>NC_090248.1:59739994-59769994 GCF_037325665.1 Littorina saxatilis | reverse complement strand
AACCATTTAAATGGACATACATGTATAAACTGCCTAACTTTTACATCGTCACAAAAAGACTCATGCACGAAGGAGATTTTTCTTTTATGGATGCATAGAAAAGGAGAAAGGCAAATAAGTAGAGGTTACACGCCGAGTCTCAGTGATTATTAAAAATAATGGTCGAAGTTAGCGGATCATGAAAAATGCGAGCTTTAGCGAGCTTTTTCATGACCGCGAACTGAGACCATTATTTTTTATAATCACTGAGACGAGGTGTGTAACCTCTTTATTCCTCCTTTCTTCAGTTATTCAAAGAAAAGAGGAGTTTTTTTGCGAAAGTTTGATCGAATCCTATTCTCTCAACCAGTCAACCTGCGCAGGCGATCGATTAATGCGCGGTTGTATAGTTCCGTGCAAATCATTCCATTCTGTTAACACTTCTTGTCAGTTTTCCTATTTTGGGCTAAAATCAAGTACACAGATATGCTGTTATTCTGCTGTGGCGGCAAAGGCAGATATTGTGTGTTCTGTATGTTTTGGTATCGCTTAGGATAATGTTTTTTCGTCAAATGGGACTAGCAGACGAACTTTTGCACCCGTGTTCCAACGTTAAAAACTGTATGAAGTTCAGTTTTCTGGGGAAAATAGTGTATGAAACCCCTTTATGTTGTTTAAATTGATGAGATGTGTGCATTTGGTTGCGTGTGATCTGTTTATTAAATGAAATATTGTTGAAAACTGACCGTCGGATTGCAGTCTGTTGTCGAAGGAACTGAGTGAAAAGAAGGGGAACTACTCTTGTCGCTAGACAAAGTATGAGTTACTTGCCTTGGGAAATTGCTTGTGATGAACGGTTTGAGCACGGCAGATCTGGATTCAGAAAACAACCGAACTCATGGATTTTATATGGAGATTCATGTGTTCAGGCCTGTAGTTGTTAATTTAAATGCGGTATGTTTGTATTGTTTGCTCCAGAGATGTATACTTCGTACATTAGAGCGTTCGGAACTTTTCAGTCGCAAAAAGTAGTACCGAAACAGAACAACCTCTCAACCCATTGCACTATCGAGGATTCAGGCTGTTGCTGGGTCGTTATTTGTTTGGTTGCTGGGTCATTATCGAAAAATAACTACCCCTACAAGTTTACAGAGGTAAAGAAGCAGAGGGGGAAATAAAATAAAATATGTAGCAAGCATGCAGCGTCTGAGTTCGTATTAATGTTAACTTGGGTTTGCTGACTGAAAAAGGCGTGAAGTATTACTTGCAGTGGTAATTGAGCCTGATTTGGTTTGTGTTTGACAGCGAATGTTCCGACATTTTGCAAAGCGAATGTAGAAATAATGTTATTCTTCCACATGCAATCTGTCTTTGTATGTACATGTTTGATCACGCTCACATGGTTTATTCAAAACTTTACATGACACACATGTGCTGGTGTTAAGTGATGTGCACATACATGCAGTAAGCAGTTAAACCCCCCCCCCCCCCCCCCAACAACAACAAAAAAATAAATAAATAAATAAAAATAAAAATGTATAAATATATAAAAAAAATTTTAAAAAACAAAACAAAACATATATTTACATACACATAATGGTAGAAGAAAAGAAAAGAAAGAAAGAAAGAAAAGAAAGAAGGAACGAAATAAAGTAAGCAGTAAAGAAAGCGGAAAAGAAAGTAGGTGGGACAAGAATAAAACGGGACAAGAGTAAAGAAAAAATGAAATAAAAGAATAAAGAAAATGTCGCTCTTTCAGGATTGACAATTTGTGTGACAATACAAGAACTGCTCAGGTGCTTTTTTCTCACCGCGAAGGTCTTATAGGTAGGTGTTTTGTCCCATTGTCTCCACGTATTTATACAGGTGTGTCGGATCAGGCCTCAGCATGTCTTGGACTGTGTCAGGAAACTACGGTAAAGATACACTATCCACACTACAACTCATGCAAGTCTCAAAGAAACATCGGTGTGAAGTATACATGTTTGTGATCTACTAATTGCCTCTTCATCATTTATTGATTATATCTGGACTGTATATTATGTTTTTAATTGTTGTTGTTCGTTTACTATGATTGTTTTAATAACGTGTTCTATTCGTTTCTTGCCTTGTTATATTTAATTCGGAATAGTATAACTTTTTTTTTTATTCTCTTTTTGTAAAGTTTTTTTTCTTTTACATGTATATACATACACTGTACATTACAGGACATCACCTAAACAAAGGGACAGAACCATATAACAGAAGAACACTTGAACAATTACAACATACATGGGGTGGGAGGATGGGCGGGGGAGGGGGGATGTTCAGGGCTTGGTGGTCGCAGTATCAAAAGGATTTAAGAAAGAAAAAACCTAAGGGTTACATCAAAATATGCATATACAGGCGCCAATCCTTGTAAAATTTATCTACTGTATTATTCACAACTGCATTATACTTTTCACAAATAAATCTTTGCTTAAAATTTCTACCAAATGTCTGAAAATGAGGGGTCTTTTTGTTCATTTTGGAAATATATACGTGGTGTTTGGCACAGATTACTAACACATCAAAAGCTTTATCGGTGATATATTTAATTCGGAATAGTATAACTAGTTTTGTTAATTTGTTTTGTATTGTATGTGTTTTTGTGTTTGTTGTTTTTGTAACAGTAAAATGTGTTTGTCTCTTGTTTGTTAGTTTGTTTGTTTGTTTGCTTGTTTGTTTGTTTGTTTGCTTGTTTGTTTGTTTGTTCGTTCGCGTGTTTGTTCGTTCGCGTGTCTGTTTGTTTGTTTGTTCGTCCGCGTGTTTGATTGTTTGTTTGTTTGTTGACAATTATAACAAATTCAGCTATACATGACTGTGTGTCCACTGTAACCAAGACTAAAACCAATACTATTACCTGTACCATTACCAAAAAGGATGTGGTAATTAATTAGCATTTTTAGGGGAGATGTACGCGAACGTTTCAGGCACATGTATAGTGTTCCGTACCAATTCTAACGTGTAAATAAAACAACCATAACAACTCACTCACACACACTCGCAAGCATTCAGACACAGACATACGGACAGTGAGAGAGAGAGAGAGAGAGAGAGAGAGAGAGAGAGAGAGAGAGAGAGAGAGAGAGAGAGAGAGAGAGAGAGAGAGAGAGAGAGAGAGAGAGAGAGAGAGAGGGAGAGAGAGGGAGAGAGAGAGAGAGAGAGAGAGAGGGAGAGAGAGAGAGAGAGAGAGAGAGAGAGAGAGAGAGAGAGAGAGAGAGAGAGAGAGAGAGAGTGAGACAAACACAGAGACAGAGAGAGGGACGGATGGAAAATTCAAGACACGTCGCGCCACGCTTTAACAAAAATCATAAACAAAAAAAACACATTCTAAAACAGCACGCGGAAATAGCCACTTTAAATGGGAGGAACATTATTCACCTCATGTACGTGAGGCACCCCTCACAGCGGTGTTTGGGTGCTAGCTTTAGGGATTTGGGAGATTGAAAGAACCCTTGCTTTGTCGCAGACAGAAAAGGCCTGCCATAAATTCACCGATTCCTTCCTGAAAGGACCATTCAAAGCTTTGACTGCACCCGGAATTGAGCAGGTAGATAACGGGGTATGTAGGCATTGATAGGTTGTCGAAGGGAGTCGGTATCGATACTCGTTTAATTATACAGTCTGAATGCCGACCTTGGGTGTTGAAAGGATCGGGTTGTGAGTCACACTGTGATTTGTTATAGCTCACTTTGGTCTCTGGATTATGCGTATTGGAAAAACAGGCTGAGGAATAATCGATTGATTTTTGCAATCTATTTTTTCGAACGAAATCCATAGTAATGTTTACTGTTGTAACAGAAATTTTAAGTCTAAATGTAAAATTCGAGTAACCGCGAGGGTTTATGTTTGAAGCAAACAGACACGAAAGTTAACTGTAATGTCAGTCTAAATGTAAAATTCCAGCAACAAAGAATACCTATTTCTGAAGCAAATAAAAGTCGTCATGAACTGTTGCCGAGGGTAATGCAAGTGCAAATGTAAAGCACAAACAACCGTTAAGAACTATTTTTGAACATAATCAAAATAAATGGCAAATATTGTTGCAGTAATGTTAGTTCCAATGTGAAATACAAATAACTATGTCTCATTGTTTGAGGATCTGTTTTGAAACGAATCCAAGTTAATATTAACCGTAGTGACAGTAATGCATGTCAACATGTAACTTATACAAACTTTTTAGATCAAAATGTTAACTGTTATCGCAGTTAAGCAAGTTTGAATGTAAAATACAAGGATCCCTTTTTGAAGAAGACAAATCAAAATTAATGTGTTTCGGTTGTGGCATTCATATATGAAAACTACAAGTAACCGTCCGGATACATTTTGAAACAAAACAAAACTTAAATCTTAACTGTTGTGGCAAAGATTATGAGCCTCAACGTAAACCACAAGTAACTATATGTAGAGGTTACACGCCGAGTCTCAGTGATTATCAAAAATAATGGTCGAAGTTAGCGGATCATGAAAAATGCGAGCTTTAGCGAGCTTTTTCATGACCGCGAACTGAGACCATTATTTTTTATAATCACTGAGACGAG
The DNA here is from genome assembly GCF_037325665.1 of Littorina saxatilis. Classification (NCBI taxonomy): domain Eukaryota; kingdom Metazoa; phylum Mollusca; class Gastropoda; order Littorinimorpha; family Littorinidae; genus Littorina; species Littorina saxatilis. The sequence goes on along the minus strand of NC_090248.1, from coordinate 59,765,453 downwards.
GTGTGTAACCTCTTTATTCCTCCTTTCTTCAGTTATTCAAAGAAAAGAGGAGTTTTTTTTGCGAAAGTTTGATCGAATCCTATTCTCTCAACCAGTCAACCTGCGCAGGCGATCGATTAATGCGCGGTTGTATAGTTCCGTGCAAATCATTCCATTCTGTTAACACTTCTTGTCAGTTTTCCTATTTTGGGCTAAAATCAAATACACAGATATGCTGTTATTCTGCTGTGGCGGCAAAGGCAGATATTGTGTGTTCTGTATATGTTTTGGTATCGCTTAGAATAATGTTTTTTCGTCAAATGGGACTAGCAGACGAACTTTTGCACCCGTGTTCCAACGTTAAAAACTGTATGAAGTTCAGTTTTCTGGGGAAAATAGTGTATGAAACCCCTTTATGTTGTTTAAATTGATGAGATGTGTGCATTTGGTTGCGTGTGATCTGTTTATTAAATGAAATATTGTTGAAAACTGACCGTCGGATTGCAGTCTGTTGTCGAAGGAACTGAGTGAAAAGAAGGGGAACTACTCTTGTCGCTAGACAAAGTATGAGTTACTTGCCTTGGGAAATTGCTTGTGATGAACGGCTTGAGGCACGGCAGATGAGATTCAGAAAACAACCGAACTCATGGATTTTATATGGAGATTCATGTGTTCAGGCCTGTAGTTGTTAATTTAAATGCGGTATGTTTGTATTGTTTGCTCCAGAGATGTATACTTCGTACATTAGAGGGTTCGGAACTTTTCAGTCGCAAAAAGTAGTACCGAAACAGAACAACCTCTCAACCCATTGCACTATCGAGGATTCAGGCTGTTGCTGGGTCGTTATTTGTTTGGTTGCTGGGTCATTATCGAAAAATAACTACCCCTACAAGTTTACAGAGGTAAAGAAGCAGAGGGGGGAATAAATCATATTATGAGTATCTATGTTCCAATACAAATCAAAATCAATGACTGACTGTTGCGGCGGAAATGTACGTCTGATTAAAAGAAATAATAGTAACCATGACTGAGGATTTGTTTTTGAAGTAACTTAAAATGATTGTTAACTGGTGTGGTAGTTCTTTAGGTCTAGATGTATTATTTCTCTTTCTATCTCTTTTTGTCTGTCAGCTTTCATTTTCTGTCTGTATTTCTATCTGCCTGTCTTCCTGCTTACCTGTCTGTCTTCCTGTCTGTCTGTCTGTCTCTCCGTGTAACTGTCTGCGCGTCTCGATGTCTCTCTTTCGATGTCTCTGTTTCTCTCTCACTTTCTCTCTCACTCACTTTCTCTATCTCACTCTATCTGTCTGTCTGTCTGTCTGTCTGTCTGTCTGTCTGTCTGTCTGTCTGTCTGTCTCTCTCTCTCTCTCAGTATATGTCTCTCTCTGTCTGTCTCTCTCTCTGTCTCTCTCTGTCTCTCTCTCTCAGTCTCTCTCTCACTCTCTCTCACTCTGTATGTCTCTCTCTCTCTTTCTCTCTCTGTCTCTCTCTGTCTGTCTGTCTCTTTCTCTCTCTGTCTGTCTGTCTCTTTCTCTCTCTGTCTGTCTCTCTCTGTCTGTCTCTCTCCCTTTCTTTCTCTCTGTCTGTCTCTCTCTTTTTCTCTCCCTCTCTCTCTCTCTCTCTCTCTCTCTCTCTCTCTCTCTCTCTCTCTCTCTCTCTCTCTCTCTCTCTCTCTCTCTCGAGCTCTTTAGAGCTCTCTCTATCTATATCTCTGTATTTTTTCTCTCTATGTCTCCTCCCTCTCTTTCTTTCTACCTCTTTGTCTGGCTATCTGTTTCACTGTCTGCCTGTTTGCCCTTCGCCCTGTCTCTCTCTCGCTCTGTCCCCACTCTCTCTTTCTATCTTCTCCTCATCCTGCACCAGCCCCCCCCCCCACCCCCACCCCACACACCCTTTACTTTAACATTCAACATTTCTTTAAAACTAAACACAAAAACTTCACTCCACAAATTCCACACACGCGAAACAGCTTTCAGAACTAAAAGAAGAAAACAAATCTCTTCCCTGTCCGCCACGCAAGCTCCACACACGTGCATTTAGAGTTTTGACGGGTGCGCCAAAGAGGTCTATTGATTGGACAAATGTTTTGCCACCCTTCTAAAGAGCCCGGCTCTAATTGCCGGAAAGTGGACCGCTGGGAACACTCTGGGAACCCACCGGGAACCCCGACGCTCTGACTCTATAGGGGTGGGTGGTGTCGTTCGCGCCTTCGGTCATAATCAAACTGAATGCGATTTCTTTACGGGTTTGAATCCAGCAAAAAGAAGGTCCTTGGTCCATGGCTGGATCGATAGCTTAGAGATCAGTGAGTGTTGAGAACGTGAATGTTGAAAGCGTTGACATGAGGAATATGCTGTGGTGACGATGCTTAAAGCCAGAGTCAGTTTCCTTTAAATTGGTTCTGCACGGGCGGGGATGTAGCTCAGTCGGTAGCGCGCTGGATTTGTATCCAGTTGGCCGCTGTCAGCGTGAGTTCGTCCCCACGTTCGGCGAGAGATTTATTTCTCAGAGTCAACTTTGTGTGCAGACTCTCCTCGGTGTCCGAACACCCCCGTGTGTACACGCAAGCACAAGACCAAGTGCGCACGAAAAATATCCTTTAATCCATGTCAGAGTTCGGTGGGTTTTAGAAACACCAAAATATCAAGCGGCATGCGTCCCCCGAAAGCGGCGTATGACTGCCTAAATTGCGGGGTAAACAACAGTCATTCACGTAAAAACTCACGCGCGCAAAAAACACGAGTGTACGTGGGAGTTTCAGCCCACGAACGCAGAAGAAGAAGAAGAAGGTTCTACACATATGACGGTACTGTCCAGGTTTTTACGTTGAATGAGACCACCCCTCCACCAACGTTCAACATCCATACTGATTCCCGTGTCAAGCGAGAGTTTTAGGATGAATTCATTTCGCAGATTCACTCTAGTGGCTTTCCAAAAAATAACATTGAAGGTCAACTAATATTTCGCATACTCTTTGTAACTACATTTATATATATTCTCATTTGCTTGCTAAGTCGAAAAGTGTCGTTGCCAGCATTAACACAGGTGACACATTCTCCATAGTTTGTGAAATCGAATGAAAATATAAAAACTGTAACCCGGCTTGGAAAACAATCTCCAACGATCACTGTTGTAAGTGTTTACGTAAGTGTTTACGTTTCAACTCGTAATGGTTCTTGCCCTTTTATTGGAATACAGTTTTCAAAGTCCAGTTTACTTATTTTTTTAAAGGCTAGTTTCATTGCGGCTTCCCGTTAAGTAAACCGAACATGCCATTCATTTGCAAATAACATTACAATTTGTGATATGAGCGTGCGCCTGACTTTTCTTCCTTTTTGTTAATTGGTAGTAACGGCGGTATGTGTGCTTTTGAAGTCCGTGTTCATATTTGCCATGCAATTACTGTTGTTACGATTTGAACAGCACTCTTGCAATGCTAGTTTGCTGGGTTAGTCGTACTCTTTCTATGACGAACAAATATGTTTTGTTTTGTTAGATTACACTCTTTTCTCTCTCTCTCTCCCCCTCTCTCTCTCTCTCTCTCTCTCTCTCTCTCTCTCTCTCTCTCTCTCTCTCTTACCCTCTCTATCTCTGTCTCTGTCTCTCTCTCTCTCTCCCCCCTCTCTCTCTATCTCTGTCTCTCTCTCTCTCTCCCTCCCCCCTCTCTCTCTATCTCTCTCTCTTTCTCTCTCCCCCCCCTCTCTCTATCTCTCTCTCTCTCCCCCTCTCTCTCTGTCTCTCTCTCTCTTTCTCACCCGCCCCCCCTCTCTCTCTCACCCTCTCTCTCTCTTTCTCTCTCTCTCTCTCTCTCTCTCTCTGTCTCTCCCTCTCTGTCTCTCTCTCATTCTCTCTCTCTCTCTTTCACTCTCTCTCTCCCTCTCTCTCTCTCTCTCTCTCTTTCTCTCTCTCTCCCTCTCTCTCTCTCTCTCCCTCTCTCTCTCTCTCTCTCCCTCTCTCTCTCTCTCTCTCTCCCTCCCCCCCTCTCTCTCTATATCTCTCTCTCTCTCTCTCTCTCTCTCTCTCTCTCTCTCTCTCTCTCTCCATCCCTTTTTCACCGTGCTTCAAAGGACAATGTTGTGAATAGTTTTGGGCGTCGTATGCTGTCTTTATGTGAACCATTTGAGTTGACAATCTTAAATGGCCATCTGTGCGGAGACGAATATGGTGACTTCACATTCATTGATCATAACGGCTCAAGTGTTTTAGATTTTTTTTTATTGTGTCAAGAGGTGTTTTCTCTTTGGCTTCCCAGATGCATGTGGTATCTAAAGTGGATTCTAAGCACATGCCATTAGAATTTAGATTTAAACTTGCAACGCACGCATAATGACCACCAGGAAGTCAGCTTTGAACCGGCAAAGTCTAAAATGATTATGTGTGGAGCCAAGATAGGCTACATGAGTACATTGCGGCATTTTCCTCAGAAAATGTTATCCTCCTCATTGAAAAAGCATTTGACTCTGTTGATATTGATATTGAAACTGCACTCAAACAATTTAATGCTGCGATTCTCGAGGCAGGTAAGTGCATGCAGAAAACCATGTCAGTGTGCGGTGACAGACACAACACGTGGTTTGATGGTGAATGCTGGGAGAGACGGCGTGAAGTACGGCAACTGTTAAGAATGTATAAATGTTAGGAAACGCTACCGTTGCTGAGCTTTGGTTCAGTTTTGTGTGTTGCATGTAGTTGACTTATTTGTACTTTGTGGGAAAGTACCGAATTATATTTTGTAAACACAATATTTATGCTTGGACGAGAATGCAGGTGAACTTTCTAGTCCTGTCAAAACAAGTTGTTTACCATGCTGTTTTAGTCGTAAGTTCGTGGCGTTCGTTCGGATTAAGTGTGTCGGTGTTTTTGATGTACGTCCTAATAGAGAATGTCGCTAGTTTAGTCCATGCACGGCTCGTATAATGTAGTTGTATCGTGTTCGGTCTGGAATATTCTCGAGATTGAGTATTTACTATATATGCCAGCGCGATTTGAATGTTAAAAAAGCTTCTATTTGAGTTCTGCTACGTTGTGCAGTTGTATGTATTGAATGCTGAATAAATCCTCGAACTCAATTTGACGAGTTGTTTTCTGTTGCTGCGAAGACGGGCGACGTAGAATAAAAGAACACAACTATACGACGTTTGAGAACTTGTGGCAATCTCAAGTGTCGTGTAACAATAAACATGAGAGTGATTTAGTTAAAGCTGTCCAACTTCGTTTAAATTATTCGGAGCAAAGGCGAATGTATACGCAGCTGTTAACAGAAAAGCAGTTCTCTTATAAAAAGCAAATTGTAGACGCACTTGAAGAGAGCGCAAATGACACTCCGAAATTCTGGAGCACTGTAAAGTCAATAGACAGAAAAATATTGGACAAATCGACAATCACCATGGATGAGTGGCGTAACCATTTTAGTCAAGTTGTTCGTAGTGACGAAGTTGTTGATGAAAGTGTTGATGTCGTGTGTAAACCAGATTATATGAATATTGATGATGTGTATCCCATTGATGCCAAAGATGATGTAATAGATGCTCTTCGTGATGATATTACACTTTCGGAAGTAACTGTTCAGAGTGCCATCAAGGCACTTAAATGTAACAAAGCTGCCGTGCCCGATCGTAAACCAGGAGAGTTTAAAAAAACGCTCCACCATGTGTTTTTGACTTTTTTAACAATGTATTCCAACAAACTTTTCATATCAGGTTCATTCCCAACCTCCTGGTGGGAATCCATTATTCACCCAATACATAAAAGCGGGGATATTAACCTGCCAGATAACCATAGGGGTATATTGTTGTTAAATGTCAGTGGGAAAATGGACAGTTACATTTTAAACAAGCGACTCTTGCTGTGGGTGGAAGACAATAATTTGATTGGAGAAGAGCAGGCGGGTTTTAGGAAAGGATACGGCACAGTAGACCATATTTTCACCATTTTTTCTCTGGTTCAGAAGCAATTGTTAAGTCGCGGTAAGTTGTATTGTGCTTTTGTCGAGTTAAAAAAAGCGTTTGATTCAGTCAACAGAGCGTGTCTCTGGAGTGTTTTGAAGAAACGGGGACTGAGAGGAGGAATGTTCAGAGCAATTCAAAGCATGTACGTAGTCGTTAAGGCAAGAGTTCGTGTAGGTGCCGACCACTCAGAAGATTTTGCGTGCCCGTTTGGCCTGAAACAGGGCAAAATTTGCAGCCCAATTTTGTTCTCCATTTTTGTTGAAGAGCTTACTGATTAGATTATTTGAAACGGTAAGCATGGTATCACACTCTCCCCAGATTTGATTCAGATTTTGATTATGTTTTTCGCCGATGATGTTATTCTTGTTTCGAATACTGTTGTCGGTCTTCAAAAACAACTTAACATACTAAGGAACTGTGCCAATACACTTGGTCTGGTTGTAAATATGCAACAGTCTAATGTCGTGGTATTCAGAAATGGAGGTCACCTAGCAGCCAGGGAAAGGTGGTTCTATGATGGTAAGATACTGGACGTTGTTAACCAGTATAAATACCTTGGCGTCATATTTTCAACAGGTTGAACCTTTTCCTACTCTTTGGAAGACATGGCCACGAGTGCAAAAAAAGGAGTACTTGGCATTTTAACGATTGTATGGTCGCTTGGAGAACAATCTCCCAAGCTGTTTTTGAAATGATTTGATTGTCAATTTCAACCCATGCTTACGTATGGTGCCGAGGTATGGGGACTGCTTGCAGACCATTGTATTATTGAAAGGGTCCATCTCTTTGCATTAAAACACCAAGCGTACTTGTGTACGCAGAAACAGGCAGGTATGTACTTAATTAAAACTTGTGAGAATGAGGGATGATCGTGTACCATTTAAGTGCTATACGATGTTGTATACTCTTCATTGTAATGACAAGAACAACTGGGTTTCATCTGTTTGTTTGATGTTGTACCGTTTTGGGTTTGGACATGTCTGGGAAACCAAGGTCTGTTTGTTTGATGTTGTACCGTTTTGGGTTTGGACATGTCTGGGAAACCAAGGAGTGTTTGATGTAGGAGCATTTCTTCGTGTATTTAGACAAAGATTAATGGATTGTTTTATGCAAGATTGGAATAGTGATTTCGTTTCAAAGATCGTTATGCATTCTATCGGTCATTTAAGCAGATTCTCGAATTGCCATCGTATTTTTCAGTAATCAAAAGTACATGGAGCAGACGTTTGACTAAGTTTAGACTCGGTGTGTCCCAGATTAATACACATCGCCTTCGTTATTCCAAGAAATTACAAGGCAACTTTTCTTGCCCTTTTTGTACAGACTCTCAGGAATCGAAGATTCACTTTCTGTTTGTTTGTCCTAAGCTTAAAGACCTGCGAGATTTGTACATTCCAGCTTAGTACCACACATATCCGTCGACCTTTAAAATGTGTCTTCCATTGGCTGATGACAGACAAAGTAAGGCTCTTGCTGTCTACTTATCTAAAGCGTTCGCATTGAGAGCGGAGTTTTTGTTGCAGATGTAGGAGTAAACGTGAAGTAAACTCTTTTGCGGTCATGTAAAATACAGTTGTTATATAATTATGTATGTCTGCATATATTGCATTTTCTTAATTGCTTGTAAATATGTGTTGTCATTTTTTCAATTTTGTATAATCATGTTTTGTTTCCTTTTGTGACATGGGCAGAAGGCTTAGCTCAATAAAACCTTCGTTCGTTCGTTCGTTTGTTCGTTCGTTCGTTCGTTCTCTCTCTCTCTCTCTCTCTCTCTCTCTCTCTCTCTCTCTCTCTCTCTCTCTCTCTCTCTCTCTCTCTCTCTCTCTCTCTCTCTCTCTCTCTCTCTCTCTCTCTCTCTCTCTGTCTCTTACGTTTGTCGGTCTTTCTATGTGGGTGTGGGTGTGTTTGTTTGTTTGTTTGTGTGTGTGTGTGTGTGTGTGTGTGTGTGTGTGTGTGTGTGTGTGTGTGTGTGTGTGTGTGTTTTTGTGAGAGTTTGCGTGTGCGTGCGTTTGCTTGCGTTCGTGGGTGCGCCACCAACATGCATAGCTAAATTTTGTAATACAACAACACTTCCCCCTTCTCTTCATAAGCATTTTAGATAACCGATCGCTACTAACTTTGATTTAAAAAAAAAAGACAAGAACACGGAAAACTAGAAGAGCAAAGGAAGAAAACAGGCGGAAAAAGGTCAGTGGCTGTTGTAGGTTATGCCCACAGGAAAAATACAATTGCCACACATCCATTATTACACAAACAGATTAAGACAATCATTTATCACAGCCGCTACCGTCTGGTAAAATCACAAGAGAGTCATTTCTCGATTGAACAAGAGGATTGAGAACAGAGCAAAATCTCGATGCTTAAATCCCTCTTTTGCTGACACCCCCCCCCCCCCCTCTCCCAATCCCCCACACCACTCCAACCCTCGCCCCTCCCTTCTCTTAACCAACCACCCTCCAAAAATAAAAGGAAGAATAGAAAGAAGAGAAAGAAAGAACGCAAGAAAGAAAGAAAAAATAGAAAGAAAGAACGCAAGAAAGAAAGACAGAAAAATGGACATAACAAAAAAAAAAGAAAATAAGAAAGTAAAACAAGTCGCGTAAGGCGAAAATACAACATTTAGTCAAGTAGCTGTCAAACTCACAGAATGAAACTGAACGCAATGCCATTTTACTCGTACCATCGTCAGGCCACCGCTCATGGCAAAGGCAGTGAAATTGACAAGAAGAGCGGGGTAGTAGTTGCGCTAAGTCAGAAGGATAGCACGCTTTTCTGTACCTCTCTTTGTTTTAACTTTCTGAGCGTGTTTTTAATCCAAACATATCATATCTATATGTTTTTGGAATCAGGAACCGACAAGGAATAAGATGAAAGTGTTTTTAAATTGATTTGGACAATTTAATTTTGATAATAATTTTTATATCTTTAATTTTCAGAGCTTGTTTTTAATCCAAATATAACATATTTATATGTTTTTGGAATCAGCAAATGATGGAGAATAAGATAAACGTAAATTTGGATCGTTTTATAAATTTTTATTTTTTTTTACAATTTTCCGATTTTTAATGACCAAAGTCATTAATTAATTTTTAAGCCACCAAGCTGAAATGCAATACCGAACCCCGGGCTTTGTCGAAGATTACTTGACCAAAATTTGAACCAATTTGGTTGAAAAATGAGGGCGTGACAGTGCCGCCTCAACTTTCACGAAAAGCCGGATATGACGTCATCAAAGACATTTATCAAAAAAATGAAAAAAACGTTCGGGGATTTCATACCCAGGAACTCTCATGTCAAATTTCATAAAGATCGGTCCAGTAGTTTGGTCTGAATCGCTCTACACACACACACAGACACACACACACACACACACACACACACACACACACACATACACCACGACCCTCGTCTCGATTCCCCCCTCTACGTTAAAATATTTAGTCAAAACTTGACTAAATATAAAAAAAAACAAGTCGCGTAAGGCAAAAACAACATTTTAGTCAAGCTCAGTCGAACTCACAGAATGAAACTGAACGCATTGCATTTTTTCTGCAAGACCGTACACTCGTAGCATCGTCTGTCCACCGCTCGTGGCTCGGTCCAGTAGTTTAGTCTGAATCGCTCTACACACACACACACGCACATACAGACAGACACACATACACCACGACCCTCGTCTCGATTCCCCCTCTATGTTAAAACATTTAGTCAAAACTTGACTAAATGTAACAAAAAAGACTCTCCCAACCCCTTTTCTTTACTTTTGCATCATTGCTTGCAGCATGTCATGTCGTCAGAAAACGTACACTTTTCTGTATTCCAAATGATGCATCTTGACAGTAATATATTGCATTTGAACAATACTAGATTACATTTATCTTACAGCCAACAGAGACTGATCTGATTTAGTGCTCTTTCATGTGGATGACATTTTCTTTCCGGTAAAGTAGAGGTGCTTCAAAATATAACGTCGTTAGAATATGCTTCTAGGCCTTGTTAGCACCAGTAGCAATTAGAGAAGACAATTAAAGGAACAGTCCTTTCCGTGTGAACAGTACAGGTCCTCTCTGCTTAGTCCAGTTTGAACCATTCATGTTTATCAATAATTATGAAGTGTTGTGTCTCTTTATTATATTTCTTTTGTTGTTGCTTAAATTGTAATGTACAAACAAATTCATGTAACCCTAAGGGTTTTTCAAATACATTTTGCCTTGCCTTGCCTTGCGTGCCATGCCTCGCCTTGCCTTGCCTTGCCTACTGAACACCGTGCAAGAGACTGCAGAAATGCAGCGTGCAGGTAATATAAATATGATTTTACATGGACAAACTTACACATACAAACATTAGAAGACAGACAGATAGAATGACCGACAAAATGACACACATAATTTGTCTCACCATTATCATTTCTCTTCAGGTAACTTTCTCTCTGTTTTCTGGGGTTTTTTTTTTTTTTTTTTTTTTTCTTGGTTTTTTTTCTTCTTCTTCTTTTTCTTCTTTTTCTCTTTTTTCTTTCTTTTCTTCTCTTTTGAACCTCAGTTACAATATGACTCGCTATGAGTATGATACTGTGAGCGATGCTGAACAGTTTAAACACACACAGATTGGGTTATAAATAGCAATAATATCATTCTTTCGTTTAACATGGACAATCTTCGAAAATGTACAATATTTTCAATCAATTATAATTTAGCTATCATTCTCTCCGTAAACAGGCATTTGCACACTTTCTCTCTCTCTCTGTCCTCCCTCTCCCCATCCTCTCTCTCTCTCTCCCCTCTCCCCTCCCCCCTCCCTCTCTCTCCATCTCTAATCGTTCCCTTCAGGTAACTTTCTCTCTGTTTTCGTCAGTCTGTTACTGTCTCTCTCTGTCTGTCGCACTATCTTTGTCTGTCTGTCTGTCTGTCTGTCTGTCTGTCTGTCTGTCTGTCTGTCTCTCTCTCTCTCTCGCACTGTGTCTGTCTGTCTGTCTCTCTGCCTGTCTGTCTGTCTGTCTCTCTGCCTGTCTGTCTGTCTGTCTGCCTGCCTGCCTGTCTGTATATATGTCTGTCTCTTAGTCTGTCTGTTTCTGTCTCTGTTTCTCTCTGTCTGTCACTGTCTGTCTGTCTGTCTCTGTCTGTCTGTCTGTCTGTCTGTCTCTCTGTCTGTCTGTCTGTGTCTGTATGTCTGTCTCTGTCTGTCTGTCTCTGTCTGTCTGTCTGTCTGTCTCTCTCTCTCTCTCTCTCTCTCTCTCTCTCTCTCTCTCTCTCTCTCTCTCTCTCTCTCTCATTCTGTGAGTTCCACAGCTTGACTAAATGTAGTAATTTCGCCTTACGCGACTTGTTATGTTTTGCTCAGAAAGACAGGCAGACAGACACCGACACTGACAGATTGACGCAGCGGAGGAAAAAAACACCAAGAATGACAGACAGAAAGAACGAAATAAAAGAAAAGAAAGAAAGAAAGCAAAAATAAAGAAAGAAAGAAAGCAAGAAAGAAAGAAAGAAAGAAAGAAAGAAAGAAAGAAAGAAAGAAAAAAAGATAAACAAAGAAAGAAACAAAGAAACAACAAGTCGCGTAAGGCGAAATTACTACATTTAGTCAAGCTGTGGAACTCACAGAATGAAACTGAACGTAGTCCGCCGCTAGTGCAAAAGGCAGTGAAAGTGACGAGCCTGTTTGGCGCGGTAGCGATTGCGCTGTGCTTCATAGCACGCTTTACTGTACCTCTCTTCGTTTTAACTTTCTGAGCGTGTTTTTAATCCAAACATATCATATCTATATGTTTTTGGAATGAGGAACCGACAAGGAATAAGATGAAATAGTACTGTTTTTAAAACGATTTCGGAAATTTAATTTTGATCATAATTTTTATATTTTTAATATTCAGAGCTTGTTTTTAATCCGAATATAACATATGTATATGTTTTTGGAATCAGAAAATGACGAAGAATAAGATGAAATTGTTTTTGGATCGTTTAATAAAAAAATAATTTTAATTACAAGTTTCCGATTTTTAATGACCAAACTCACTCATGAGTTTTTAAGCCACCAAGCTGAAATGCAATACCAAACCCTGGCCTTTGTCGAAGATTGCTTGGCCAAAATTTCAATCAATTTAATTGAAAAATGAGGGTGTGACAGTGCCGCCTCAACTTTTACAAAAAGCCGGATATGACGTCATCAAAGGCATTTATCGAAAACATGAAAAAAAACATCCGGGGATATCATACCCAGGAACTCTCATGTAAAATTTCATAAAGATCGGCCCAGTAGTGTAGTCTGAATCGCTCTACACACACACACAGACACACACACACACACATACACCACGGCCCTCGTCTCGATTCCCCCTCTATGGTAAAACATTTAGTCAAAACTTGACTAAATGTAAAAAGAACCCTGTAAGATAAGATAGAGAAAGAGACACAAACAAATACCGCGACACCTTTTAGAGGACAAGCCATAAACATGAGCTGATATCTAGCAGAAGATAAGTATACTGTCACCATAACACAATATACAATTGAGAATTGTCTCAACACGCGTTTTATGACCGAATAGCAATTAAGAAAACGTGCTTATGAATTTCGGTTGTCCTCTTCAGTGAAACGCTGATATATTGTACACTCTTACCTCCATACTAACTTCGCTGTTACAATTATAGCAAGAGAACTTGGAACGCAGAACTATTCGCATTGCATGGAAGGGGCAAAGGTTTTAGGCTTGGCCTAAGCGTTCAAATCTGCCTTTTCACCATACTTATATAAAGAGTACATAATGAGATAGATAGATAGATAGATAGATAGATAAATAGATAGATAGATAGATAGATAGATAAATAGATAGATAGATAGATAGATAGATAGATAGAAAGATAGATAGATAATTATAGATATGGGGAGAGAGAGAGAGAGAGAGAGAGAGAGAGAGAGAGAGAGAGAGGAGAAAGAGAGGGGAGAGAGAGAGAGAGAGAGAGAGAGAGAGAGAGAGAGAGAGAGAGAGAGAGGAGAGAGAGAGAGAGAGAGAGAGAGAGAGAGAGAGAGAGAGAGAGAGAGAGAGAGAGAGAGAGAGAGAGAGAGAACGTTGAACTTTATTTATTTATCGAGGGTAACAGAATAAGCAATGTATACATGCTTTTTTTCATCCGGCCCTCGCCCATTGAGGGTAACTCGATTAATAACAAGAACAAATAGAAGTTAATTACAATACAATTTATATAATTAACATGTCAAAAAATTAAAAAGACATTTCAAAATGCATTATGAATATCAAGCAATGATGTAATATTATCACATAATTATTTACTTGTTTCCAAGAGAAACAGCATGTACATTTCTTTGAAGGAAGTTTCACTGAATTGCATTTTAATTAAATCAGGAATGGAGTTCCACAATAAGGCGCCAGAATAAGAAAGACTTGATTTGTAAAGGTCAATTCTAGGGGTTGGGGTAATTAATTTGTTTAGTTTTATTGAATTATTCAGTTTGAAATTTGAGGCAATGAGAGAGAGAGAGAGAGAGATAAAGAGAAATAGAGATAAAGACAGAGAGAGATAAAGAGAGAGACAGGGAAAGAAACAGAGAGAGAAACAGAGAGAGACAGGGAAAGAAACACAGAAAGACAGACAGATAGACATAAAAACAGACAGACAGGCAAACAGACAGAGAGACATATAGAAACAGACATGATGACAACAATGAGAGAGGGAGAGAGAAAGTGATATAAAATAGGCAATTACGTGTCAAACTGATACGAATGCTGATCTAACATTAAGAGAAAGTCATTAAACTCTAATATATATATACATGACCCACTGACAGAAAGTCATGACAGACAACGACGACACCATCATCACAGCCACCACCACCACCACAACAACACATATTTACACACGGATATCTCACCTGTAAGAGACAAGACCACCAGCACCAGCAACAGCGACCTCCATAGCCGACACATATTCCAACAGCCTCCAAGAAAATGACTAGTCACACCTGTCTGTGACACCACACTGGTCATCACTTCAGTCCGGCCACTGTCTTTGCGCTGACCCATCCAACAGTTAAGTCATACGGTGACAGCGTTGTATTTGCGCTCGTCAGTTTATGATAATGGTGATAATTAGCTTTCTTGGAATAAAAAGGTGCTGTTTTCTGAGGATTTACAGTATTGGGAAACGATGTATTTCACTTTGTAAATGACTCACATTGCTGCCACAATTTACTTTTAAATCAATCATACATTGTTTAGACTACTTATGATTCTGGACAAAACTGAAGTCTTAAACTTAACGCTCGTCCCAGGCAATGCTGTCTTATCGAAAAGCTGTATCCGTAAAACGAACGAAGGACATACAATTCAAATAAAACATAAAACACCACTTGCAAACTCTGCTTTTCTTCACGAAATCAAAACCCTTTTTTGGGATAGTAAAAGAGTTTAGACAAAAGGAAACACCTAATTCTGCAAAAATGGCAACGTTGTCTGATGCTGTGATATATGTATACGCCACACCTGAACTTATCTTTTTGAGATACTACAGATGTCTATGTCTATGTCTATGTCCTGTTGGTCAATATTGGACAAGTATACTGACGGTAGAAGAAAGACAGTTATATTTGACCATGGTCAGTTTCGCCCCTGTCAATCATATATCAGTTAAGTCATGTGGTGATGGTGGAAGGATGACAGTGTTATACAGAGTTAAAAGTCCCCCCACCCCACCCCCCACCCCCCTCTCACGGACTATATCAAGCTCATCGGAGCATTATTGACCGATGTCCGCCATTTACTTTGAGTCACAGTGGGCAATCCTTTCGTGGTCACTGTAATGTTACGGCTGCTTACTACCCCTGGAGATTCGTTTGTGTAAAGTTGATCAGAAATGTGATCTTACGAGTAATGCAGGTGTGTTTTTTGTAATGTGGATCGCGAGGAAAGGCAGAACTAGGAGTGAACGTTTGGCCGTGCACAGGTAGCTCTATTCAAGACCAAAGTATCAGATCTGCGTTTCGATTCTGTCTCGTCTATTACAGCGAAAGTTTTACTCATCTTTTATTAAAAACAAAAACAAGAACAGCTGGACTTTTATCGAAAAGTATGAACTAATATACAAGCTGCATATATTTTTAACAATAAAGCTACGAGAAAACACAGTAATTTTTACACAGGTAGAAATTGTAGACCTAACTATTCTGCTTTCATTTGTTGTCTCGTCGACTTTTACAGCCAAAAGGGTTACTTATCTTTTGTCTTACAATTAAAGAGAAAAAGAACAGCTGGACTTCAATGTACTAAAATATGGACTGCTATAAAAGCTGTATATGTTTTTAACGATAAAGCAACGAGATAACATTTTTTTTTTAGAACGAATGCCCTGAGCATGAATAGATAACGTCTGTTAAAAATGAAACAGCTAAATGTCTTTTCGCCGTTCAACAAAGAAGAAAATCTAACTTTATGATGTATATCTAAAAAAAAAACCATGTTCAGCATACTTGTTTCCATACTTTTTCTGTGTGGTTACTTACACGTTTCTTACCTTGACTTCTCTCACATAAAATCAGTATTCAAAACGAAGCACAGAATCTAGTCGAATGACTAATTACCGTCTCTTAATTAAAACACATCTCTATCACATTCTCCGCACGACAGAGACAGACACCGTGACCCTACTGAAATAACAAACTTCACATGAGGCGCTTAAATCCAATTCAACGCTCTGCACAAACCTGTCGCGAAAACTGCAAGTCGCCTACATAAATATTTACAGCCAATGCCGCAAAAGGCAGTAGTAAATACACACAGTTATGCTGCAGTGCTTTGCCTGTTTAACGTTCACAAGTTTTGTCAGCAAGCGTCGTCGATCGCGAAACTCGGCGTGCGTGTGCGCAAGTTGTCGCGCTTGCGATCTCGCAAGAGCAGCGACTTTCGGGTTTGTGACGTTGAGCGATTGAACACTGAGACAGAATCAGAAATATGTTGGAGTTCTCGTCTTTCCTAGTGAAGTGCGTCATGTCGTATGCTAACCCTTTAGGGCATGCATAGATATAGGCATAAATAATCCTACAGTTTGGCCGTACATTTCGGCTAACGTCCAAGTTCAGGTGTATGTGACATTGACTGAATCTCTTGTTGTTTTCAAATCATACTACTGATTGTGTTGTCATTTGAAGTGTTTGTCAGTCATTGACTGTGGCCCCGCCCACTTCTTTCTGTCTGTATGTCATGCGTTGGTGTCGCGGTGGTGGTGTAGAAAAACATGTTTTGATTGATTTTTATATTGTTGAAAAAAACACATTTGAGGGATGACAACCCCCCACGACTTTTGGTTTCTGTTATTGCTTGTGTTTTTCACAATGTCGCCTACACTATGTGATTGTTGGTAGTGTACGTGTGTATGGGGTGCGGGCGTGCGTGTGTGCGCGTGTGTGTGCGTGTTTGTGGGGAGGGTATATTAATATGGAAGCATGTTAATGTTACTATAGAAGGTTAATATATATAATATATGTGTGTGTGTGTGTGTGTGTGTGTTAGTGTGTGCGTTAGTGTGTGTGTTAGTGTGTGTTAGTGTGTGTGTGTGTGTGTGTGTGCGCGTGTGCGCGTGTGTGTGTGTGTGTGGGGGGGTGGGTATGTGTGTGTGTGTGTGTGCGTATGTGTGTGTGTATGTGTGTGTGTGTGTGTGTGTATGTGTGTGTGTGTGTGTGTGTGTTTAAGAGAGAGAGACGAGGGGGCGGTATGGGGATTGTGGAAACATAGTCTGAGAGGGCGTTAGTAGCTTTAATGAGGGCTGATGAAATTAGTAAAGTTAGTTTAAATTTTAGCTTACATCACCAATGTAATGAGAGATCTAGAGCGTGAAGCAAAACACACACACACACACACACACACACACACACACACACACACACACACACACACACACACACACACACAGTCAGTAGACAGACGGACGGAGAAAAAAAGACCAATAGACAGACAGATAGTGACAGACAGACGGACTAACTGACAGACAGACAGACAGACAGACATATAGTGAGTGGCACATAGAGACAGACACAGAGAGAGACTGAGAGGGAAAAAACGAGCGAGCTTCAGAGGGAGACACAGAGACAGAGACAGATGTAGAGAGACACAAACACAGATCAAAAGAGTCTTTTATCCTACATACGTGAGATAATCACACGTGTGTATATCATGTAAATGAGGTCATGTCAAGCAAGTCTGGCAGGGACCTGTTTTTCCACTGCTTATGATGCCAAAGTCACCGAGACAAACATCATTATAGAAAGCAAAAATTGCGCTCGCTAATTACCCTCCATGAATTTTTAGAACTAACACGTCACGCCACACTTTCAGAGTGACGTTTCTTTGCTTTGACGTAATAGATTGCACGAGGCTTTAGAAGAGATCGAGGTTCCAAAACAAGCGTCTTCAATTTAGCTGCCTCGACTGCAGGACATTTTCAGTAAAATACACGTAAGTACAGTATGTAGGATAAACAGAATACTACATGGCTTGATATGTACCAGATTTACACTCGTTGCTTTTTCCAAAAGTGAACAGCTCGCTTTCGCTCGCGGTTCAATATCTACACACACAAAAAACTCGTGTAAATCTGGTACGACACAGCAAGCCCTGTAGTATTCTCTATTTAAGACGCACACAGTAACAGACAGGATAGAAACAGAGCACACAAACGCACATTATGGAACTTGACATGGTCAAGAACCCATGACCGGAATAACCGCAGGGTTATGCTACACATAATCACCTCAGTCGTGACAGCTCTCTAATGTTGCTTGCACACTGCACACAGACCCCCTCGGTGGTCGAGACTCGTTACGCCCATATACGTTCCCAGGCGATTGTTCCGCCCGATTTTGTACCCAGAAGATCTACGTGGCGTGTTGGTATGCTGACTTGTATCTCAGGCAATTCGGCTAAGTTAACATTCAATCATGTACATCTGAACTTGTCTCTACCACTTGGTAGTACAGTCGAACTTGCCCTTGAAACCACCTGTCCATAAAGACCACCTGCCCATTAAGACCACCTGCCTATTAAGACCACCCCAAAGGATCCCCGGCGGTTTTAACGACTATATAAATCACCTGTCTAAAGGGGCGGGGATGTAGCTCAGCCGGTAGCGCGCTGGATTTGTATCCAGTTGGCCGCTGTCAGCGTGAGTTCGTCCCCACGTTCGGCGAGAGATTTATTTCTCAGAGTCAACTTTGTGTGCAGACTCTCCTCGGTGTCCGAACACCCCCGTGTGTACACGCAAGCACAAGACCAAGTACGCACGAAAAAGATCCTGTAATCCATGTCAGAGTTCGGTGGGTTATAGAAACACGAAAATACCCAGCATGCTTCCTCCGAAAGCGGCGTATGGCTGCCTAAATGGCGGGGTAAAAACGGTCATACACGTAAATGCCGTGGGAGTTTTAGCCCATGAACGAACAAACAAACCTGTCTAAAGAGACCACCTGTCTAAAGAGACCACTTTTGCTCAGTCCCTTGGGTGGTCTCTTTAGACAGCTTCGACTGTACTGGGCAATTTCTTTTTACCGAATTAGATCTTGTTTTGCAGGCACGGAAATCAAAAATACCGCGTCTTTCACTCACGTATTTCGTGCATTGACCTGTTCGGCGAATATGAAATATAGCCTACTTACAACCACAATTATGTACAAATACAAAGAATAAGGCACAGGCATTTATAATCATTAATTTTATGTTTCTACTCAAAAGAACAAAATGGGTAAAATGAAGAATGCTGTTGTGTCGTGTTACGGGTCCCCGGGCACTGCTAGTTAAGGCGGTTCCTAATTGAGCCACAAAGTCGACCTCGCGAAGTCTTTTTACCGAAAACTCAGTGCTAAAGCTTAGTGCGCCCAGCTTCGCGAATTATTCTGCGCCTAGTCGATTTCCCCCAGTTAAGGACAGGCTGTACGGCCCCCGAAAAATAATGTGTGGACAACCAACTGGTTACGTATATGGGCGTAACGCGTCACCAGCGTGGATCCTGCAAGTTTAGCCAGCACAGAAGACGGTCCGGAACACAAACAGTAGACGCCTTTGTACACATACCTGTACCATAGGACCCCTTCAGGTGTATACCTATGCTAATCTACATTGTTCGCTTCCAGGTGTCGACTTGCAGATTAGCGTTTGGACGCATAGAGGCTGAGGATTAACGAACCAGTCAATAGGGCACAACTATAATAAATCTTAGTTGTGTTTTTGAATGAGAGTGGCCGTGGTTTGGTATGGTGTGAGTTTAATTATTGCGCTGCTTTGTGGTGTTGATAATGACGTACTTTGCTTTTGTTTGGAATTGGGGATCAAACTCTGCATTATCGAAATACATTTTCAGCGTTTGATCTGTGTGTGTGTGTGTGTGTGTGTGTGTGTGTGTGTGTGTGTGTGTGTGTGTGTGTGTGTGTGTGTGTGTGTGTGTGTGTGTGTGTGTGTGTGTGTGTGTGTGTGTGTGTCTGTCTTTCTGTTTGTCTGTCTGTCTGTCTGTTATTTTTGTCTGTCTGTCTGTCTGTTCGTCTGTATGTCTGTCTGTCTGTATGTCTTTCTGTCTGTCTGTCTGTATGTATGTTGGTCTGTCTGTCTGCCTGTCTGTCTGTCTGTCTGTCTATTTAAGTGTTTCTGGGTATGTCTTGCCAATGTTGTCGAAATCAGAGAGCAAGAAGGGGAGAGCGATAGAGAGAGAGAGAGAGAGAGAGAGAGAGAGAGAGAGAGAGAGAGAGAGAGAGAGAGAGAGAGAGAGAGAGAGAGAAATGGCGAAATTGTGTGTGTGTATGTGTGTGTGAAATTGTGTGTGTGTATGTGTGTGTGTGTGTGTGTGTGTGTGTGTGTGTGTGTGTGTGTGTGTGTGTGTGTGTGTGTGTGTGTGTTTGGTAAGAGTTTTGTTAAAATGCACCTATTTAAATAAGGAAGAACGTTTGCTAAATCCCAAAACGTTATGGGTTGATTTTTTTCTCATGTCTATTACTATACTTGTGAATTCCACACACATATAGATACCAATTCATGGAAATATGTCCCTTGATTGCGTATGAAGAATATTCAGGTACAAACAAGCAAAGACACACTACCAGTTTAAACACGGACGTTTTCACGTGATTTTTCATCTGCGGAACGGTACGGCAAAAATTAACTGTCCTGCGAGATAATTGCAAAGCTGTTAACCGTCACTTCAGAGCAGATACATAATGACAAACGGTTAACCTTACCAAAGCTAATTTCCATTTATGGCCACGAAGTAATTAAAGCGAACAGCAGCTTTCAAGTCTCGAAAATAATGATTCAACAACCTGTTGCAGCTTTACATTCTAAAGGCCCCCTTTCCGGGGAGTATCGTCAGTATGTCAAGCTCTGATGTGGTCTTGGAAGTTCATCAGTTGAATCTGCACATCAACTTTAACCAATCACTGTTACTGTCTTGAAGAGTGTAAATGTGAAATGAAACTTACAGATTGTTGAATTGGCGTTTGTGTGTGTGTGTGTGTGTGTGTGTGTGTGTGTGTGTGTGTGTGTGTGTGTGTGTGTGTGTGTGTGTGTGTGTGTGTTTTTCATCACACAACCGAATAAATCAAATATTAACAAAGTTGAGTTGTCAGGTACTTGAATTGTATGCCTTTTCTTCGGAAATGGCCCAACGAAGAGTTTTAACATTAAGAAAAGTCTGCATCAGAGAAGCACTGCATTCTTCTTCTTCTGCGTTCGACGGTTGTGTCTAGGGTCGTAGTTCCGCTGCTGTCGTGAACTGGAACGTCGCTTTCAGGTCTTCTGACGTTCCCCAGAGCTTGGTCTCCAGTGTAGCTCCTTCTGGCCAGATCTGGTTCCGCAGCAGGGTGAGGTTTGTGCATGATTGTATTCAATACATGTTCTACTGTCTGGTCGGCCGCCCCACAATCGCACAATGCCGACTCTGCTACGCCGATCCTTTTCAGGTGCGCTTTAAAGCCGCAGTGCCCTGTACGCAGCCGGAAGATGGCAGTCTGCTCTGCACGGCTGAGGCGGTGGATGGGGTCTTGGTCTGGCTTGTAGCCTCCGTTTCTTTCTTTGAATGCTGTCTTCCAGCGATGCTTGATAAGGGCTTTGGTCTCTCGGAAGGACAGGCTGGTTTCTGGTTGTTCCTGTCTTCCTGCATCTTTGGCCAGACCATCCGCCTTCTCATTTCCAGCGATGCCGCAGTGCGCTGGAATCCACTGCAGAACTACGGAGGCTTTCTGGGACAAGTCGTTCAGGGACT
This sequence comes from Littorina saxatilis, assembly GCF_037325665.1. Classification (NCBI taxonomy): domain Eukaryota; kingdom Metazoa; phylum Mollusca; class Gastropoda; order Littorinimorpha; family Littorinidae; genus Littorina; species Littorina saxatilis. The sequence goes on along the minus strand of NC_090248.1, from coordinate 59,744,279 downwards.
TCTTCAGCTCTTCCACGAGGTGTTCTGCAGGGGCTGTGAGGACTTGTAGTGCGGACAGGCAGTCAGAGAGGAAGACAACCTTGGGTGGGGTTTCCTCAAGAGAGGTGAGGAAGTCTGCAGCTGTATGGAGGGCAACAACTTCTGCTTTGAAGTTGGAGCAGAGAACACCGAATGGTGTGGTCAGTGTCTCTGGGGGTCTTCCTGGCATTTGAATGAAGACGCCACTTCCTCCGTTCTTGGTTGCGCACTCTGCCGAACCATCTGTATAAGCGTGGGTCCACTTGCTGGCTGAGTGCCTCCTGTATATTTCTTCCAGGGCAAGGGAGCGGAGGGCTGCATCACTCTGTTGCTGTTTTCCAGAGATGCCAGGAATGGACATCCTTACATGGAATCTCTGACTCTGGGGAGACCACGGCTTTGGATTGAGCCTCTCGCACTGGTCAGGGCTGGGTTGAAGGATGTCAGCATTCTCCCTCTGCTGTGCTTTCAGCTGATGGTTGGGGCTCTGGCGCTTCAAGCGGTTCTTGGTGAGAGCTTGGAACTTGTTGTGGAGCGGATGGCTCTTGAGTCTCTTGTGCTTCTCTCCTTGTATCAGAAGCTTTGCCTGTCGTCTGTCTTCCAACGGTTCGATGTTGGCCACCTTCTGCATCTCAGAGATGGGAGTGGTTTTCATCGCTCCAAGGACAGTCCTCAAGCCGAGGTTTTGGACTCGGTCCAGTCGTGCCTTGTTGGTCCTGGCTGCTGTGTTCCAGGAGCTTGATGCATACTCCAACACAGGCCTCACCGCCCCAGTGTACACTGTCTTCAGGATTTGGGAGTTGGCGCCCCATGTTGTTCCTGAGAGCTTTCTCATGATTGCGAGTCGTCGTATGCCTCTCGCCTCGATCTCCTCAAGGTGTGGTTTCGTCGTCGATATGCCTCTTTCCTCTTGTTTTAGATCATGTTGTCTTCACACGTATATAAACTCTACTTTAAATGTAAGTGTACGAAAGTAGGTGTGATAGTTGTATACTATAAAATGTATGCAATGTGTTGGTTTTCAGTTTGACCTTGCAGCATTTCTCTTGATGTTTGTATTAATGTCAGAGGTATGCCCAGAGACGGCGCGGGCGCAGTGGCCTAGTAAATAAGACGCCGGCCTTCAAAGCGGAAGTCGTGGGTTCGAATCCTGGCTCGGATAAGGGTGGAGATTTTTCCGATCTCACAGGTCAACTAATGTGCCGACATGCTAGTGCCTTATCCCCCTTCGTGTGTATTATCTAATCCATGTCAGAGTTCGGTTGGTTATAAGAAACACGAAAATGCCAAGCATGCTTTCCTCAAAAGCGGTGTATGGCTGCCTACATGGCGGGGTTAAAACGGCCACGGTCATATACGTAAAAGACAAGGACGCTCAGCTGTAGAGAGAAAGAAAGAAAGAAGAGAAAAGGAAGAAGAAAAAAGAAAAAAAAAACTTAGGGTTTCATTCTTTTCATTTATTTTTCAGCTTGAAGCGGACTGCATGCAACTGAGGCAAAAGAAAAAAAATATACGTAAAAGACGTGGGAGTTTCAGCCCATGAACGAAGAAGAAGAAGAGTTCTGCCCAGCACTCAAAATACAACTGGCGTATCTAATTGTGCAGTTAGTGTAAAGAACCTATCAGTAATCTCTAGCCTAATTACAGATTAATTAACACTATACACAGTTATTTCGAAATAACTAGATTTCACGGCGTGTATTGATTGTTTTATAAATTTGAACAGTATTTAGCTCAACGTCTGCTTAAAGTACTTTTCCGCCACGTTAATTCCTGTCGCCCAAAACACTTTGAGGGCTGTTTACATTTTTATTATGTTTACGTTAGGCGTAGACGCGAATGGAAACATAATACTATTCGCGGACACACGATCTTAAGTGCCACGTAACGCAATCATTTAAATATGGCGTTGGTTTCGTTTACTTCAAGAAGAGAAAGAGAAACGAAAATACTCGTGTGCATTTCCGTGGTAAATACACCGGTAATTTATCTTGTGCAAAGTATGCAACCTAATTTATCTTCATTTTTGTTTAAAACATTTTATGTATTTACTCTTTTTAACATTAGCAATTGTCTATTTGCCTAACCTTGAAAAGACTACCTAGAGGAACACAAATTACATTACTTTGTTTGAGCACACATTATCATCCGACCCAAAGTGATATTGTTGCATATTATTATAATTATGACACGCTAAATTCCTCAGAAGAAATAATAGAAAACAAGTTACAAAACCTAAGAGCCATGTTTACGCTTCAACCTTAAAAGGTCTTCGAGCCGCCTCAATAAGTGTTTGAATATACAAAGAATATTACCAGCATAATTTTACAATCTGCATTCATGAGTTTAACAAGTTGAAATCATTGCATGAGTACCTGTGTTTATAGGGCAAGTGTGGGAACAGTGGGAACTGTCCCCATCTTGTAGGTGTTCTTTCGCGACAGGTGTTCAGTACTTCTGCAGGGCTGATAAAGCCATGGACTACAAACAGTGTCCTTTTTAACGAGGTTGAATAAACCAAATAGGTCTTACAGTATAGCTTACTGCTGTACGCATATGGCACACTCATGGCGGAGGGTGAGATGGTTATGACGTAGTAATATTCTCTTTCCCTTTTATTTAAAACAACAACAACAACGACAACAACAATAACAACAACAACAACAACATCAACAACAACAACAACAACATCAACAACAACAACAACAACAACCACAACAACAAAAATGACAACAACAACGACGACAATAACGACAACAACAACAATTACAACAACAACAACAACAACAACAACAACAACAACAGCAACAACAACAACAACAGCCACAACAACAACAACAGCAACACCATAAGGGTATGGCTGAACAAATCGACAAGCAATGTCTTGGTTCGATACATATTTTGCATAAAGAAAACCCCTTTTGATTTGCATTGGCATGACTCTGCTTCTGTAATTCAAGCAGTGCTTTTTGTCAGGCCAAAACACCACTGGTCTGTTCAAAATAATCCTCGACACAACAATGTTGCATGGTTGTAGTGTTACTCGTCGGTCAAATGTGTGGGATCATTTCCTGTCATCTTGGAAAGTGTCCAGAAATCATTGCAACAATGCCGAAACTGTGCCAAGTCCCCCAACACTATTCCCTCTTCGCTCAAACACAACCACCAGATCTTGTTTCGTCTATCTACCGGTAAAGGACTGTACGATCATAGCCAGACAACAATCACAGTAGTTATATGATATTTTAGATGTTCAGACGGCAAAAAAAAACCATCATCCAAAACCCTGTGACTGATCATTATAGGATGTTGTGTACGCTTGCAGACTGAAACCATTAACCTAATTTAAGAATTATAACTTTCTTAATCTTGTCGCTGAGGTAAGAGAATGTATTTAACGGGCGATACATTACATGTGATAGTTTTGTCTCATTTCAACGTTTCGCACATTCTGTACACAAATTAAGCAAAGATAGTTTTGTGGGTAATTCAAGAAAATTGTGCGTAAATCAGAACGCGGGAAACAGACACTAACCGAAAGCTGAAATTTCAAACTGCAGTTACGATCGTGTTACAGTAACACTAAACCTTTGACAGTTGATAGTGCTTCTTGAATGAAGTAGACCACGGAAAGAGAAAGCTCTGTGTGTGCTAATGTCTCGGTATGTGGTCACTCCATCACACTTCGAGTTACGTTGTTAAAGGTGCCATTCTTCTCGTGAACAGGGTTGCTCAGTGGGTAGAGCACTGGACTTGTCATCATAAGGTCTAGGGTTCGAATCCAACCAGGGACGGACATGGGTCAACTTTATGTACAGACTCAGAGACGGTATCCATGTCCCAATCCCGTGTCACCACATTGGCATCTCGGTCAAGCTGCCATGAGTGCAGGTGGCTGATTACACCTAAATCACGCACACAGCTGGGTAGCGCCACTCTTGTTGCTAGCTTTCCCCGGTGAGGAAGCGACCCGAATTTCCCAGCATTGGGAAACTACAGTAAATGAAAGGAAACACTGGTGTGTACACAGCCACAGACCTATCCAGACTTTCCCATAATGATGGTCTCGGTGCATCTCTTCACTTGTAACTGACATGTCCAATACAGAGAGTTGGGAGGAAGACAATGACGGCCTACCAGCGACAGAACCCCGGGTATCAGCGCTGACATTAGTCCATCATATGAGACGGTGATCTCCACGAATAAGTAATGTTGAGTACTAGTGCTGTTAAAGAAATGAGCTTAACATCCCCTGTGTAGATTACAT
>NC_090248.1:59734558-59739794 GCF_037325665.1 Littorina saxatilis | reverse complement strand
CCCACTGACAGAAAGTCATGACAGACAACGACGACACCACCATCACAGCCATCACCACCACAAGAACAACACATTTTTACACACGCATATCTCACCTGTAAGAGAGAAGACCACCAGCACCAGCAACAGCGACCTCCATAGTCGACACATATTCCAACAGCCTCCAAGAAAATGACCGGACACACCTGTCTGTGACACCACACTGGTCATCACTTCAGTCCGGCCACTGTCTTTGCGCTGACCCATCCAACAGTTAAGTCATACGGTGACAGCGTTGTATTTGCGCTCGTCAGTTTATGATAATGGTGATAATTAGCTTTCTTGGAATAAAAAGGTGCTGTTTTCTGAGGATTAATAGTATTCGGAAATGATTTATTTCACTTTGTAAATGACTCACATTGCTGCCACAATTTACTTTTAAATCAATCATACATTGTTTAGACTACTTATGATTCTGGACAAAACTGAAGTCTTAAACTTAACGCTCGTCCCAGGCAATGCTGTCTTATCGAAAAGCTGTATCCGTAAAACGAACGAAGGACATACAATTCAAATAAAACATAAAACACCACTTGCAAACTCTGCTTTTCTTCACGAAATCAAAACCCTTTTTTGGGATAGTAAAAGAGTTTAGACAAAAGGAAACACCTAATTCTGCAAAAATGGCAACGTTGTCTGATGCTGTGATATATGTATACGCCACACCTGAACTTATCTTTTTGAGATAATACAGATGTCTATGTCTATTGTCTATGTCCTGTTGGTCAATATTGGACAAGTATACTGACGGTAGAAGAAAGACAGTTATATTTGACCATGGTCAGTTTCGCCCCTGTCAATCATATATCAGTTAAGTCATGTGGTGATGGTGGAAGGATAACAGTGTTATACAGAGTTAAAAGTCACCCCCCCCCCCCCCCCCCTCTCACGGACTATATCAAGCTCATCGGAGCATTATTGACCGATGTCCGCCATTTACTTTGAGTCACAGTGGGCAATCCTTTCGTGGTCACTGTAATGTTACGGCTGCTTACTACCCCTGGAGATTCGTTTGTGTAAAGTTGGTCAGAAATGTGATCTTACGAGAAATGCAGGTGGGTTTTTTTTGTAATGTGGATCGCGAGGAAAGGCAGAAATAGGAGTAAACGTTTGGCCGTGCACAGGTAGCTCTATTCAAGACCAAAGTATCAGATCTGCGTTTCGATTCTGTCTCGTCTATTACAGCGAAAGTTTTACTCATCTTTTATTAAAAACAAAAACAAGAACAGCTGGACTTTTATCGAAAAGTATGAACTAATATACAAGCTGCATATATTTTTAACAATAAAGCTACGAGAAAACACAGTAATTTTTACACAGGTAGAAATTGTAGACCTAACTATTCTGCTTTCATTTGTTGTCTCGTCGACTTTTACAGCCAAAAGGGTTACTTATCTTTTGTCTTACATTAAAAGAGAAAAAGAACAGCTGGACTTCAATGTACTAAAATATGGACTGCTATAAAAGCTGTATATATTTTTAACAATAAAGCAACGAGATAACATTTTTTTTTTAGAACGAATGCCCTGAGCATGAATAGATAACGTCTGTTAAAAATGAAACAGCTAAATGTCTTTTCGCCGTTCAACAAAGAAGAAAATCTAACTTTATAATGTATATCTAAAAAAAAACATGTTCAGCATACTTGTTTCCATACTTTTTGTGTGTGGTTACTTACACAGTTTCTCACCTTGACTTCTCTCACATACAATCAGTATTCAAAACGAAGCACAGAATCTAGTCGAATGACTAATTACCGTCTCTTAATTAAAACACATCTCTATCACATTCTCCGCACGACAGAGACAGACACCGTGACCCTACTGAAATAACAAACTTCACATGAGGCGCTTAATCCAATTCAACGCTCTGCACAAACCTGTCGCGAAAACTGCAAGTCGCCCACATAAATATTTACAGCCAATGCCGCAGGAAGCAGTAGTAAATACACAGTTATGCTGCAGTGCTTTGCCTGTTTAACGTTCACAAGTTTTGTCAGCAAGCGTCGTCGATCGCGAAACTCGGCGTGCGTGTGCGCAAGTTGTCGCGCTTGCGATCTCGCAAGAGCAGTGACTTTCGGGTTTGTGACGTTGAGCGATTGAACACCAAGACAGAATCAGAAATGTGTTGGAGTTCTCGTCTTTCCTAGTGAAGTGCGTCATGTCGTATGCTAACCCTTTAGGGCATGCATAGATATAGGCATACATAATCCTACAGTTTGGCCGTACATTTCGGCTAACGTCCAAGTTCAGGTGTATGTGACATTGACTGAATCTCTTGTTGTTTTCAAATCATACTACTGATTGTGTTGTCATTTGAAGTGTTTGTCAGTCATTGACTGTGGCCCCGCCCACTTCTTTCTGTCTGTATGTCATGCGTTGGTGTCGCGGTGGTGGTGTAGAAAAACATGTTTTGATTGATTTTTATATTGTTGAAAAAAACACATTTGAGGGATGACAACCCCCCACGACTTTTGGTTTCTGTTATTGCTTGTGTTTTTCACAATGTTGCCTGCACTATGTGATTGTTGGTAGTGTACGTGTGTATGGGGTGCGGGCGTGCGTGTGTGCGCGTGTTTGTGGGGAGGGTATATATATGGAAGCATGTTAATGTTAATATAGAAGGTTAATATATATAATGTGTGTGTGTGTGTGTGTGTTAGTGTGTGTTAGTGTGTGTGTGTGTGTGTGTGTGCGCGTGTGCGCGTGTGTGTGCGTGTGTGTGTGTGTGTGTGGGGGGGGGTGGGTATGTGTGTGTGTGTGCGTATGTGTGTGTGTATGTGTGTGTGTGTGTGTGTGTGTTTAAGAGAGAGAGAGAGGAGTGGGCGGTATGGGGATTGTGGAAACATAGTCTGAGAGGGCGTTAGTAGCTTTAATGAGGGCTGATGAAATTAGTAAAGTTAGTTTAAATTTTAGCTTACATCACCAATGTAATGAGAGATCTAGAGCGTGAAGCAAAACACACACACACACACACACACACACACACACACACACACACACACACACACACACACACACACACACACACACAGTCAGTAGACAGACGGACGGAGAAAAAAAGACCAATAGACAGACAGATAGTGACAGACAGACGGACTAACTGACAGACAGACAGACAGACATATAGTGAGTGGCACATAGAGACAGACACAGAGAGAAACAGAGAGAGACTGAGAGGGAAAAAACGAGCGAGCTTCAGAGGGAGACACAGAGACAGAGACAGAGGTAGAGAGACACAAACACAGATCAAAAGAGTCTTTTATCCTACATACGTGAGATAATCACACGTGTGTATATCATGTAAATGAGGTCATGTCAAGCAAGTCTGGCAGGGACCTGTTTTTCCACTGCTTATGATGCCAAAGTCACCGAGACAAACATCATTATAGAAAGCAAAAATTGCGCTCGCTAATTACCCTCGATGAATTTTTAGAACTAACACGTCACGCCACACTTTCAGAGTGACGTTTCTTTGCTTTGACGTAATAGATTGCACGAGGCTTTAGAAGAGATCGAGGTTCCAAAACAAGCGTCTTCAATTTAGCTGCCTCGACTGCAGGACATTTTCAGTAAAATACACGTAAGTACAGTATGTAGGATAAACAGAATACTACATGGCTTGATATGTACCAGATTTACACTCGTTGCTTTTTCCAAAAGTGAACAGCTCGCTTTCGCTCGCAGTTCAATATCTACACACACAAAAAAACTCGTGTAAATCTGGTACGACACAGCAAGCCCTGTAGTATTCTCTATTTAAGACACACGCAGCAACAGACAGGATAGAAACAGAGCACACAAACGTACATTATAGAACTTGACATGGTCAAGAACCCATGACCGGAATAACCACAGGGTTATGCTACACATAATCACCTCAGTCGTGACAGCTCTCTAATGTTGCTTGCACACTGCACACAGACCCCCTCGGTGGTCGAGACTCGTTACGCCCATATACGTTCCCAGGCGGTTGTTCCGCCCGATTTTGTACCCAGAAGATCTACGTGGCGTGTTGGTATGCTGACTTGTATCTCAGGCAATTCGGCTAAGTTAACATTCAATCATGTACACCTGAACTTGTCTCTACCACTTGGTAGGACAGTCGAACCTGCCCTTGAGACCACCTGTCCATAAAGACCACCTGCCCATTAAGACCACCCCAAAGGATCCCCGGCGGTTTTAACGACTATATAAATCACCTGTCTAAAGGGGCGGGGATGTAGCTCAGTCGGTAGCGCGCTGGATTTGTATCCAGTTGGCCGCTGTCAGCGTGAGTTCGTCCCCACGTTCGGCGAGAGATTTATTTCTCAGAGTCAACTTTGTGTGCAGACTCTCCTCGGTGTCCGAACACCCCCGTGTGTACACGCAAGCACAAGACCAAGTACGCACGAAAAAGATCCTGTAATCCATGTCAGAGTTCGGTGGGTTATAGAAACACGAAAATACCCAGCATGCTTCCTCCGAAAGCGGCGTATGGCTGCCTAAATGGCGGGGTAAAAACGGTCATACACGTAAAAGCCGTGGGAGTTTTAGCCCATGAACGAACAAACCTGTCTAAAGAGATCACCTGTCTAAAGAGACCACTTTTGCTCAGTCCCTTGGGTGGTCCCTTTAGACAGCTTCGACTGTACTGTGCAATTTCTTTTTACCGAAGTAGATCTTGTTTTGCAGGCACGAAAATCAAAAATACCGCATCTTTCACTCACGTATTTCGTGCATTGACCTGTTCGGCGAATATGAAATATAGCCTACTTACAACCACAATTATGTACAAATACAAAGAATAAGGCACAGGCATTTATAATCATTAATTTTATGTTTCTACTCAAAAGAAAACAAGTCGCGTAAGGCGAAAATACAATATTTAGTCAAGTAGCTGTCGAACTCACAGAATGAAACTGAACGCAATGCCATTTTTCAGCAAGACCGTATACTCGTAGCATCGTCAGTCCACCGCTCATGGCAAAGGCAGTGAAATTGACAAGAAGAGCGGGATAGTAGTTGCGCTAAGAAGGATAGCACGCTTTTCTGTACCTCTCTTTGTTTTAACTTTCTGAGCGTGTTTTTAATCCAAACATATCATATCTATATGTTTTTGGAATCAGGAACCGACAAGGAATAAGATGAAAGTGTTTTTAAATTGATTTCGACAATTTAATTTTGATAATATTTTTTATATATTTAATTTTCAGAGC
>NC_090248.1:59727058-59729558 GCF_037325665.1 Littorina saxatilis | reverse complement strand
TCAAAATACAACTGGCGTATCTAATTGTGCAGTAAGTGTAAAGAACCTATCAGTAATCTCTAGCCTAATTACAGATTAATTAACACTATACACAGTTATTTCGAAATAACTAGATTTCACGGCGTGTATTGATTGTTTTATAGATTTGAACAGTATTTAGCTCAACGTCTGCTTAAAGTACTTTTCCGCCACGTTAATTCCTGTCGCCCAAAACACTTTGAGGGATGTTTACATTTTCTTATGTTTACGTTAGGCGTAGACGCGAATGGAAACATAATACTATTCGCGGACACACGATCTTAAGTGTCACGTAACGCAATCCTTAAATATGGCGTTGGTTTCGTTTTCTTCAAGAAGAGAAAGAGAAACGGAAATACTCGTGTGCATTTCCGTGGTAAATACATCGGTAACTTATCTTGTGCAAAGTATGCAACCTAATTTATCTTCATTTTTGTTTAAAACATTTTATGTATTTACTCTTTTTAACATTAGCAATTGTCTATTTGCCTAACCTTAAAAAGACTACCTAGAGGAACGCAAATTACATTACTTTGTTTGAGCACACATTATCATCCGACCCAAAGTGATATTGTTGCACATTATTATAATTATGACACGCTAAATTCCTCAGAAGAAATAATAGAAAACAAGTTACAAAACCTAAGAGCCATGTTTACGCTTCGACCTTAAAAGGTCTTCGAGCCGCCTCAATAAGTGTTTGAATATACAAAGAATATTACCAGCATAATTTTACAATCTGCATTCATGAGTTTAACAAGTTGAAATCATTGCATGGGTACCTGTGTGTATAGGGCAAGTGTGGGAAAAGTGGGAACTGTCCCCATCTTGTAGGTGTTCTTTCGCGACAGGTGTCCAGTACTTCTGCAGGGCTGATAAAGCCATGGACTACAAACAGTGTCCTTTTTAACGAGGTTGAATAAACCAAATAGGTCTTACAGTATAGCTTACTGCTGTACGCATATGGCACACTCATGGCGGAAGTTGAGATGGTTATGACGTAGTAATGTTCTCTTTCCCTTTTATTTAAAACAACAACAACAACAACAACAACAACGACAGCAACAACAACAACAACAACAACAACCACAACAAAAACAGCAACAACAACAACAACAACAACCACAACAGCAACAACAACAACAACAACAACAACAACAACAACAACAACACCATAAGGGTATGGCTGAACAAATCGACAAGCAATGTCTTGGTTCGATACATATTATTTTTGCATAAAGAAAACCCCTTTTGATTTGCATTGGCATGACTCTGCTTCTGTAATTCAAGCAGTGCTTTTTGTCAGGCCAAAACACCACTGGTCTGTTCAAAATAATCCTCGACACAACAATGTTGCATGGTTGTAGTGTTACTCGTCGGTCAAATGTGTGGGATCATTTCCTGTCATCTTGGAAAGTGTCCAGAAATCATTGCAACAGTGCCGAAACTGTGCCAAGTCCCCCAACACTATTCCCTCTTCGCTCAAACACAACCACCAGATCTTGTTTCGTCTATCTACCGGTAAAGGACTGTATAACGATCATAGCCAGACAACAATCACAGTAGTTATATGATATTTTAGATGTTCAGACGGCAACAAAAAAAAAACATCATCCAAAACCCTGTGACTGATCATTATAGGATGTTGTGTACGCTTGCAGACTGAAACCATTAACCTAATTTAAGAATTATAACTTTCTTAATCTTGTCGCTGAGGTAAGAGAATGTATTTAACGGGCGATACATTACATGTGATAGTTTTGTCTCATTTCAACGTTTCACACATTCTATACACAAATTAAGCAAAGATAGTTTTGTGGGTAATTCAAGAAAATTGTGCGTAAATCAGAACGCGGGAAACAGACACTAACCGAAAGCTGAAATTTCAAACTGCAGTTACGATCGTGTTACTGTAACACTAAACCTTTGACAGTTGATAGTGCTTCTTGAATGAAGTAGACCACGGAAAGAGAAAGCTCTCTATGTGCTAATGTCTCGGTATGTGGTCACTCCATCACACTTCGAGTTACGTAGTTAAAGGTGCCATTCTTCTCGTGAACAGGGTTGCTCAGTGGGTAGAGCACTGGACTTGTCATCATAAGGTCTAGGGTTCGAACCCAACCAGGGCCGGACATGGGTCAACTTTATGTACAGACTCAGAGACAGTATCCATGTCCCAATCCCGTGTCACCACATTGGCATCTCGGTCAAGCTGCCATGAGTGCAGGTGGCTGATTACACCTAAATCACGCACACACCTGGGTAGCGCGACTCTTGTTGTTGCTAGCTTTCCCCGGTGAGGAAGCGACCCGAATTTCCCAGCATTGGGAAAATACAGTAAATGAAATGAAACACTGGTGTGTACACAGCCACAGACCTATCCAGACTTTCCCATAATGATGGTCTCGGTGCATCTCTTCACTTGTAACTGACATGTCCAATACAGAGAGTTGGGAGGAAGACAATGACGGCCTACCAGCGA
>NC_090248.1:59719558-59722058 GCF_037325665.1 Littorina saxatilis | reverse complement strand
TCGTTCCCGTCAAAAGTGTTCGGCTCATCACCATCTCAACTCTGGCCAGGCTAGGACACGGGACAAGGCCATCTCATCCTTCCTCTAGGACACGGGACAAGGCCATCTCATCCTTCCTCTAGGACACGGGACAAAGCCATCTCATCCTTCCTCTAGGACACGGGACAAGGCCATCTCATCCTTCCTCTGGGACACGGAACAAAGCCATCTCATCCTTCCTCTAGGACACGGGACAAGGCCATCTCATCCTTCCTCTAGGACACGGGACAAGGCCATCTCATCCTTCCTCTAGGACACGGGACAAGGCCATCTCATCCTTCCTCTAGGACACGGGACAAGGCCATCTCATCCTTCCTCTTGGACACGGCCATCTCATCCTTCCTCTTGGACACGGGACAAGGCCATCTCATCCTTCCTCTTGGACACGGTACAAGTCCATCTCATCATTCCTCTTGGACACGGGACAAGGCCATCTCATCCTTCCTCTTGGACACGGGACAAAGCCATCTCATCATTCCTATCCTCTTGGACACGGGACAAGGCCATCTCATCCTTCCTCTTGGACACGGGACAAAGCCATCTCATCATTCCTCTTGGACACGGGACAAGGCCATCTCATCCTTCCTCTTGGACACGGGACAAGGCCATCTCATCCTTCCCCTTGGACACGGGACAAGGCCATCTCATCCTTCCTCTTGGACACGGGACAAGGCCATCTCATCATTCCTCTTGGACACGGGACAAGGCCATCTCATCATTCCTCTTGGACACGGGACAAGGCCATCTCATCATTCCTCTTGGACACGGGACAAGGCCATCTCATCCTTCCTCTTGGACACGGGACAAGGCCATCTCATCCTTCCTCGTGGACATCATGATTTCATTATGGAATTCCCACTATGCACGACCGCCACGGTTGGCCTAGTGGTAAGGCGTCCGCCCCGTGATCGGGAGGTCGTGGGTTCGAACCCCGGCCGGGTCATACCTAAGACTTTCAAATTGGCAATCTAGTGGCTGCTCCGCCTGGCGTCTGGCATTATGGGGTTAGTGCTAGGACTGGTTGGTCCGGTGTCAGAATAATGTGACTGGGTGAGACATGAAGCCTGTGCTGCGACTTCTGTCTTGTGTGTGGCGCACGTTATATGTCAAAGCAGCACCGCCCTGATATGGCCCTTTGTGGTCGGCTGGGCGTTAAGCAAACAAACAAACAAACAACATTTCTATTTCATTAACTTTATTATCCCGATGTTTGGAAGTTCGAGTCGCTTCTTCCCAGTGGAAAGCCAGCAGCAACAAGAGACGCGCTATCCAAATGTCTGCGTGTTTAGGTGTACCCAGCCACCTGCACTTTTGGCAGAATGACCAAGGACTCTTACGTGCAACTGTGCTGACACGGGGGTGGGACATGGGTACCGTCTCTGAGTCTGCACATAAAGTTGACCTCCGTCCGTCCAGACCTGGATCCGAACTCGTGACCCTGGGATCACAAGCCCATTTGTGATAGGCACAATCGTTCCCGTCAAAAGTGTTCGGCTCATCACCATCTCAACTCTGGCCAGGCTAGGACACGGGACAAGGCCATCTCATCCTTCCTCTAGGACACGGGACAAGGCCATCTCATCCTTCCTCTAGGACACGGGACAAAGCCATCTCATCCTTCCTCTAGGACACGGGACAAGGCCATCTCATCCTTCCTCTGGGACACGGAACAAAGCCATCTCATCCTTCCTCTAGGACACGGGACAAGGCCATCTCATCCTTCCTCTAGGACACGGGACAAGGCCATCTCATCCTTCCTCTAGGACACGGGACAAGGCCATCTCATCCTTCCTCTAGGACACGGGACAAGGCCATCTCATCCTTCCTCTTGGACACGGGACAAGGCCATCTCATCCTTCCTCTTGGACACGGGACAAGGCCATCTCATCCTTCCTCTTGGACACGGTACAAGTCCATCTCATCATTCCTCTTGGACACGGGACAAGGCCATCTCATCCTTCCTCTTGGACACGGGACAAAGCCATCTCATCATTCCTATCCTCTTGGACACGGGACAAGGCCATCTCATCCTTCCTCTTGGACACGGGACAAAGCCATCTCATCATTCCTCTTGGACACGGGACAAGGCCATCTCATCCTTCCTCTTGGACACGGGACAAGGCCATCTCATCCTTCCTCTTGGACACGGGACAAGGCCATCTCATCCTTCCTCTTGGACACGGGACAAGGCCATCTCATCCTTCCCCTTGGACACGGGACAAGGCCATCTCATCCTTCCTCTTGGACACGGGACAAGGCCATCTCATCATTCCTCTTGGACACGGGACAAGGCCATCTCATCCTTCCCCTTGGACACGGGACAAGGCCATCTCATCCTTCCGGACATCATGATTTCATTATGGAATTCCCACTATGCACGACCGCCACGGTTGGCCTAGTGGTAAGGCGTCCGCCCCGTGATCGGGAGGTTGTGCGTTCGAACCCCGGCCGGGTCATACCT
>NC_090248.1:59704558-59714558 GCF_037325665.1 Littorina saxatilis | reverse complement strand
TGTTCAATAACATATTTTTGTGGGCTCAGGAGAAAAGGCCTCTTAAGATTTAGGCTGGGACATATTTGAGATTAAATGGCATATTTGAAAAGCCATGCCGCAATGAAAGATTTAGGCTGGGACATATTTGGGTTTAAATGTCTTCATCCTTTTACATTTTAAACAGCGATTTCTGCGTCATCGTTGTCCTTACCATCGACGTTGTCATAACTATGACAATGTAGAGGCTTCTTCTTCTTCTTCTTCTTCTGCGTTCGTGGGCTGAAACTCCCACGTACACTCGTGTTTTTGCACGAGTGGAATTTTACGTGTATGACCGTTTTTACCCCGCCATTTAGGCAGCCATACGCCGCTTTCGGAGGAAGCATGCTGGGTATTTTCGTGTTTCAATAACCCACCGAACTCTGACATGGATTACAGGATCTTTTTCGTGCGCACTTGGTCTTGTGCTTGCGTGTACACACGAAGGGGGATAAGCCACTAGCAGGTCTGCACATAAGTTGACTTGGGAGATCGGAAAAATCTCCACACTTAACCCACCAGGTGACCGCGGCCGGGATTCGAACCCTCGACCTTCCGATTATGAGGCCGACGTCTTACCACCCCGCCACAGCGCCCGTCGTAGAGGCTTCTAATTCCTGCACACACACACACACACACACACACACACACACACACACACATACACACACACACACACACACACACACACACACACACACACACAAAGCTGCAAACAATTAGGCCAACGTATTAATGCATCAACAGTTCATTGAATGATTCTCTTAACAATGTGTAATTGTTTGATATACTGAGAATGCAGCCATACGGTTGACACTGTTCTAGTCTGAAGAACAATTCACTATTTAGCAAGCCCAACCCCCCCCCCCCACACACACACACACACGTACGATGTCCGGGCTCTCTGTCCCACTTGCTCTGATCCAAACTGATGGTACACACACACACACATACACGCACACACACAGATACACACACACATACACACACATACACACACACACACGCACACACACACACACACACACACACACACACACACAGACACGCACAAACACAGAGACACACACACACATTCACACACATACACACACACACACACGCACACACACACACACACACACACACACACACACACACACACACACACATGTACTATGTCTCTCTGTCCCGCTTATTATCTCTCTTGCTCTGATCCAAATGGTTCGAGTAACTATCAACATTATCCATATGAAAGGATACCAATCGTTCTTATTTTTGACATCTGAAAAGCGGGGACGTGGGTTCTTGCCACACAAACGACACAATACTACATGTGTTACAATATGAACCGACTTTATTTCCTGTAAATCCTATAACAAGGTAATCATAAATTTGGGTGTGAATAAAATGCGCACTGGCTTGATTAACGACAATATTCTCACAGCTTACAGTTGATCAGTATGACTTTCGAAGCAAGCCCTTCATTCCCGAACTGCTGTCCTTGCACATCAAAAGAAGTGATTGGAACAGTTATCGGTGAGTTCATACCAAATTGAAAAACGTCAGATGAACGGCAAAATAAGTTAGTTTCCGGAGCTCCACTTGACGACAACAGGGCAACTGGTTCATGGCTAAACATAGTCAGAAAGAATCCCGGTCGTTTTCACAGATAACACCTGTATGCTATTCCATATGCTGCGCCAAACGAAACTTTGTTGAATCAATGAGAGTCGTGTTTGTTTTGTGTATGTAACATCGGTACGCTGTTGTAACTCCAAACAAAAGACCGTTCCTCCAAACTACCCCCCCCCCCCCACTTTCCCCGCTCTCCTTCCCCCCACCCTCGCTCCCACCCTCATCCCTCATCAGTCTCCATACGGCGAAAAAAATAAACACACGTAAAAATAAACAAAACATCAGATGCAAATCTTATATATATATGAGTCATTCTCCAAAGCTGGTGAATTCTTAGGTCGGTCACTTAAAACGACATTTTTACAGAAGCAAATGTGGTTAGACCTTTCCCCCTGTTTATGTGGATACAGATATGTTTGAAGAAGCACCCACAGCAAAATGAATGAACATATTTGTATTTTGATATTAAATATAGTGTAATAATGTCAGTAAATCAACAAAAATGGCGTCAGAAAAATGGGAACAGGCTCGGTACATATATTGGAAGCTACGGTCCATTGACACGATAAATTTATTATGCATGATTTGTTGAAAAGTCACTTTGTGAAACGATAAAGGTTCATTCCTGTGCAATTGTTGTTATTTTCTTTGTGTTTGAGACCCCCAAAAATGAAGTTGAAAACAGCCTTTCGTACGCATCGCATGTTGTCACGCTCACTTAGATTTTTTCGGCCTCTGTAACCAAACGAATTTCTTTATAATCACTATTTTTTTTACGATCAAGTGAACAAGTGCACCTTGAAGATGCAGAAAATGCATTCATTCAACCGAGGACACACTTTGGACGAATTTGATGTCTCAGAGAGTGTTTTGTGTCACACGTGATGGCTTCGTAACGGCCGTTTTCATTATAAGCTAGCATCAATTCAACTGAATGAAAACATAAATTTTTATGTTTGCACCTTTGTTAATCACCTAGCCATGCAGATGCGTGACGTTTTTTTCACAATTTGTCGTGAATAATGACGTAATTCATGAAAAAAGAAGGTGTAGTTGACATTTTGGACGGCTGCGTTCGTAACGCCCTCTGCTACCGGCGAGATGCAGACCCCGATTGCTTGAGCACCTGGGAATCTTGCATGACAAGGTTGGTATTATTTTGTTGCTCATTCATTTATAAGCATGTTTGTAAAAAAAAAAAAAAAAATTAAAACCACGCAAGTGTGAATTCCATGAAGTTCTTCAGCCCCACCGGGTTTCGCTTGTCAGTCCTGTAATCTCATGAAGTGAGCGTAACGGCATCTTCGGAATCTTGCGATTTAAAATAAAACCTTTTCTTAAAACAAAGGTGTATGGTCACGTAGATTGCTCACTTATGACATTGTATTGCATTCTCAAAAGCGAATATTATGAATTTGATACTTTATCCAGTGACCAAGTTTTGTGCGCACCAGTGACAACAATTATTCACAATTAGACGTGTTGTGAATGATGTCTCCGGTAGAAGGCTAATTATCCCCCGGACAATTCCCCCTTGTACATCTTCCCTCTGACCATTGCCCCTATGACAATTGCCCCCCAGACAAATGCCCCAAACCATGGGCGGACAGTTGCCCCCCCCCCCCCCCCGACAACTGCCCCCCGAATACCCCCTCCCTCCCCAGAATCGTGTGTGTGTGTGTTTGTGTTTGTGTGCGTGTATATGTGTGTGTGTACGTGCGTGCGTGCGTGTAAGTGTATGTGTGTGCGTCTGTGTTTGTTTCTGTGTGTGTTTTTCTGTGTGTGTTTTTCTGTGTGTGTGAGTTTGTGTAAGTGCGTGCGCGTGTGAGTAGCCTACGTGCGTGCGTGTTTGTGTGTGTGTGTCTTTTTGTCTCTGTGTGTCTGTTTGCACGTGCGTGCGTTAAATGTTAACGCGTGCATGCGTGTGTTTTCGAAATGTGTATCTGTGTGCGTGCGTACGTACGTGCGTACGTATGCGTACAGGACGCGGTTCAAGCACCGTTTGGAGAGACCTGCATTATAGTCTGCTTATTCAGTAACACACAAACCCAAACCTGTGTGTGAATAGAATAGAATAGAATAATCTTTATTGCCATGAAACACACAGTTTATAAGGCACATAATTAATTAACAAAGAAACTGTAGTAAAAGAAAACATCACCGTTTTTTGAAACATTCGTAAACAAACTGTGCTAGCTGGGTTTGTAGTTTGGGTATTTGTAATATTTGGCTGGGAAGAGTGTATTGGCCTGAATAGGCTATGCTTGATATGAATTTTTCTCTAATGGAAGTATATTTGGTGCATTTATCCAACAAATGTATTTCATCCTCTATCACATTACATTTTTTGCATAATCTGTCATTTACTGGTGTATTTAAATGTCGACCCTTTTCAATTTCTAAATCGTGTGCACTTATTCTTAACTTTGTTAATGCTTTTCTGTGATCTAAATTTTTTACCTCATTGATATAAGATTGCAATTCGTATTTCCTCGAGTCTGTTACTTTTGCGTAGAATTTTAATTTTGAACTTCCTTCAGACTTTTTATTAATCCAGAATTTTATGAATTTGCATTCTAATTTCTCTTGTATGGCTTTTTGTAACTTTTTAGAATTAAATGTAGATTGATTTTGCCAGACATGATTAAATCCTAATTTATCTACTGCTTGTTTTATGAAATGTGACCATGAACTTTCCCGTGACGGATCTAATAGTGATAAATATGCTTGATATATGTAGGAGTCTTTTTTAGTCTCTAGTATATGAGCCCAATATTTTATGCATTGTGATAATATTCTCAATCCTATTGGAAACCGTCCTAGTTCTGCTAGCACTGGAATTTTCATACTTTTCTTATGCGTACCAAGAATGAATCTGCAAAATCTTATATGTGCACTTTCATGAGGGCATTCCTTGGAGATGCAACATTGAAAAAAGGCATCAATGTCGTCAAATATATGTGTATTTTTTATAATGTATGGAAACCATACTTCTGCGCCGTAACAAATAATTGGGGACACTAACAAGTCAAATAAATTTAAAATTGTTTTTGTTTGAACAAGACTATTTCTGAACGCTTTTCGAAGAGAGTAAGCTGCTTTGTTTCCTTGTTTGCTAAGATGCTCCTGGGCAATATTTAAATTTCCATTTTGGTTGAACACTATACCCAAATATTTATACTGGTCTGTTCTTTTGATAATACAATCTCCACATTTAAATATTGTATTTATTTTGGGAAGACTACGACAAAATATTACAATGTTCGTTTTTTCAGTATTTATTTTTAATCCCCATTGTTGACAGTATATATTTAAGTAATCTAATTTTTGTTGCAGACCTAACTTTGATTTGGATAGCATTACTAAATCATCTGCATACATTAAACATGATATTTTTGTTTTTGAGTTTATATCAATGTATGGTGAATCAAAATCAGGTATATTTGTAGTGAAGTCGTTTATGAAAATGTTGAACAGTATAGGACTTAATGTATTTCCTTGATGAACACCTTTTCTGACATGTATACTCATTGGACACTCTTGATTGTATTCAGTTCTAATGAATGAATTTGTATACATATCTTTTATTATATTGAAACAGTATCCTCTTATCCCTAGTGTATATAGTTTAAGTAGAAGTGCTTCGTGCCATACATTATCAAAGGCTTTCTGAAAGTCTACAAAACATGCATACATTCTTCCATTTTTTAATTTTAAGAGATCGTCTACAATTTTTTTTAATACGAAAATTTGGTCCGTAGTTCTATATCCTTTTCGGAAGCCTGCCTGTTCTTTCCTAATTATGTTATCATCTTCTAAGAATTTTGAAATCCTTGAATTCATTACTTTGCAGAATAATTTACTAAGATTACTGCTCAAAGTAATACCTCTATAATTGCTTGGGTTAAGAGGGTCTCCCTTCTTATAGATTGGTATGCTTATACTTGATTTCCAATTTTTGGGATAATGTCCAGTAATTAATATTAAATTAAATAACTTTGTTAAAATATGTACAGTTCGATCTAAGCTTGCTTTAATAATCTCATTTGATAGTTTATCTGGTCCTGGTGCTTTTTTGTTTTTCAATGACTTACTTTCAATTTTAATTTCTTTTCCTGTAATTGGGTTATCTAATGTGGGTATATTATATTGATGAGTACTCTGTTTTAGTTCCTCTGACACTTCCTTACTTCTTTGTTCTGAAATATCTGGTTTAGTTCCGATTAAATTTGCTAAGTGATTTAGCCATTTGGTTGGATTTATATTACATTTATTATTATTTCTGTCATTATCACCCATTGATTTTAGGTCTTTTAATGTTTTCCAAAGTTTATTTGGATCATTATTGAATTGGTCATTTAATATTAAAACTAATTTATTTCTATATTCTCTTTTTTGTTTCTTTATTAGAGAATTATATCTTTTACGTACACTATAATATTTTTGACAAAGTGAGCTATTAAATGGATATCTGTTCAAAGCGTTTAATATCGATTTTAATTCTTTTCTTTGTTGATAACAATTTTTGGTAAACCAAACTTTGTTTCTTTTCTTTTTTCGAATATTGATTTTCATTTTAATCTGTTTCTTTAGGCTATTATTTGCAGCATTATTTAATATGTCTGTAAATTTATCTGTGATATTATCAACATTGCTCTCTGTGTAACTGGTTTTGCTTATTACACGGGTTTGTTCTATCTCTAATTCTAAATCTTGTAGTTGTCTATTCATATCGGGAGCACTGAGAGCTTGCATAAGTTTTTCATATGAACTGCTGTCCCATTGGTACGTCTCTTTTATACTTAGTTTTTCATTAATATTGTATGATATATTTTGATTGTGTTGATATCTCATTCTTTTATAAGTATTATCTTTATTTATTAATGGGAGTCTGATTTTCATTTCCAATGGGCAATGATCTGAATATACTTGTAAATTCTTGACCCTCATGCTTATAACGTCCTTAAGAAGGTCATGGGAACATATGAAATAATCTACCACACTACAACCTTGGGGTTGATAACAAGTGAATTTGCCTTGTATGTCTCCTAGTATTCTTCCATTGAGAATGTGTATATTGAAATTATTGCATAAATCAACTAATCGTCTACCAAATTTGTGGATCACCTTATCCATTGAACGTCTGCTAAATATATCATCAGAGGAATAATCAGGGGGCAATGTATATATGTTATTGATATTATCATGTTCTATGTAATCTTTATATTCCCCAGATCTTGCATTGAAATCACCACACAGTACTATTGATCCTTTTGCAGACAAGTCATCAATGTCATTTTCTAGATCCTCCCACATTTGAACTGTATTGTCTTTACCGAATGACGAATGCTCTGGTGGTAAGTACACACATGCGAGAAACACATCATTGTGACCAGTATCTGTCATTATTTGTATCCAAACTATGTTGTGGTTACTTTTGGGTAAAATTTTCACATTGGGTCGAATTGAATCTTTGATAAATAAGGCAATCCCTCCCGATGAGCTTCCTGCTTTCTTTCTTTTGGGTCTAATAAAGTTGATAGGTCTTCCAAATCCTGCTAAAAACAGTGATTGTTCTTCCTCTTTAGTAAGATGTGTTTCCTCTATAAGTACAATGTCATGTTCTATTAAAGAACTTGAGACTTTCTCTACATGTAATTTGTTGATTAAGCAGCCATCTATTGTTCCTTTTATCCCTTTAATGTTCCAGCTCAATATTGATATTTGTTTGCATTTGTTCATTGTTGTCTATGTATTTTAGTAGGGCTTTCTCTGTCTAAAGCCAATGTATCTGTTGGCCTGCACAACGTATGGTGCGGTCTGTTCTTCTTCAAGTTGCTGTTTCTGGTATCTGTTGTCTTCTCTTTGGTACTCATGCTTGTTGAACTGCCCATTGTACGATGTGTCTTGTTCTGTTTCCAATCTTGAATTCTGGTATGGGGTGTCTCCTCTGTAGTAGGTGTATCTGTCATACTCTCTATTGAAGTAATTCCTGGGTTCTGCCCCATTCTGTGGAGTCGGGTAATGGTTATCTTCTCTGGAGTACCTAGATCTGTTTTGATGCCCACCAAATGATCTCTTTTGACCCTCTCTGAAGTCAGCGTGTCGATTGTACTGCCTGTTGTATGATACATATGTTCGATGTTGATCCCTGTAGTCGGTTTGGTCATCTTCCCTGGAGAACTTCCATCTGTTCCAGTGACCATCAAATGATCTCTTTTGATCCTCTCTGAAGTCAGCATAACGGTTGTACTGCTTGTTGTACGGGATATGTTGCCGATGTTGTTGTTGTTCCCTGTAGTAAGTTTGGTTATATTCTCTAGGGTGCAACGATTTGTTCCGATGACTGCCAAATGATCTCTTTTGGTCCTCACTGATATCAGCGTGATCATTGTACTGCTCATTGTACGAAACACGTTGCCGTTGCTGTTGTTGTTGTTCCCTGTAGTCTGTTTGTCTCCATGGCTGGTTTCTCTGGTTCGGAAATGACTCTCTTCTTTTGTGATCTGGTTGTTTGCTCCAAAGAAGGTTTTCTAGATGGTAGCCAATATTTGTCGCGAGGATTCCATCTCCCCTTCTATTCGGGTGTATTCCGTCTCTTTGTAGATGTGCAGCAACATTTGCGTTTCTAATGAAAGAAATGTTCATCTTTGATTGGAATGCAGCTTCCATCTTTGCATTGATAAGGTTCGTGCGAACATTCATGTCCCTTGAGGCTGTTGGAACCACCTGACTTACAATGATCTTCGTTTGGGGAAAATTTTCTTCTGCTGTCTTCACACAGGCTTTCAGTTTTTTTGAGGGTGTTGAGTTGTCTACTTTTGCATCATTCACGCCGACATGAATGAGAATGGCTTCTGGTTTTTGTTTTATTGACTTTATCTCGGCGAGGCAGTCATCAATATTACTTGTTTTCTTTTTTGTGACGTGCAATCCAAAACGGCGACCCATTCTTTCAGGGTCTACTCCATTGAGAATGGAATCATGAAGGATGTACACTGATGGTAGGCTTTGTTCCTTGTTGTTTCCATCCTTTTCTTCTTCTTTTTCTTCCTTACTTGAGTTTTCATCACTTTCGCTGTCTTCTTCTACTGATGACAATGACAATGTCGACAATGATGAGGCTGGCTGTGAAGATGATCTACACGCCTGTGCCGAGTTGGAAGCATTTCCCCTACTTTCTTTGGAGGTATTTTCTCTTATTTTACCTGATGCAAGCGATGTTTTGGTCTTTTGCCGAGACGAGTTTTTTCTCTGAGGTGTTTTTTCTGCCTTGCTATCTTCAAGTGACATTTCCTCTATTATGACGTCAAATTCTTGTTCTATTTTTCGGGGCTCTGTTGTTATTTTCAGTTTGTCGCTGCTTCCTTTCATTTTCTGCTTTCGACCAGGACTATGAGGTGAGTCTTGTTGTTCTGTGCTTTGATTTTCTTCCCAGTTTTTCTTTCGTTTTTTTGAAGATTCATTGAATGCAGTCAGTAGTGTCTGATTCATGTCCCCCAACATCACTTCATTCTGTGATCGCGTTTCTTCAAATCTCTCGGAGAGATAAACCATGGCACTTTCGAGATGTTGAAGGCCTTTGTGAAGATCTTTGGCCTCATTTGTGAGTTGGTCAAGAGGACCTTTTATTCCATCTGAGTTGGTCGAAGTTTTGCTTTCTGTGGCGAGAACGCTTTCGAATGGAACAACCCTCTCCACTTCTTCCATTATTTTGTCGTCCAGCATGATTTCCGTGCAATATTCGCAGGTAAACTTTCGCTGCGTTCGTGCAAATATCGCTATCTGGTAGCCCGGTAATTTGGTATCTCTCCAGAAAACTTTGTTCCTGCAGTCAGAACAGGTCAGTGTTCTTTCTTTTGGATCTTTCTCGTCGTCGTAGCAACCACCGTCGCTCATTTCCTTTCGATCGTCTTGCGTGTTGATGGTGATGTTACTGTTACTGTTAGGGACCGCCGCTGCAGATGAAATCTCCTTCACCTCCGTTTGATCTTCAAAATCTTCCCTTACGTGTCCCTCTCCTTCAAATAAATGTGGGTTTTGAATTCCGGCGAGATCCATTGCTCTTTGAGCCGCAGCTAACGTGTCATAGCTCTTGTGTGTCGCCTTTGGAAAAGAAGTTACAGACTTGCTGGCTTCATTCCAGGTGTCAAATATGCCTATTCGTCGACCCACACTCACGGCGTAATACTTTTTTTCGCTGTTATTTTTCCTTTTCGACTTTTTTGAACGTGCCATATTTCATTTGGTAGGACAGTTTTTGGAGAAATTCCGTGTGTGTGTGTGTGTGTGTGTGTGTGTGTGTGTGTGTGTGGCTGTGTGTGTGTGTGTGTGTGTGTGTGTGTGTGTGTGTGTGTGTGTG
>NC_090248.1:59697058-59699558 GCF_037325665.1 Littorina saxatilis | reverse complement strand
AAGTATAATGCGACTCGTCTTCGACTCGTCGCATTATACTTGTCTCGTCTAAATATCGGGCCCTATTGCTACGCTGAAAACACAATAGCTGGTAATATTGTACTACGTTGCAAGCCCCTGGAGCAATTTTTTGATTAGTGCTTTTGTGAACAAGAAACAATTAACAAGTGGCTCTATCCCACCTCCCCCTTTCCCCTATCCCATCTCCCCCCTTTCCCTCGTCGCGATATAACCTTCGTGGTTGAAAACGACGTTAAACACCAAATAAAGAAAGAAAGATTTGACGAAGCACAAAGAAAAAGATCAATAAGTAGAGAATTTCTTCAAAGCTATTCGTATCAAATATTGACCATGTATAACCTTATCCACGGTCTGTATTGTATTGATGGGAAGAACAGCAGTCCTAATTTGAAACACGAGTTTTTATTTGAAAATACACTTCTTTTCGTCCATCCAGTGCACACACTTTCGAGTGATACTCGGCTCACATCAATGTAAGAAATCATTGAGGAGAAAAGGTCACATGCAGTGTGTTGCTTTATACCGAAAACGAGTATCAACGTCTCCGTTACCTTCCACGTCCAAACAGACCCAGAAGTTCCGAAGGATCGGGTAGTTTAGTTGTGATCCGCAGGTCAGTGGTTCGAATCCGGGCGGACACGGGTCAACTTTATGTGCAGGCTCAATTACGATATTCATGTCCCACCCCCGTGTCCCCACTGGGGCATATAAGCCTCATCTAAACGTGTACCGGCCACAGTTTATGTCAACTTCCGGTCTGCATGGACGGCAACTCTGTCCGAAAATGCGCTGGCCAATAATGTCTGTCTGTCTGTGTGTCTCTCTCTCTGTGTGTCTCTCTCTCTGTGTCTCTCTCTCTCTCTGTCTCTGTCTCTGTATCTCTCTCTCTCTCTCTCTGTCTCTCTCTCTCTCTCTCTTCCCAAAAGACCCATCACTGCGAACACCCCTTCCATCAGCCCACCCACGTGCCGCATATCTTTCCCCAGCATTCTGGAGCCCAACTTTTCTCTGTTGCCTCAACACGAGAATCCATTCTCGATGTTTTGTAAGAGGTTAACGAATCATTCAATCTTGCCACAGCTCAGCGCGAAGCAGCAAATGGAGCTAACGGTCTTCGGACCACCAATTGATTATTTGGAGGCCGGAAGTCCTCTACACGCCATCTTTCCACTTTGCTAATCTCGCGGGACCTCGTTCAGCACGGCAAACTGCGAGAGTTAGGGGAGGTAAATTGCATGACGGGATAATGACTGCTCCCTGTGACGAAGAGCTGACGAGGTCTCGGCGAGTCTCGAGAGTATTGTTCTTGTTGAGGTTTGCAGAACGTTGGCTTCTGATCTTTTTCTCTCTCTCTCTTTCTCTCTCTCTTTCTCTCTCTTTCTCTCTCTTTCTCTCTCTTTCTCTCTCTCTCTTACACACACACACACACACACGCACACACACACACACACACACACACACACACACACATACACACACACACGCACACACACCTTGACTGACTCATCTGTCTGCATGATCTAAGTACAATTGCCTACGAGAGAGAGAGAGAGAGAGAGAGAGAGAGAGAGAGAGAGAGAGAGAGAGAGAAAGAAAGAGAGAGAGAGAAATTGCACCTCGGTTCGACCGAAGAGAAGTTAAAAATAAATTCCTGTTGTGCAGCGGGATAAAGTATTCTCTCATACCTCGGAGATATACCTTCACTCGGTCGCAGGGACGTCACGTGACATGGTGGAAGAGAATGCTATCGCTTATTTTCCTCCTGAGTTCGGTTAAGACTAAAACGATGCTCATTCACGGAAAGAACTATCCAAACTTGCAACCACAGCCGCGGTTGTCCTGTAAGTTCCCGATCCATGTTAAACCCTCATCCTCAGAAGGAAAATAAGCGACAGCATTCTCTTCCACCATATAAAATGTCACGTGACGTCGCTCCGACCGAGTGAAGGTATATCTCCGAGGTATGAGAGAATACTTTATCCCGCTGCACAACAGGAATTGAAAGTTACCTTATGTACGGTCGAACCGAGGTGCAATGGGTGCCTACACACACACACACACACACACACACACACACACACACACACACACACACACACACATATACACACACACACACACACCTTGACTGTCTCCACTGTCTGCATAATTTAAGTACAAATGCCTACGAGAGAGAGAGAAAGAGAGAGAGAGAGAGAAAAAGAGAGATTTTTAGCAAGGTAAATAACTTCGCCGATTCAGCTGTTACATGAACGAACCATTTAGCTCCCCTACCTCTCGGGACCACCACACGCCGGTGCAAGTGCGAAAGTCAGGATAGCTACGTATGTGTGTGTGTGTGTGTGCGTGTGTGTGTGTGTGTGTGTGTGTGTGTGTGTGTGTGTGTGTTATTGTTGAATGTGTGTGTGTGTGTGTGTGTGTGTGTGTTTGTAAGAGAGAGAGAAAGTGCTCTCTCTCTCTCTCTCTCTCTCTCTCTCTC
>NC_090248.1:59687264-59696858 GCF_037325665.1 Littorina saxatilis | reverse complement strand
GGGGGGGGGGGGGGGGGGGCGTTTACTAGGTAGTATGCCCTATGCACAGCTTTCGGCCCAAAGTAGGGGGTGGGCGTTTACTCGATACTGGGCGTATACAAGGTAGTTTACGGTACTTTGCAGTCACGAAGTGACGTGTTGAACAGGTCAGTGAAGACTGGAGCTAGTTGTTCAGCGCATGCTTTCAAAGTTGCTGTAGAAACGCCATCCGGACCAGCCGCTTTCCTCGGATTCGGTCACGTACGCGCGCAAGCACGCACGCACGCACCTATATCACACACACACACACACACACACACACACACATACACGCAAGCTAGCACGCAAACACGCACACACACCAACCAACTCAGATCCCCCCCCCCCCCACCTCTATCGCCCGCCCGCCCGTACACACACACACACACACACATACACACACACACACATACACACACACACACACACACACACACACACACACACACACACACTCTCTCTCTCTCACTCTCTCACTCTCTCTCTCTCTTCTTCTCCTTCTCTGTCTCACTCAATCTCTTAAAATACCACCAACATACAGCATTTTCCTTTGACCCCCACTCATCTTGCATCACTTTCAACATACACACAACTCTCACGTTTTCATGAAGGAGAAGAAGGCATTGAGAGCAGCGGTGGCCACAGAACTCTTGCACACTTCCAGTTCCACACGGGGGTAGAAGTGGACGTAGTTCACACACATCTCCTGCTGGATCGACAGTCCACCCTGCACACACACACACACACACACACACACACACACACACACACACACACACACACACACACACACAGGCGCTTTCACGCACGCACACTCACACTCACACACATACACACACACACAATTCCGCAAGCACGTACGCACGTACGAACGCACGCACGCACGCACGTACATACACTTCCAATTTTGTTTGGCAAATACCAGCTTAAACACAAAACTGATACATTCGTCTCAAAGTGGGATGATCTTTCTGTGGTTTGTGAACACGTTTGATACAGTCATACAGAATTTTAGCTGCTTAAAAATGTCCATCAAAATACCCCCCTCTCCCCCCCCCCCCCCCCCCCCCCACTCCCACCCCACCCCTATCCTGCCCCAAATAATGGCAGAGCCCTTTCAAACGATCACAACAATCAACGACATTCGGAAGGGTTGCGTTTCCTGGTACGGTATCTGCTACTCACACGACATTTTCCATTGTAGTCATACAGGATGGCCCCACCGGGAACACACAGGAACACAATTGAATGAAACAGAGAAAAAGAGGAAACTTCACAACAAGAAAAACTTGATAGGATAGACAATTTGATGTTGACCGCAAAGTTGCTTGGGCTGTTGCATAACGTTTGATGCTTTCACGATTGTGTCATCGCTCTTTCACTTTTCCGCTCAACGCGTGTGTGTGTGTGTGTGTGTGTGTGTGTGTGTGTGTGTGTGTGTGTGTGTGTGTGTGTGTGAATGTGCGTGTGTGTGTGTTTGTGTGTGTGTGTGTGTGTGTGTGTGTGTGTGAATGTGTGTGTGTGTGTGTGTGTGTGTGTGTGTGTGTGCGTGCGTTGTGTGTGTGTTTGTGTGTGTGTGTGTGTGTGTTGTGTTTGGGTGTGTGTGTGTGTGTGTGTGTGTGTGTGTGTGAATGTGTGTGTGTGTGTGTGTTGTGTGTGTGTGTGTGTGTGTGTTGTGTGTGCGTGTGTGCGTGTGTGCGTGTGTGTGTGTGTGTGTTGAGACACGAAGGAAGAGAAAAGGACATTCTAACGAAAGATTTCAAATACATTGGTTTATGAAGGGTATCCTTCTTTTTTTTAAATCAAATTCTCAACCTTTCTCATCAACAGCTTAATTAATAACCAAATACTATTTAACTAGAGAAATCACATCATCAATCTGTGTGAGCGGAATTCACGGGAGAGTCAAACGCTATTGCAATATAAAGTGGCACTAATTTCCTACAAGGCATTGAATAAAAAATAAACATGAATAATTGAATGTCTGCAATCGCTATCAACATTCATCATATTACATGTATCACAGATTTAACGTCTGACACGATCAGAAAAAAATTCAAAGCCAGTTAGGATTTGTTTGTTACAACTGGAAAAAGCAATGTATGTTTGTTGTATAAACTACCTTTACCTTGTGGTGAAGTGCACATAAAAAAATACTGACAAGAAGATATTACTATTGATTTACAAGTGTCTTCAATACGTTTTATTTTGGACCAGGTCAAGAAATGTTTCTCTTTTCCGGTCCATATCTTTCATATCAAATTATTTTATCCTTCTCATTCCATGTGAGCGAATTAAATCAATGCTCGTCACGTGAGACCCCATTGTTGCGGGGAAACTCATGAGGTTTGCTCATGCATATGTAAATGCCTGTTAGCGCAGTGTATATAAACAATCGCGCTCTTCGTCTCATGAGACACTTGGACGTCAGTGCAACTACTTGACGACAAAATTGGATATTGTTCCTTATCTGAGACTGTACACACAGAATGGGTACCACCGCCGTTTTCTTGTACTTTGGGCTGTTCGTGTTGATCCATGTGAGTGCGCTTATTATTTGGAACACTGATATGACCTGCAAAGACAAACCCCAAGTCAGCTGTGGGGACAATTTGTGCACGTGTTGTCCGGCAAACGATGCAGATGATCAACCGGACATTGCAATTTGCATAGGGTATGAATTGACCTACATTCCACGGATGCCAAACTCAGTCCGGTTTCTTAATCTCTTTCAGGCTTTGAATTTATCTACCGTCACCGTAACTGAACAGTTCTTTTCCAATGTGACACAAATGACGCATTTGGGGTTCGGTTTAAACAGAGTGCGTCATCTTGAACCGGACGTGTTCAGCGGGTTCAAGAATCTCACGTTCCTGGACATGACTTTAACTGCTGGCCTGACCATGGACGCTGTCCGAAACATGATGTCCATCCCTGGCTTGCGCACTTTTGCGGCCGTGAAATGTAAACTCCCTGTTCCACCAGCCCAAGTTTTCAGTAACATTACGTCTGATGTGGAAACTCTTCTGTTGTCTGCTGAGAATGCTGGTGAAGTTTATGACATGACTGCATTCTGTACATTACACAAGCTGCGGACGATTTATGTAGCATTTGGTACATTGAACAAAGTGAATACCACATGCATTCTACACATAGAAAATCTGACATTAATAGAAAACCGTCTTGATTCTTTGCCTATCACATGTAACGACCAGTCTGAATCCCTTTACCCAAAATTAAAAATTCTTGATTTGACTAAAAACAACATCTATTTTGTCGGGAAAACCTGTCTGCCTGAGTTAAACGTTCTTGATTTGAGTGAAAACAAATTTGTTATTGTCACTGATGACTTGTTAAACCTCGCACAGTTTTCAAACTTGAAGGAATTATCTGTAGCTTGTACAGGAAGTGAAGAGCTGATGATGCATGGCAAACCTTTCAGTCACCCTACACTGCAACGTCTTGTGCTCGACAGGTGTCATATACAATTCGGAACCAGAATTTTAAGCAATTTCTTTGAAAGTTGCCCTCGATTGACTGAGTTGTCACTGAAGCGCAACGTGTTTGATGATGTGGATGACGCAAAATTTGTTGAATTGTTCGGCAGTCTGAATCTTACTGTACTACAGTTATCACACAGCGAATTATCAGCGATCTCGTGGAATACATTTGTTCATTTTCAGAACTTACAAAGATTAGAACTTGTGCACACCGGAGTGACAGACCTTCCAGACGGAGAGTTGTCTTCTCTTACACACCTGAACTGGCTTGAACTATCCAACAACAAAATCGCCTCTGTGACAAAAAGAACGTTTAGTGAGGAAATGAGGCAGCAGCTGCAGTTCTTGGGTTTGGACAAAAACCCCTTCACTTGCTCCTGTGACCTGATGTGGTTCAGAAACTGGTTTGTGTCTCGGCCGACGCTCTTCTCACACAAAAGGTCTCCCGGATTGATATACAAGTGCAACAATCTCCATGGAACAAACCTAGCAGACTTTATGATGACGGATCAGGCGTGTCTGTTGAGCCAGTCAGTGAACATGGCCATCATCCTGGTCACCAGCGCCATGATCGTCACTCTCACCACCGTCTCTCTCGTCCTCCGCTTCCGTTGGCACATCCGTCTCGCGCTCTACGAGGTCTTCAGGGGCCGTGGTGACGTCAGGAGGGTGAGACTGCTGGCTGACCACTTTGAGTACGACGTCTTTGTTTCTTACTCCAAAGAGGATCTTCCGTGGGTCCAAGAGCGCCTGATACCGGAGCTGGAGGGCCGCCTGGGGCTGAGACTGTGTGTCCACGAGAGAGACTTCATCCCCGGCAACAACATCGTAGACAACATCGTGGAGTGTGTGCAGAGCAGCAAGAAGATCCTGATGGTCTTCTCCAAGGACTTTGTGCACAGCCAGTGGTGTCAGTTCGAGCTGACCTTCTGCCTCACTCACGTCATGGACTATGACGACACGCTGCTGATCGTGTGTGTGGATGACGTCACGTCACGTGACATGACACCGGCCATGATGGCGGTGCTGAAGACGACGACCTACATTCAGTGGGGGGACCACAGTGACGCAGTCGATTCCTTCTGGGGTCGTCTTCGTCTGGCTCTGCATGAAGTCACTGACATGGCGGTAGTTGTTGACAGAGATGTGGCTGTTGATATTGCTGAGGCTGCAGTGTAGTGTATGGTCATGTCATGTGTCGTGGCATGTGATTGAAGGGATTCTATATTTGCAGCATCATGATAACGTCTGTAATCTAAACATGTCAAAGTGCTTGAAACATTTTCCACAAATACAAAAACAACATTAGATGACTAGAGATAAATCGGATGAAACTAGAAATCTCAGGAGATTTGAAACAGACATTTATCAGTACTGGTTAAAATGTTAGTGATTGTTAAAAAGAAGTCGATTTGTTTATGTTATTAATTTGTAGATCGACCATTAAAACTATGGATACAAATAACTTGGCATACATTATATTGTTTTGTTCCTTAACTAAACGAATAATGTAAAGTTTATTTAATTGTAAAAATGTGTGACGTAAATGTTGATTTTGTATGCTTGTTTACTGAAATTATGTTCGATATTTGGCAATTTATTTGTATTGTTAATTTTTGTGTATGTTTGTTTATTTTTTTTAACTTTTGTGGCTCTTTGGCAATATTTTTTTGTATTTTGAATTTCTTTGACTAGGGTCTCTTGACGGTTAATTGAAGGAGGGTGCCCTCCATATTTCTACCTGAACCATACAAAAGGTAAGGTCTCAATTGCAAAAGTTCAAAATGCGCAGTTTCACATAGAAAGAAACACCTCATTGAACATAAATTTGTTTCTGAGACGCTCAGACGGTAGCTGCGCTATGATGTGAAACCAGTTGTTGCATAATTATGTTCTAGCTGCTTCGTATGCAAAATGGATTTAGTTTTGTTGTCGCGCTTTTAATTATGCAAGTTGACAGAGGTGTCCAATACAAAATGATTTCAGCACAAAATGACGACTCCACATGGAGAGAAGTCACGTGATTTACAGGACGGTTACGACGGGAAGTGGGATATCTTTTAATAACAAAATGACTTCTGAAGGTGTTAGTTTCGTGTGTAAAACATTGACACTTGAATCGGAGTAGTTATCGATTGATTGTTCTGTGATATGACTTATTTGTATGCCGTATCTGGCTTGATCATTAAAAGTGCAAAATGTCAGGTATAAACTAAGAGAAACTCTGCAAACGAAACAAAGCGTACTTCCCCCTACTCTGAAAAAAGCCTCCAAAAATCTAGTTGTTTACATTATAGTTTGATGGAAAGGAAAATAACCTGTAAAAACAATTATAATTTGTGATGTGTGTGCTTGGTTTGAAATTGACTTATATCACGAAATGGTGATTTTGTTTATGTTGTATGCGTCAAATTGAAAAAATATTATGTTTAGAATATGTCCTGATCTCAACGATGTGCAGACTAGAAGGGCTAACAACAAACCACTGGAGGACATGATAATTATCAAAATGGCATTGTGTCATTCTCAGCGTGCACATGCCAACTCAAATATTTGTTTTCCGTTCGAAGAAGTATGCACTTGTTTTTCGAAGAGTGAAAAACAAAACCTGAAAACATTGATTATCACTGTAAACGAAGCACAATTAAACGCATCATCATTGCTCAAATGTCACCAAAAAAAACCCAGTCCTTTTAGTGTGAACGATTTGGTTCGCCATCGTTGATGAGGCCATGGCAGGCTTTAACCTGGAACCCGCTCATTCCTTCACTTGGACACATACAAAAAGTGAACAGCGTGACAGCTTTCTATGCAGAGTGAGATTGTTCAGTTCATTTCGCTCATTGCAAAGTCAATCCCTAAACTAAATTCCCATCTTGTAAAGACAGCGGTCAGGAAGTTGATTTTTGATGTGTGGCCAACTGAAGTGGATGGATGGCCGTATTCTAAGGCCAAAAAAAAAATAGGTCTGTTTACGGTAACATAGGCCAAAAAAATAGGGTCGGTAGGTCGGGAAGTTTTTTTTTTGTTTTTTTTTCTCCAAAAAACCATATTTTTACGTTATTTTGCAAAAAAACCAAGATTTTTTTTTTTTCCCCCAAATGCCAAAAAAAAGTCTAGGGTCGCGCGAAAAAAATAGGGTCGGTCGGGTTACCGTAAACAGACCTATTTTTTTTTTGGCCTAAGCTAGTAAACGCCTGGTCAGGTCGGGAGACGGACCGTGCCTTTAAACCTAACAACCTGGTCTGTGATAAGTCTGGATAATAGAGCCCTCTGTTCTGTTGTCAGCGGGTCAGACATCATTCCAATGTTGTTAGCAATTGGAGCTATATCCATGACAACTTCAACTAAAAAACATGTGTTACAGTACTTCCCTATCAAGCTTGTACTGTGGGCTACTTCACAGACAAGTTCCCCCAAGATATGGGCTGCATTGCACATATACTGAATTGTATACTTAACTCTGTATCTACTGGTGAAATTAAGTCTTTTATATTTTATACTCCTCTGGACTAGTTTTCTCTGTTGATACTCTCTCCCCTCGGGGTAGCAGATTCTCTTTGGAAACTCGGTCCCGTCCGAGGAGGGTCTGATTTTTCCACTAGGGCTGTCTGTGAAGGGACACATTTTGTTGTTTCCTCTCTCTTTTGCTCTGCTAAGAGATTTTAACAAATCTCAGAAGAAAGTCTCTGCCGACTTTCAATTGTTTCTTTCACAACTTCTGATGTGTTATATATATATATTAGATGGAGAGTCAGCTTCATGGGAATCGATTTTTGACTTTTTATTATATATATGCGTTTAGTAAGAAACGTGTAAATCATTTTGTTTGATCAAAACGGTTGTTTAGTAACCATATTCACAGAACCATTACTGAATTCCGCATTACGTTCTTTTTCAGCTTCATCATTCTATCACCCTGAAGAAGCTCCCCGTGGGGGCGAAAATTTGGATCATCATCAATAAACATATTCCATATTTATCATACAAACTTTTGAGGAGATTGTTTTCAAATATTTGCATACAAATGTTACAGTAAATTCTCGAAACTAGGAAATTTGCGAAATCCCTGAAAATTTCAGTAAATTTGTGAATTTTCTGTTTCACTCTGGGATTTCACGAATTTCCTAAAAATTCTAGGAAATTTGCGAATTTCCTGAAATGAGCATGCCATTTTTTCACAAATTTACTGAACATCGGAAAACGTCTTAGTAAATTTGTAACTATCTTAAAAAAAAAAGAAAAAAAGAGTCCGTTTTCTTTATTTTACATTGTGATTTTGATAGATGGACTGTTAGAAGAAAAAACAAGTCGCAGAAGGCGAAAATACAACATTTAGTCAAACTGTCGAACTCACAGAATTAAACTGAACGCACTGCATTTTTTCACCAAGAACGTATATTCGATCGTAGCATCGTCAGTACACCGCTCTGGAAAAAGGCAGTGAAATTGACTAGCCAGAATAGCGCGGTGGTGGTAGCGTTGAGCAGGATTTGACGCTTTTCTGTATCTCTGTTCATTTTAACTTTCTTAGCTTGTTTGTAATCCAAACATATCATATCAATATGTTTTTTGGAATCAGGAGCCCACACGGAATAAGGTGAACATGTTTTTAGATCGATTTCGGAAATTTATTTGTAATCATAATTGTTATAATTATTTTAAATTTTCAGAGCTTGTTCAGTAATCATTTATTGTGTTTTCAGTAAGTTGTGTTACACCGGCCCCCGTAGCGCAGTGGTTAGCGCATCGGGCTGTGGGCCGGGAGGTCGTGGGTTCGAATCCCATCAGCGTCATGTGGGTTTTTCGGGCTACGGTCGGCTCCTACCCAGAGTGGAAGTGCTATGGTTCCTATGGGAAGGCTGGAATCACACAGCCGAGTGTCATTCACTTAACGAATGCGACTTTGAGGGTGCTCAGGTTCTGTTTACCTGACCAACATCGCAGGTGCGGCAGTTCTCGGGCCTGGTTGACACCAGGATATATTATGACAGTAAGCGTAGAGTTCTGCCCTGTCACGTAGTCTCAAACCAAATTGGAAATCCATAGCATCATCATTATAATCAT
Organism: Littorina saxatilis; assembly: GCF_037325665.1. Classification (NCBI taxonomy): domain Eukaryota; kingdom Metazoa; phylum Mollusca; class Gastropoda; order Littorinimorpha; family Littorinidae; genus Littorina; species Littorina saxatilis. Next base: position 59,688,273 of record NC_090248.1, on the reverse strand, counting down.
CCTCATCTCATTAATCATCCAAAATTATAAAGTGTCCTTGCTCTTGTGGCCCTTCATGCCCGGAGCTCTCATGGTGACCTTGGTCTCAGTGTTCCTGTTCGATCCTTCCCTGAATAGTACTTCTGCTGTCAGTCCTCAACGTGTGACGTTCTGGGGGGTCGACGGACGGACGTGGTGGCGGTCTGGTCTCTGGAGAGGACCCTCACTCAGTCTGGCTCCGCGACTTAGCTGTCAATGTCGTTAGTAGGGGGCATAGTAGGTAGTGGGCTGCGTCCGTTAGCTCGGGACAGACCCACTACTGAACACCGTCGAAGTGACTCAGCAGAAGTGCAGTGTCATCTTCCGAGGGTAGCCTACCGCAACGACCCGACATCCCTCCCTGGAGCGTCTGTAAGGGTCTGGCAGCGGAACGAAATTCAGATGTGGATGGAACAGTGAGTGCAGGGATGGGGCAGCGTGAGTGCACACCGGGACAAGGAACAGGTGTAAGGGAAAAAAAATGTCTGTTTAAAAAAATAAAAAAAGTTGTGTTACATGCAATTTGAAGGAAGCAGTTGCACAGAATTGGTGTTTGAAAGACGGGCGCTGTGGCGGGGTGGTAAGACGTCGGCCTCTTAATCGGAAGGTCGAGGGTTCGAATCCCGGCGGCCGCATGGTGGGTTAAGTGGGGAGATTTTTCCGATCTCCCAGGTCAACTTATGTGCAGACCTGCTTGTGGCTTATCCCCCTTCGTGTGTACACTCAAGCACAAGACCAAGTGCGCACGGAAAAGATCTTGTAATCCATGTCAGAGTTCAATGGGTTATAGAAACACGAAAAAAACCAGCGTGCTTCCTCCAAAAGCGGCGTATGGCTGCCTAAATGGCGGGATAAAAACGGTCATACGAGTAACATTAACATTCCACTCGTGCAAAAACACGAACGCAGAAGAAAAAGAAGAAGGTGTTTGAAAAATGAATAGGATGCACGCGGAATCCCTTTGTTTGAAGAGTGAACGAAATACTGTCAC
>NC_090248.1:59659764-59682264 GCF_037325665.1 Littorina saxatilis | reverse complement strand
ATCGACACTGAAAACCAGTCATCACCGATACAGAATATAGTGTGACTTTGCTAGCGGTAGACCGAGGCGTGTCACGCTCATCTCTGCGAAGCATGCGAACGCTGCACCTAAATAACCAATTTCGTTAAGGCGATGTGAGGCACTGAAAGCACCAACATTAAACTTGGAGAATACATGGAATAACTTAGTTTTCTTGGTATTTATTGAAGTGACTTATGAAAAGAAAAAATGAATATGTGAATACTACCGGACATAGACTGCCGTTGCTATGGAAACTTGCTTAAACAGCGCCATATTGGATTTCTAAGAAACGATTTCTTCATGTCTTCGTTATACGATTTTCTATGACAGAAAGACCATAGAGTTGAAAGTGAAATTTTGTGACAACAAAACTTACCTGAAATCGCTAACAGCTGTTTTACGTTTATATTGGACATACCCGAGGGTTAAATCGAGTATTGTTTCTGGCCTGTTATGTTGTTTACAAGAGCAACATGTTAAGATGTTCCATAAAAAAAGGTCGCAATTCATTAAAGAAAATAATTAAAAAACGTATTTTGAGTATAAATTGAACAGTGTTGGCTATATCAAACGAGGTGTTCAAATTACACGCAGTTGCTAAGTTCAGATTACCCGACTTCATACAGATGTAAGCCTTAATACGTAGTCCGCAATCTGCACGCGGAATCTTTGACACCAACAAAGTACGGAGATGGATTATGAATATTAATATGTGTGAGTTTAGATAGAGCGGACAGCGTCAGATAAACTCTATTTAAACGAGACAGATTAGCCGCGGGTGGAGGAGGAGGATGTTAGATACTTGAGGTAGGCCTAAAGGGATCAGTGTTGGCAGGTAGGGAAGAGAGGGTAGTAAAGCAGGATATCAACACTTAGGCCCGTAATTAGAAAGAGAGGGGAGAGAGGACTTGTGAAAGTCAAGGAGAATAGCCCAGCCGCAATGTCCATGTTGCCGGGGGGCTTGCACGTGTGATGCATCAGCGGGGGTCTATAAGAACGGGAGAGCAACACATTGTGGTCAGTCCTTACCAGCGCGGCGCAGCGGGCATATGCCAACTATTTCTTACTGCAATATGGACTTCGAATTTGGAGCGTGGGCAACAGATCTGCCTTTAACGGTGGTTAAAGTTCTCCAGGATGAGGAGTTGAACACCCTCAATGTGCTGAGAAATGCGACTGCCCAGGATTTGGAGGGCCTGGGTCTCAAGCGTGGCCACTACGTAGCGCTGAGAGTAGCAGTGGCGGCCCTGCAAAAGCGAAGCGGGGGAGGGCCACTATCCCAGCGGGTGACTGAGGAAAAAAGCGTGGAACCACTCCAGGGACTGTTAGGCGGCTTGTCACTGCAGCCAACAGGTGAGACCTCCTATCTTTCCATTCTGGATTTTGTGCCGGGGTCGATGGCGGCCGAGGAAGAGGTGACACTCGGGGGAGGTGTCATCCTAAAACTCAACCAGAGACCAAAACTTGACAAAGTCTCCCCCTGCCACTGGATTGTGGCAAACGCACGCATCATGGCGAAGTTGAGTGCTGAGAAGCCCGGGTTTGACTCGACCGCCTACCTCCGGTACACAGAGATGATAGGCGAGCTGGGGGCCAGATACTTGTGGCAGTCGGTGCTTCTGTACGACGACGAGTACAGAAGGCGCCAGTCGTCCAGCGGATTCAAGTGGGGAACCCCCAACCCCCACCTGTCCACGGTGATCCTGCGGGACCGGCTCCAGCATGGCGTCCAAGACAACAAGGGCGGCAAGGCTACGACGGCCAGCGGCGGTTCCCGGCGACCAGCGGGACCCAACGGGAAGGAAGTGTGCTTATTGTATACCAACAAAGGCGACTGTCCCTATGGGTCCCGCTGCAGATTCCTCCACGTCTGCGACACCTGCGGCATGGGCCACCCCGGCAAGGACCACAAAGTGACAGCTACCACCTCCCCAGCCTAGGACACAGCGCAACGAATTGCCGACAAAACGGTAGGCCCCACCTTCAACAGCCCGTTCCCTCAGCTAGATTCCAATAAGTGCGAATTTCTCGGAAATAGTGATTCCATTAATGCTAAATCTCAAATGTGGCACGAGGTGCTAGAAGGCGATCACGACAAAACTTTTTTATTAGATGGCATAAGAAACGGTTTCCGTGTAACAGAAGAGAGTAGGGCAGGCGTACTAGACGTAGAGCAAACAAACCATAGGTCATCGAACGAACACCATAAAGCTGTGGAAAAAGAGCTATTAGATCAGATAGAAAAAGGTTATTACATTGTAGCTAGTAGAAAACCAACTGTGGTAAGCGCTATCGCTGCGATTCCCAAGGATGATGGCAGCATCAGGTTGATCCATGACGCTAGCAAACCCACAGGTAGGGCAATGAACGACTATTCTATACCTGAGTCAGCTAAATTTCAAACCGTATCTGACGCGTGCGCCCTAGCGAAGACAGGGTATTGGTGTGCAAAAGTAGACTTGCAGTCCGCCTATCGGTCAGTATGCATCAGTCCGGACGATTATTGTATGACTGGGCTGAAATGGCATTTCACAGGTGAAAAGAAACCTACTTATCTCTTTGACAGTCGGCTGCCTTTTGGCAGCAACGTAGGGCCATCACACTTCCATCGCCTGTCGCAAGCTATTCGCAGATGCATGGCACGGAAAGGCATGCCAGGTGTGTTAGCGTATATTGATGATTTTCTTCTGGTAGCAGCTACCAGACAAGAGTGCAATGACATGTTACTGTCTTTAATTAGATTATTGAGGGAACTGGGTTTCAACATTAGCTGGAAGAAGGTGGTGGGGCCTACTCAACGTATCACGTTTCTCGGTGTCGACATCGACACGCGAAACAACACCCTGTCACTTGGAAGTGACAAGTTGCAGCAACTGCGGCAGCGACTCCTCCAGATCCGAGGAAAGAAGCGCGCGACAAAAACTCAGCTACAAAGCATAGCGGGGTCCCTTAATTGGGCCTGTCAGGCTGTCAGAGGAGGAAAATTCTTTCTGCGGCGGATACTGGACACGATTAAACCCCTTCAGCAGCAGCGACACAAAGCGAAACTATCTGGCGAATTTCATAAGGATGTACAATGGTGGCTTTCTTTTATGCATGTATTTAACGGCACAGTATATTATTTTCACAATGCAAAACAGCATGTTCATGTAGATGCATGTAATATTGCAGCGGGTGCCTTTTGGCAAGGTGACTGGCAGTACACCATCTTTGAAAAAGACATGCAGGCAGCAAAGGAGCTACATATTAACTATAAAGAAGTGTGCGCTGTGGTGCAAGCAGTGACACGATGGGCTCCGATGTGGTGCGGACAAGAAGTGATTATTCATACCGATAGTACTGTCGCAAAAGCTATCATTAATAAGGGCAGATCAACTAATAAGTATGTGAACAGTCTGCTCCGTAAAATGGCGTGGGAATGTGCAAAAGTGAACTGCAAAATCGCGGCGATACATGTGGCTGGTAGTGTAAACATCATGGCTGACACAATTTCCCGCCTCCATGAGCCCAGACGGCGCGAAGACTTAGTGCGTCTGTTGACATTCTGGCACCGGGGGAGACCCCCCGACATCAACCTGTGTGACCATATGTCTGACCAAGCCCTGTTGTTCCTTGTTTTTCAGACCAGCAGCCCCCATTAGGGGCGCAACTGACGGCAGAAGTGTTGGATTACAGAGCAAGTGCCTTTTCTGATAACACTAGGAAGACTTACCGCATCCACCTTACCTCGTATTTACGTTTCTGTGGGGAGATGGACATAATGCCAGTGCCTGTGAACGAGCAGACTGTTGCGCAATACGCAGCGTACCTAGCCCGAGGTTTGAAACCGTCCTCCATCAAGCAATACATCAACATTACTACGCATTCTTCATCTTGAAAGCGGCTTGCCGCACCCATTCAGGGACTCGTGGTACGTCCAGACAACACTTAAGGGCATCGAAAAATGCAAGGGGTGTGCCACTGATAAGCCAACCCCAATCACCCCTGAATTACTACACATAATAAAAAGCCAGCTGGACCTTGAGTGTAGGCAAGATATTGTGTTCTGGGCTGCGTGTTTGGTGCTTTTTTCGGAGTTCTCCGGAGATCGAACTTGTTTCAGGACAACGGGAACTTCGATCCTTGTAAGCAGCTCACAAGAGACCAGGTGGTTATTCTGGGTACGGGCATGTCAATAACGCTCCAATGGAGCAAAACGATTCAGCGTAAAGAGCGCTCTGTTGAAATTAAGCTCCCGGCAATGTCACTCCATCCCTTGTGTCCAGTGTCTGCCGTGACCGCTGTGTTACCTTTGTTGGGGCCGATGGACCCCAAGGCGCAGGTCTTCCCGATGAAAGGATCAGACTTTAATAAGAAACTGCGCTTGACTACCGCTGTTGCTGGGGGAAACTTCTCCAGCCACAGCTTTCGGCGGGGTGGTGCCGCGTGGGCGTTGAGTTGTGGTGTGCCGGGGGAAATTGTCAAGGTGATGGGGGATTGGAAAAGCAACGCGTACTTAGGCTACTTAGACCAGCTGCCACAAAAGATCATCTTACAGATCACATGTAGCCCAGGCAACTCCTTCATGTATAACATCACAACAATCCTAAACCTCCCACCTCTAACCTAGTATACTGTCTTTAGTTGGGCTGAATAACGAGTAGTACCTCTAATTTGGGACTTATCACTGCACAATGATATCTCTCATTGTCAGATGGTATTCTCTTGAATAAACTGCCCTCGTTATTTGCCCAAATCAATACATGACTTGGCTATGTGTGATGTATGTGCGCACGAGAGTGATTGCGTGTGTGTCAGGTGTATGTGAGTGTGTGCGCACGCAGGTGTGTGAGTATAACTGTAAGTAATAAGAGGGAGAGAAAGAGGAGTGTCATTTCTTTGGGATTATCGTGTGCTCTTGATTTGCGCCGGGGGCGGGGGGGGGGGGGGGGGGCGATAAGTGAGTAGTTTAAGTGTGAGTTTAGATAGAGCGGACAGCGTCAGATAAACTCTATTTAAACGAGACAGATTAGCCGCGGGTGGAGGAGGAGGATGTTAGATACTTGAGGTAGGCCTAAAGGGATCAGTGTTGGCAGGTAGGGAAGAGAGGGTAGTAAAGCAGGATATCAACACTTAGGCCCGTAATTAGAAAGAGAGGGGAGAGAGGACTTGTGAAAGTCAAGGAGAATAGCCCAGCCGCAATGTCCATGTTGCCGGGGGGCTTGCACGTGTGATGCATCAGCGGGGGTCTATAAGAACGGGAGAGCAACACATTGTGGTCAGTCCTTACCAGCGCGGCGCAGCGGGCATATGCCAACTATTTCTTACCCCCCATCCACCCCCGGCATCCACCGTTGTATTTTGTTAGCAATCCGTTGCATGATGTTTTTTATTTGAGGCAAATGCATGCCTGTTTGTGCCTTCACTTGAAGTGAGGTTGTGCATGAAGCGACTCGAACCTTGTTATGTAATCATTATTCACGGTGTTAAATCTTTGAGTGAGGGCTCCTTGTGTTTGTTGTTAGTGTAACCAAATGTTTGTTGTTTTTTGTTGTGGACTTATGGGACTTATCACTGCACAATGATATCTCTCATTGTCAGATGGTATTCTCTTGAATAAACTGCCCTCGTTATTTGCCCAAATCAATACATGACTTGGCTATGTGTGATGTATGTGCGCACGAGAGTGATTGCGTGTGTATCAGGTGTATGTGAGTGTGTGCGCGCGCAGGTGTGTGAGTATAACTGTAAGTAATAAGAGGGAGAGAAAGAGGGGTGTCATTTCTTTGGGATTATCGTGTGCTCTTGATTTGCGCCGGGGGGGGGGGGGGGGGGGGGGGGGGGGCGATAAGTGAGTAGTTTAATGATTCTTCAAATGTTAAATGTTTTGTTGTTGTACGTCTTTAAATAAAATAAAAAGGTAGTCATTCAGCTAAAATATTCTTAATATGCTCACCTGCCACACGTAATTTTGTCGTTGTGTCATTTTTCTTACGCAAAGACATTAGGCATAAGATTCATTGAAAATCACCAGTAACGTAAAAATACAGTGGCGTAAACAATTGTTTACACGAACCATTGAAATATTCGCGTTGTTCAATTTACCTTCCTGCTCAACCCCCCTCCCCCCTTACCCTATATATTTTTGGATTAAGGAATTGATAAGAAATATAAAATTAATGTTAGTGACAACATTAATAAATAAACTTTGTAATAAATGTTTAAGATTCTGAGCTGAAATGCAGTCCCATTGTCCGGGCTGGGTCAAAGATTACTTACTAACTTACTTACTGCCCATTATGCCGGAGAGTAAGTAGGGCAGCAACAAAGGACCTCCACCCCTGTCTGTTTTGGGCGAGGCTCTGGATGGTACCCCACGTTTGGTTCAGGATCTTCCGTTCTACCTCCACCGTTCGTCGCCAGGTGTTCTTGGGTCTTCCTCTCTTCCGCTTTCCCGCTGGTGTCCAGTGAAGAGCAGTCCTGCAGTCAGTCAAAGATTGCTTGACCAAAATGTCCTTCAGTTCATTTGAAAAAAGAAAGTCGTCACAGGACCGCCTAAACTTTTCACTAAAAGCCAGATATGATACCAACACAGCCATTAATTGAGAACAACAAAACTGTCTGGGTATTAATCTAATGTATCTGAAGGAATATGTATGTACTGTTGTACACACACACACACACACACACACACACACACACACACACACACACACACACACACACACACACACCCTCACACACACACACATACACACACACACGCACACACGCACATCCATACACACACATCCACATCCACACACACACACAGACATACAGACACACACACACTCACACACACACACACTCACAAACGCACTCACATTTTCCTCATAACTTCATTGTGTATCAATGACTTGCACTGAAGCAGGATTTTTCCATGACTGTGATGTGACAAAACACAGAAAGACAATCATTATGTGTCTCAATTTTTTCCTTGTCAGAAACGAGCGTGTGCTTTGAAAGAATTTCTGGTTATTGTCTGGAAGAAAAATTAAAATTAATTGTAAAGCATTATCCTTGTTATAAACACAACAGACCTTGTTCGTTTGGAGAGCACTTCTCACAGAAAAAAGTCACACCATCTCTTCCTCTCTGTCTGTCTGTCGTTGTCTCAGCATGAGGGCATGCATACTGGTAATGCTTGTTAAAGGCCCTGTCCCTGTAGTTGTCTCAGAATGAGGGCATACTGGTAATGCTTATTAAAGGCCCTGTCCCTCACGCGTACACAAATATGTTCACTGTCACATATGTGTCCTGGTCGTCACGTGGGATGAGAGTATCTTTCTACTTTGACACATACCAAACATCAACAATGTGGATGAATGCTGTTTAGACTCGATTTTTTTGTAGGGGGGGGGGGGTGGGGGTGGGAGAGGGGGGATAGTTAGTTAGTTAGTCGTTGCCTTTTAGGTCCAGCGGACCATATGAGCCAAATCAGGACCCCGAGAGGGTGGATGGGGCTGAATTTCTTCTGCAGATTGACATAAGAAATTGATCCAACAAAACAATATCCACACTATGCACAGAATAAAGCAGCGCTGTACATAGATGTTGGTATGTATGCGCCCATGCAAAAGAATGCCCATGTAAAGGAATGCCTATGTAAAAGAATGCCCATGTAAAATAATGCCCATGTAAAAGAATGCCCATGTAGATGAATTCCCATGTGAAAGAATGCCAATGTAAAAGAATTATCATGTAAAAGAATGCCCATGTAAAAGAATGCCCATGTAAAAGAATGCCCATGTAAAAGTCTGAGCGGATCTGAGGCGGTAGGAATTGAATGACCGTTTACGCGGAAGGACGATTCCTTTAACTTCCATTACTTTACTGAACTACGCCGCATCTCTGCAGCCACTCAGTCGACCCCCTAGGGCAAGTGAAGGTTCGGTCCTTCCCGTATAAACGATTAAGCTCACAATCTAAGATCTTGGCGGCTTTAAAGGGACTAATTCATTAAATAAGCCTACCATGCACTTGGATGAGTCAGAGTATTCGTTTTTACATTTAGTCAAGTTTTGACTAAATGTTTTAACATAGAGGGGTAATCGAGACGAGGGTCGTGGTGTATGTGTGTCTGTGTGTGTGTGTGTGTGTGTGTGTGTGTGTGTGTCTGTGCGTGTGTGTGTGTAGAGCGATTCAGAGTAAACTACTGGACCCGATCTTTATGACATTTTACATGAGAGTTCCTGGGTATGATATCCCCAGAGTTTTTTTCCATTTCTTGGATAAATGTCTTTGATGACGTCATATCCGGCTTTTTTTTAAAGTTGAGGCGGCACTGTCACACCCTCATTTTTCAATCAAATTGATTGAAATTTTGGCCAAGCAATCTTCGACGAAGGCCGGACTTTGGTATTGCATTTCAGCTTGGAGGCTTAAAAATTAATTGATAACTTTGGTCATTAAAAATCTGAAAATTGTAATTAGAATTATTTTGTTATAAAATGATCCAATATTACGTTCATCTTATTTTTCATCATTTTCTGATTTTATATTCGGATTAAAAATAAGATCTGAAAATAAAAAAATATATAAATTATGATTAAAATAAAATTTCCGAAATCGATTTAAAAACAATTTCATCTTATTCCTTGTCGGTTCCTGATTCCAAAAAAAAATATCGATATGATATGTTTGGATTCAAAACACGCTCAGAAAGTTAAAACGAAGAGAGGTACAGAAAGGCGTGCTATGCAGCACAGCGCAACCACTACCGCGCTAAACAGGCTCGTTAATTTCACTGCCTTTTGCACGAGCGGCGGACTACGGTCACTGTGAACAAATGCAGTGCGTTCAGTTTCATTCTGTGAGTTCCACTTACTTACCTACTTAGGCCCTTTGCTCCCAGCGGAGCATAGGCCATTGACGACATTTCTCCATCGCACCCTGTTCTGGGCTGTTCTCTCCGCTTTTGTCCAGCTGTTGCCTTGCCTCTTCAGTTCTGCCTCTGCGTCCCGCCTCCAGTTCCACAGCTTGACTAAATGTAGTAATTTCGCCTTACGCGACTTGTCTAAGTGGAGGGATCGACGGATCGACGGTCTTAAAAAAGCTTGGGCAAATTTCAGATCGTGAAACTTGATGCTTTTACTGAAAGGATTGTGGCCTTAAAAGATTATTCGGGTGTTTGCACAATTTTAAGCTCTCCAGAAAGAAAAAAAAACAGGTCACAAGTACTGCGTAAGGCCCACCTGCAACCATGTCTGTCATACGTTTAGCTTTGGGTCAATTATTGTTCAACTGTTTGTATTTATCAATAATGGATGAGCATCATATTTGCTTTGGACAAACAATGAGTAAGTCTTTTCAGTGTTTGTTCGTTATTATATTTATTGGTGTTTTTTTGGATTTGTTATAATTATTATTTTTATTGTTGTAATCAATAGTATTGTTATCCTGTTTAGGTATTGGTGCTATTTCTATTCTGTATTTGTTTGTGTGTTGTTATTATTTCAAGCGAAGTTTGCTGTGCAACGGTGTAAGTCATTAATTGTGTTTTCGTTTATTCATCCATTGATCCAACCAACCTTCTTCTTCTTCGTTCATGGGCTTAGAATCCCACGTACACTCGTGTTTTTGCACGAGTGGAATTTTACGTGTATGACCGTTTTTACCTCGCCATTTAGGCAGCCATACGCCGCTTTCGGAGGAAGCATGCTGGGTATTTTCGTGTTTATGTAACCCACCGAACTCTGACATGGATTACAGGATCTTTTTCCGTGCGCACTTGGTCTTGTGCTTGCGTGTACACACGAAGGGGGATAAGCCACTAGCAGGTCTGCACAAAAGTTGACCTGGGAGATCGGAAAAATCTCCACACTTAACCCACCAGGCGGCCGCGGCCGGGATTCGAACCCTCGACCTTCCGATTAAGAGGCTTACGTCTTACCACCCCGCCACAGCGCCCGTCTAGATCCAACCAACCAAGCAATCAGACAATCATTCATTCATTCTTACTTTTGATCGTTCATTAATCCATTCATTTATCTTATCAACAATCAATCAATCGAACAATCAATCATGCGGTCGTTGATTTTTATTCAATTTAAATTGTATTAACGTACTTACCCATTAATGTATAACTATTCATTCATCTGTTTACTCACGTACATATTTCTTTATTGACAGGTGTATTCATTCCTCTTTCTGTTTATATATGTGTGTATGTATGTATGTATGTATGTATGTATGTATGTATGTATGTATGTATGTATGTATGTATGTATCCGGAGTGATACAGCAGCAGTCGAGTGTGCAAGAAAACTCTCTGTCACACGACTAGCTCGTATACGTAATAGCGGGTAATGTCACACGCATTCCTTCTTTGCCACTACTAAAGCAAACGTGTGCAAGATGTAGAGGTTACACGCCGAGTCTCAGTGATTATTAAAAATAATGGTCGAAGTTAGCGGATCATGAAAAATGCGAGCTTTAGCGAGCTTTTTCATGACCGCGAACTGAGACCATTATTTTTTATAATTACTGAGACGAGGTGTGTAACCTCTTTATTCCTCCTTTCTTCAGTTATTCAAAGAAAAGAGGAGGTTTTTTGCGAAAGTTTGATCGAATCCTATTCACTCAACCAGTCAACCTGCGCAGGCGATCGATTAATGCGCGGTTGTATAGTTCCGTGCAAATCATTCCATTCTGTTAACACTTCTTGTCAGTTTTCCTATTTTGGACTAAAATCAAGTACACAGATATGCTGTTATTCTGCTGTGGCGGCAAAGGCAGATATTGTGTGTTCTGTATATGTTTTGGTATCGCTTAGGATAATGTTCTTTCGTCAAATGGGACTAGCAGACGAACTTTTGCACCCGTGTTCCAACGTTAAAAACTGTATGAAGTTCAGTTTTCTGGGGAAAATAGTGTATGAAACCGCTTTATGTTGTTTAAATTGATGAGATGTGTGCATTTGGTTGCGTGTGATCTGTTTATTAAATGAAATATTGTTGAAAACTGACCGTCGGATTGCAGTCTGTTGTCGAAGAAACTGAGTGAAAAGAAGGGGAACTACTCTTGTCGCTAGACAAAGTATGAGTTACTTGCCTTGGGAAATTGCTTGTGATGAACGTCTGATCTAGATTCAGAAAACAACCGAACTCATGGATTTTATATGAAGATTCATGTGTTCAGGCCTGTAGTTGTTAATTTAAATGCGGTATGTTTGTATTGTTTGCTCCAGAGATGTATACTTCGTACATTAGAGCGTTCGGAACTTTTCAGTCGCAAAAAGTAGTACCGAAACAGAACAGCTTCTCAACCCATTGCACTATCGAGGATTCAGGCTGTTGCTGGGTCGTTATTTGTTTGGTTGCTGGGTCATTATCGAAAAATAACTACCCCTACAAGTTTACAGAGGTAAAGAAGCAGAGGGGGGAATAATGTATGTTACACGCTTTGATGCCGAAATCAATTATTTTGATTATGCATTTATTTCTGAAATTTTTTACCTTTACATACATTCAGTCACTACCTTAAACACTTATGTTTTCAGTATTCATTTCAAGTGATCACGAACGTAGAAAAATGGGTATTAAAGCGTTGTTACATTTTGTTGTGCATTCTGAATAGTGTGCCAACAGGCCTTGGTCAGTCAATCACGTTTTATCTGTGTACTAAGTGTTTGACGGCGGGGATATAGCTCAGTTGGTAGTGCGCTGGATTTGTATTCAGTTGGCCGCTGTCAGCGTGAGTTCGATCCCAGGTTCGGCGGACATTTATTTCACAGAGTCAACTTTGTGTGCAGACTCTCATCGGTGTCCGAACCCCCCCCCCCCCCCCCCCCCGAGTACACTACATTGGGTGTGCACGTTAAAGATCCCACGATTGACAAAAGGGTCTTTCCTGGCAAAATTGCTTCTAAAGGCAAAGTTAATAATTGTCTACCTATACCCGTGTGGTTTGGAATAATAGACCGTGAAAGGTAAATATGCGCCGAGATGGCTGCAATCTACTGGCCTTATATAAAATTCCATCTCACACGGCATCATTGCAGAGCGCCTAGAACTGTACCCACGGAATATGCGCGATATAAGCCTCATAAAAAATTATTGATTGATTGATTGAAAAGAATAACACCAACCCCGTTCTCCTGTATATAACTGAAACCCACATTTTCTTCTTCATTTAATTTCTGTTTTCAAAAGCTTCGTCAACTTTCCACTTACACGACACGGTCCCTTTACCAAGCTTCAACGAAGAACCCTGAATACGAAAGGTCAAAACAAAACAATAGGTACTACTTTCACTATCGTCGTCTGCAACGAAAACCGAAAATGGTGAAACGCTTTGCTACGTACACAGGGAACGAAATTGCAAAGAAAAGATCGAACCTTACACCTGCAACTAGGAAAAGTTGCATAGACAGTTCCGTGCGGATCTTACTACGTATCAACGTACATCCGATGCTCAGAACCTACAGATGGATACCGCTTTGGCGATTGAGGCTTCGTCTTCAGCTCAGTCTAACACGCACGCAGACAGTCAGGCAGGTCTAATCTGCACCAGCGGTGATGGAAGGTTTGGATTTAGAAACACTCGAATGTTACTTCGACAAGATAAACGAACCGAAAGACGAAAGTGTGCCCCAAATTCGGAAAATATTCTTTCAAAACTGCACTGTAAACAACATCAACATCACTGTGAGAAAAAGAACAATCCAAACACAACCAGTTCTCCTGTGGAACATTTCGGGTGGACTTTCCCACGACCTGACCTACAAAAATTATCCGTGTTCGTTCGCGCTTTGCATTCAATCTGTGTTAGTGCGCGCGTGTGTTTGTGTGTTTAGCTTTCGTTGGTTTGTGCTGTTTGGTTCAAAAACATTTGGGTTTTTTTCATTGAAAGATTCAGAAACGTTGGTTGATACTTTGTTAGATGCATTCAACCAGAAAAAGACACGAAACGAATTGGATCTATCTTTTGCGCGCATGCGTGTGTACGGTATGTGTGAAAAGGCAATTGTGTTGTCAGTCTGGTTCTGTGCCTGTTATTTCGTCCCCAAAAACTCATTTATATCTTTCTATGCCTATGCTGTGAGACATAATCGCCATTACGAGCTAGTCGTGTGACAGAGAGTTTTCTTGCACACTCGACTGCTGCTGTTTCACTCCGGCTAAAGCCGTCGTGAAACATCTACAGTCTCGTGTGCAAGAAAACTCTCTGTCACACGACTAGCTCGTAATAGCGGGTAATATTGCTATTTCATATGTTACGTGGATTTCCATTGGTCAATTGGGCAAAATTGAGCTCAGTGCAAAAGTGATATCGACGACATTTCCGTCGATATCAGTTTTGATATCGACGACCTCTTTATTGCTTCCCCACTTCAAAAACAAAAACACCTACATTTAAAAACAAACAAAAATATATGAAAATGTAATTATCCCAGAATTTAGTTGAGCAAGTGACTAAAGACTTTTTGAAAGAAAAGACATTTTGAAATACTGAAAAGTACAAGAAAAGCGTGAACAAAAAGAAATAATAATCAGAGGGAGGGATATGGAACAGCCAAAACTGAGACAAATACTTTTGTAATTTCTTTACAGTAAATACAAAATGTCCAGAGAATTAGCAATATATCTAACATTGACTGACTGTGTGATGATATCTTCTGCTATTGGTCTGTTTCGACAGTGATATCAAAATCTCGACCTCCGGTCTCGATCTTGATATCACTGTCTCAACAGACCATAGCAGACGATATCATCACACAGTCCGTCAATATTGGGTAATGTATGTATGTATGCATGTATGTATGTATGTATGTATGTATGTATGTATGTATGTATGTATGTATGTATGTATGTATGTATGTATGTATGTATGTATGTATGTATGTATGTATGTATGTATGTATGTATGTATGTATGTATGTATGTATGTATGTATACATGTATGTATGTATGTATGTATGGATGTATGTATGGATGGATGGATGGATGGATGGATGGATGGATGGATGTATGTATGTATGTATTGATTGATTGATTGATTGATCGATGTATCAAATGATTGATTGATTGATTGATTGGTTGATTGATTGATTGATTGATTGATTCATTGATTGATTTATTGATTGATTCATTGATTGATTCATTCATTCATTCATTCATTTTATTTCTTCATTTATGTATATATATTGTTTACATTTATTTATAATAATAATAATAATAATAATAAATAACTTTTCTATAGCGCGAGTCCCATCAATTGGCTCCAGGCGCTTTACAAATTCATTATAGAATAAACTAGCACAAATCAACAAGCATACAAAGCATACATTTAACTGAGACATAACACCAAGAACCAAGCACAAACAAAATTTATTTTCGGGGTTTCAGTCAACATTGCACCAAACAAGAGGTACAATCAGAGTAGCAGGCACCCAGGGTTTGGAAGACCGCCTCCAAGCCACGCCGCCAACGGGAACACAGGCGGGGATTACAACAGTATCAACTGCATCCACACTGAGGAGGGAGACAGGCAACCATGGTGGCAGGTCGACCTCGGCAGGAAGTTCGTTGTGTCCAATATTTCCATCTGGACAAGGACAGGCTGTAGGTTTGATCGTCGTCATCATCATCATCATCATCATCATCATCATCATCATCATCATCATCATCATCATCATCATCATCATCAATATGTAACTCATATTCCCAGAACATTGTTATCGATCGTCCCGCCATGTTGGTAGACTTTAAAACACTATTGTGACTAGCATTGCCACGGCGTTAACGTCTTGCCTGCCCAAGCTTGCCACCAAGAACCTTCCCAAAAAAACAGTAACTGTAAAGAAATCTGTCTAGAAAGCTTGAATTAAGTCCAATCACCACCAAATATTGTGTACTAATTTAAAAATGGATGCCCAGTTCAGTCGTGCTATTTATAAGTTTGTCACGCGATTTGTTGTAGCGAAGGGGGGTAAGAAAGGGGGATAAGTTGTGTTTTTTAAAGTTTTTTTGTGTGTTTTCTTTTAACAGAAAGTATAATAAATAATGTTACAACCAAACAAGGTGTAAAACCTATGAATTAGCTGAAATATTGTTAACATTGTACACAGAAATAAGGAGACAGTACACAGAGAAAAACAAGCAAATCACGCATTCACTCACAGCATCCTGACTCAAATGAAACAAAACTGTGACACTCACCAAATGATGTCCAGGTAATCCACATTGAATATAAGTCACATTTTCACAACAAAGTACCAACTGTACACCTACGAACATTTCCAAAAGGATTAGGAGGCTAGCCATTGTTATCAGTGCTGCCACGCCCCCTTGCACCTACACGATTCCGAGATGTGCGTCTAGCAGTACCACCCCTGCCACGTGTAGTTTGCCGACTCGTACTAGCAACAACAGGACTGTTTCTTCCTCACTATCACTGCTATTATCGCTTTCTTGAGGCGAAAACGACACGTCGGAGTCATGATCTACAGGATCCTCAAGATCCAACATCCGGAGAATATCCTTCCGTGACAAGGCTCGCCTTCGATTCATTTTTTTTTTGTTCGAAAAAAACACGCAAATCTGCACTAATTTGATCAGGGCGGAAGAGAAAGTCACGTGTATCAAGGGAAACAACTCAATGTATTGCAAGCTTCAAAAACTGGGAAGCAATCACGAGTCGTGTACCTTGTCCGACTGTTACTGAAAAATTCACCTCCCGTTCATGGGCGTGTCAGCGCTGCTACTGATTTATTCACCTCCCGTCGCAAAAGATTTCGTGGAATTTTAGGTTGACGGTTTTCATTTTGAATAATCCCAGCAAAGCTGAAGGTATTCCACGAACGTTTTTTCTGACTTCGGCTAACACATGATAAAGAAGGATTCTTTTTGACATAATTGGGGCAAGAGTTGGGGATCGAAGTTCACCAACAACTGGGAACATACCGTCAACTACCTTGTAAATGCCCACCCCCTTATGCACGAATTTTGCCCCAAAGTAGGGGGTGGGCGTTCACAAGGTGCTGTGCCCTGTACATGATCATTCAGTTCCTTGCTGGAACTACTGGTATTGGGTCTCTTGGTATGAACAACAAGTCGCGTAAGGCGAAATTACAACACTTAGTCAAGCTGTCGAACTAACAGAATGAAACTGAACTCACTGCATTTTTACAGCAAGAGCGTTTACTCGTAGCATCGTCAGTCCACCGCTCGATGCAAAGGCAGTGAAATTGACAAGAAGAGCGGGGTAGTAGTTGCGCTGAGAAGGATAGCACGCTTTGCTTTATCTCTATTCTTTTTAACTTTCTGAGCGTGTTGTTAATCCAAACATATCACATCTATATGTTTTTGGAATCAGGAACCCACAAGGAATAAGATGAAATTGTTTTAAAATCGATTTCGACATTTTTTTTTTAATAATAATTTTTACATTTTTAATTTTCAGAGCTTTTTTTTAATCCGAATATAACATATTTATATGTTTTTGGAATCAGAAAATTATGAAAAATAAGATGAACGTAAATTTGGATTGTTTTAAACACAAATTATTTTTTTTACAATTTTCAGATTTTTAATGACCAAAGTCATTAATTAATGTTTAAGCCACCAAGCTGAAGTGCAATACCGAAAGCCGGATATGACGTCATCAAAAGTATTTATCGAACAAATGAAAAAAACTTCCAGGGATATCATTCCCAGGAACTCTCATGTCAAATTTCATAAAGATCGGTTCAGTAGTTTGGTCTGAATCGCTCTACACACACACACGCACAGACAGACAGACAGACAGACACGCACACATACAATCAATCAATCAATCAATCAATGACGCTTATATCGCGCATATTCCGTGGGTACAGTTCTAGGCGCTCTGCAGTGATGCCGTGTGACATGAAATTTTATACGGCCAGTAGATTGCAGCCATTTCGGCGCATATTTACCTTTCACGGCCTATTATTCCAAGTCACACGGGTATAGGTAGACAATTATTAACTGTGCCTAAGCAATTTTTGCCAGGAAAGACCCTTTTGTCAATCGTGGGATCTTTTTTTTTATTTTTTTATTATTCTCTTTTGGTGAAGTTTTTTTTAATTTGTATTACATACATATAATTCTGTACATTACAGGACATCACTTAACCAAAAGGACAGATCCATATAACCGAAAAACACTTGGACAATTACCACATACATGGGGTGGGAGGATGGGTGGGGGGGGGGGGGGATGTTCAGAGCTTGGTGGTCGCAGTATCAGAAGGTTTTGAGAAAAAAAATATATAAGAGGGCCTAGGGTTACATCAAAACATGCATATACAGGCGCCAATCCTTGTAAAATTTATCTACTGTATTATTTACAACTGCGTTATACTTTTCACAAATAAATCTTTGCTTAAAATTTCTACTAAACGTCTGAAAATGAGGGGTCTTTTTGTTCATTTTGGAAATATATACATGGTGTTTGGCACAGATTACTAACACATCAAAAGCTTTATCGGTGACAACATTGTTCGCAACTCCAAGAAGAACCAGTTCTTTAGACAGTTTTAAATTGTCACAATGGGTGCAGTTCGCCTTTAGCCAATTTACAAATTCTATCCAAAAAGTCTGCACTTTATCACACTCCCAAAACATATGTAAAAGGGTTTCTTCATTTCTACCACAAAATGTACACAATGACGTATCCACAATTTTTCGCCAAAATAGAAATCGTTCTGTGGGCAAAATTCTGTACAATAGTCGGTACTGGAACCATCTCAGACAAGTGTCTTTTGTTGTTTTAAAAACATGTTGAAAAATAGCCTTCTTATCTAACAAACAGTCTAAGGATTCAGACCATTTTTGGATACATTTTGGGACCGTAACATGTTCAATCAGCTTTTTGTAAATAAGTTGTGTCTTACCTTTACAAATACATTTCCACACATTGGGCTCTGTCATAATAAAATGTTTATCAAATTCTAAGCCGATTTTTCTCTGATATTTTTTAACAGCCTGGATTACACCTTGGTACAATACAAAATCTCCTCGCACATTTGGATATTTAATTTTAAATGCATTATAGGATAAGTATCCATTTTGTCCCAAAATATGACCAATCTGAGCAATTCCATTGTCGATCCAGTTTTGAATGTACACTGTCTTTTTATCTCTGCGAATATTAACATTATAATGTAAACATTCTGATACACAATCGTTAAAGGTTGTAGGGTCACATTTTCCGTGTAGTTTCTTATAATGTTTAAAAACATCGGTCCAAAACGGGTTTTCTATTCTCTGCATCAAAACATTTGCAAATTCCTCTCCTTTCGTATTAACTGTTATAACAGATGGACATGCTTTAGCCAATAATCTTGATATTAATCCAGTAAGACCAACAACTCTTTTTAACCAAACAATTTTTAGAGATGACAGAAAACTTTTCACGTCAACCATCTTTAATCCTCCATCTTCATAGGATTGGGTGACCGTAGTTCTTTTAATTTTATCTCTTTTTCCATCCCAAAGAAATTTGAAAAAAATATTATTTAACTCCATCATAAACTGTTCGTCTGGATCAGGTAAATTCGTAAACAAATGTGTCAATTTGGAAATAGCCAAGGTTTTTAGGACTGTTATTTTACCAAAAGGTGTCAGGTTCCTTCTGGTCCATGAATTCAGAAGTTTTTGAATTTCCTTTAACTTATTTTTATAGTTGAGAAAAACAACCTCGGATACATTTACTGAAAAAATAACACCAAGTGCTTTAAAGTTATCCGGGTTCCAGGTAAAATTCATATCAGGCAAAAATCTTCTTTTGCAAAACTTTAAAGGTCCTAACCAAACTACATTTGTTTTATCATAATTCATTCTCAGACCTGATAGTGATGCAAAATGTTGTAACACTTTTATACTTTCGCAAAATGATTGCTCTGTACCATCAAGAAATAGACTGGTATCATCGGCGAATTGTGACAATAAAATATTTTCGCCAAGAATATTCATACCACAAATCTTTTTGTTCTGGCGTACCATAAGAGACAATATTTCGGCACAAATCAAGAATAAATAAGGTGACAGCGGATCCCCTTGCCGGGTGCCTCGACCTACGTTAAACCATGCTGAATACCGACCATTAACTGAAACACAGGACTTAATTTTGCAATAAAAAGTAAAAATCCATCGTTTCATGTCATTTCCAAAGTTGAATTTGCTCAAAGATTTTTCAATAAATGACCAGGCAACACTGTCGAAAGCCTTTTCAAAGTCGACCATCAAAAGTAGGCCAGGTATATTATGTTTATTTGAGTAGAACAGGGTATCATATATTAATCTGACGTTTTCACCAATATATCTTCCCTTCAAGAAGCCTTTTTGATCATCATGAATCAAATTTGGCAAAACACGTTTAAACCGTTTTGCAATGCACGTTGATGCAACCTTATAAACCGTATTTAGCAGAGTAATTGGTCTCCAATTTTTCAAAAGTGTTTTATTTTTTCCCTCCTTTGGAATACATACTATAACGCCCTGTCTCTGAGTCACTGACATTTCTCCTTTCTCAAATCCACAATTTATAGACCGTAACATAAACTTTCCTAAGTCGGAATAGAAAAACTTGAAGAATTCCGCAGTGTACCCATCTGATCCTGGGCTTTTGTCGTTGTTTAATTTTTTAACAGCTTTGAGTAGCTCACATTGAGTAAGTCTACCTTCTAATTGTTTACTCTCATCATCTGTTAATACAGGATGAGCAAGGTTTTCATCAATCTCTTGATTTACCAGTTCGGCTTCTCTTGAAGTATATAACTCCTCGTAAAAAGTCTGTGCTTCTTTAACAATCAAGGCATTATCATGAATAACTTCACCATCTTCTTTCTGCAAAAAACACATGGACTTCTGGACAAACTGTCTTTTCTCCAAATTACAAAAATATTTTGTATTTTTTTCCCCTTCTCCAATCCACTTAGCACGGGATCTAATTATCATACCATCCACTTTTTTCTGTCTTATTTGACTTAACTCCTGTCGTGTTTGCTCTAAAAGTTGTATATTATACTCTGTCAAATTGCTTTCCAAAGTGTATATTTGAGAAAGAAGATCTTTTTCTTTTCTGTTATTTTCCTTTTTTTTATATGAGGAATATGAAATGCAGTTACCTCTTATTTCCATCAATAACATCTCAAAAAACAACTGATCATCAATCAATAACTGTAAATCATCATCGTCAATCACATCAATATTATCCACATTATAAACAGGTAAAGCATATTGTATCTTTACATCAACAATAACCTTCTTCACTATATTTACAAATTCCATATCTGTCAACAGTGAATTATTAAACTTCCAGAAGGGTCTATCACGTTTAACAACATCAGTTCTAAAACTTACACCAACAATTGAGTGATCAGAATAATAACCTGGTGTAATATCAGCTTTCACAATCTCAAAACCTAACTGCTCTGACACAAGAAAATAATCAAGTCTGCTTCGCTGCGAACTATGGAACCGCCTCCATGTATACTGTCTCACATTAGCATGTAAGGATCTATATATGTCAATGAGATCATACTGCTCCATAAAATCGACAACTTTTCTCCTACTATTGACTTTATAAGATTTGGCCGGGTAGTTTGTATCAACATTGGGGTTTATAACAACATTCCAATCTCCTCCGATAATAATTAACTCATTATCCATCTGCACAATTGTCTCAAACAGTTTATCAAAAAAGGCAGGACAATCAGCATTACTTGGGCCATAAACATTTGCAAGGGTCAGACGTTTTTTCAAAAATTCAATATCAATCAAAACATACCTTCCATCATCATCTTTGACAATATTATGAATCTTATAATCAAAATTATTTTTAAACAATACAGCAACACCTCTACTTGCAGAATCATTACCAGCAACAATACATTCATAGCCCCACTGTGACCTAATCAAATTTTCTTGGTGGCTTTTCCAGTGAGTTTCTTGTAGTAAGAAAACATTTCCATTCTGCTGTCTTAAAAAATCAAACACATCTTTCTTTTTCTTGAAGTCTCCAAGTCCATTTACATTAAAGGAACAAATTTTTAACTCTTCATGGACTACCATTGTGATCAAACACAAAAACCATTATACTTTTTCATCCAAATAACTATATTGATCAAGCGCAAGAAGTGTATTGTAGGCCTTCCTTTTGAAAGAAGGGGGCATGTGGTACAGCAAAAACAGGGTCTCACAAGCAAACAGGGAGGAAACATGGCAAAAGCATCAACTTGGGTGTCACAGTGTAGCTCCTGTAGGCATGCATTGTACAAAAAGAAGTCCTGACCACATTCAACACAAATACACGCATTACTTGAGTGGAGCATCAAGTAAAAACATCCGCATGGCTCGTATTGTGCTATCAACACTAACAGTGACTTCAACCAAATACATGCATGAAAGCAGCCATTTCTCACAACTCGAGCAGAAAAGCACAGCAACAGGTCGAGGTGGTAAAAGCGACAACACCAGGACCAGGAGTTTAAAAAAATTGTAAACATTGGGAGACAGCACACAAAAAACAGTAGTGACATACAACCAAACTCTGGACGATACGTCAGCGAACAAACAGAACCATTAATATTCGACACAGGCATGATAATAGACACAGCATAGAAACGCGACCACCAGCTCAACACACTAACAGGGGCACGAAGGGGGGGCAAACAACACAACACGAATGACACGAATACCAAGCAACAGAAAGAACAAGCACAAACGGAACAAAAGTTACAACATAAACTGAAAACAAAACACATACTATTCTTGTGGGTTTTTCGCTTGGAACCACGTGTCCTTTAACGTGCACACCCAATGTAGTGTACACGGGGGGGAGTTCGGACACCGAAGAGAGTCTGCACACAAATTTGACTCTGAAATAAATTTCCGCCGAACCTGGGATCGAACTCACGCTGACAGCAGCCAACTGAATACAAATCCAGCGCGCTACCAACTGAGCTATATCCCCGCCCCCCCCCCCCCCACACACACACACACACACACACACACACACACACACACACACACACACACACACACACACACACACACACACACATACACCACGACCCTCGTCTCGATTCCCCCTCTACGTTAAAACATTTAGTCAAAACTTGACTAAATGTAAAAATGAATCAAACGAGCATTGATCTTAAACGGTCGATATAGCCGTCCCGTGGCTGTCGTGACACGGGGGTGGGACATGGATACCGTCTCTGGGTCTGCACAAACAGTTGATCTGTGACCTACCCGGGCCGGATTCCTATCCGCGACCTTAAGTCAGGGGGGGGGGGGGGGGTGTAGGTGTAGCTGGGCACTGTAGTCTGAGGATTATTTAGGGAAAATAAAAGTATTGAGGCCAGATTTGAATGCTCCTAAAGAATGTTGTTGACGGAGGGGGAGGTAGTGAGTTCCAATTGGTGGGCGCTTGAAAGGAGAAAGAGCGTTGGCCTGCAGTTTTGAGTTTTGTGTGAGGTATGTTGAGT
>NC_090248.1:59562264-59652264 GCF_037325665.1 Littorina saxatilis | reverse complement strand
CTTGATTGATTGATTGGTTGATTGATTGCTTGATTGATTGGTTTGGTCGATGTTCTCATGGGAGACTTGAAAAGTGTGTTTCCTAAATATACATCCTATTCACTACACTTGTTCGTTTAATTCCATTATTTTGTTACGTTTACAGACGGTACCGTTTATGATCTGTGGAACAAAGGGACGTAAACGCTTCTGGTTGGGGTTTTGTATTGATTTTTGTTATCGCTGACTGTGATACTTAGGCTACACAAGACATTATTCAACCTTGAAATGTAATTATCATCTTATTGCAATGTGCAGTTGGAGACGACGACGTCAAGCAAAGCGCTCAAACAATGGCGGCCAAATCGTGTCATCAGCTTGTGAGTTTGCAAAATGTTATACTCCCTGAACCCCCTTCTACCAACACACGCACGCTGGTGGCTTTAATAAAAAAGGGATAATTAAAAACAATATTCTGCACAGGAATCAGTTAAAGCAGTCCTTGATAGGCGTATTCTTAAAATAACGGTGTCAGGGGTTTCAAGCGGTGTGGCAGAGTAAGCGCCCCAGACACCGAGACAAGCGCTAACACGTTGCCAAGCAATTAACACACTCGAGCTCGCTGTTAGCCGGCTTAGAACGGCCATCGTGATGAACAACTCACAGTCATGAGTATGTTATGCACTACGCATTGTGTAAATATTGCTTTGCCTTGCCTAGCCTTGCCTTGCTTAGTATGATACCATTTCCTTTAAAACATATACTTACCGGCCTTCACGATTCGTTGCGGCAATGATCGTTGGCCCGCATTGATCGCTGACAGCGTTTTTCGACTGATGTTACGTGTAATTGACTTGTCTAGCGATGTCTTCAACTCGCTGTGATGAGTATGGTATGAACTGTGCGCTTAGTATGATACCCTTTCCTTTCAAAACATAAAGTCACCGGTGTAACACGAAATTTTTACTCCACGAAAAATTTACTCCGGAGTAAATATTTCGTACGAAATTCTTACTCCGAGTACACTTTTCGTACGAGAAAAAAACTCCCCAAGGCACGAAAAAATTACTCCCTCCACGAAATTTTTACTCCCCATTTTTTTTACTTCCAGTAAAAATCTCGTACCCAAAAATGGGATGCGGGCGAAAGGATAATGTCAATAAGTGATCTCGCGCATACGAATGTCGCTCTACCCTCCTTCCACCCCTTCCACCACCAAGACTAACATGGGACAAGGGAGTAAAAATTTCGTACAAGTTAAATTGCTCGTGTTGGGGTGAAGTAATTTATTCGTTATTTATTCGTCAGGGGAGTAACATTTCTGTACGAAATTTTTACTCGGAACTCACCTGTCTTGGGGAGTAATTTTCTCGTGCAATGGGGGAGTGCTTTTTTCGTAAAGGGAGTAACTTTTTCGTACGAAATGTTTACTCCGGAGTAAAAATCTCGTGGGAGTAATTTCCTCGTGTTACACCGGCATTCACGATTCGTTGCAGTCGTTGGCCCTCATTGGTCGCTGACAGCGTGACTCAACTGAGGTCACGTGGGATTGACTTGTTGTTGAACGAGTTTCGGAAAACTCATGCTTTAGCGATCAGTGCAAGCAATCAACAGCGAATCGTGGCTTCAATGTGCATGTTTTCGAAAGAAAAGGGCATCAGATCGAGTGCACTCTGCACAACAGTTAGTTGTTCGTCGCAATGAATGGTCTAAGTCGGCCAGCAGCTAGTGTTGTGGCTTGGACATGTGTTGACGTGTGTCTGAAGCGCTTAATTACTTTGCTGCGTACACCGCTTGAAAATCCTGACAGAGTTATTTCCGAGCATCGTCTATTGAGACCGACGATGACTTTTCAAAGACTTCGTGAGTCTCTTGACCGACAATTCAGTACGAAAAGATTCGCGCAGTAAGCTTGCTGAAGTCGACTTCGCCCATTTAATATCAAGCTTTTAAGGGTAATGATTGTGTCACGTGTCCATGTGGAGGGATTGCCTCATGCCATGACTGTATCCTAACAGTCAGGCCAGATTTGCGAAGATCAGCCAAACAGGGTTTCAAGGGGAAAGTGTGCCTTTAAGCTTATGCTTATGCTTCTAACAGTTTTCAAGGGGAAAGTGTGCCTTTAAGCTTATGCTTATGCTTCTAAACGTATACACGTTTGAATAAGGGTTCCAATGTCGTCTTTTGAACATGTTTTACGATATTGTAACAGTATCGGTATTATACCAATACGTACTAAGGGAAACAACGCTGTAAACTGCACTATAACTTGGAAATAGGTGCAGCTGGTCTCCCTTGGGGATCTTTCTCTTGTTTTGGTGCTGGTTTTTCGTTACAATTTTGTAATAATTTATGTTGTTATTCTTGTTGTTCTTGCACTTGTTGTTGTGGTTGTTGTTGTTGTTGTGGTTGTTGTACTTGTTCTGGCTATTGTTGTGGTTGTTGTGGTTGATTTATTGTTTGTTTGTTTATGGTTGTGACTTTCCTGTTAAAGTTCTCCGGCAGCAAAGGGATCAAATAAAAACTTGAATCTTTTTCAGTTGAACTGTCACCTCCTTTTGCTAAAGACTTGACAAAGGGCAGTGTCGACGCCACTGAAGAGACGTCATCGACACACGGTAAGGTTGGAGGGTTGGCGGTGCCAGAGGAAAGCGGTGAAAACTACTACGAGCCGTTTTACGTCTCTCAGAACTACGACGCTGTCCATCACGTCTACACGGACATGAAATCTCTCCCACGAAACCAGAATTAAACTGTCTGTAACGATTATAACGATGTCCGTCATCTCACAAATGCCTACGACGCACACGGACACTCACACTCGCATGCAGACGCACAAACATATGCACGCAAGCGCATTTACATACACACTTACGCACGCACACACACACACACACACACACACACACACACACACACATACACACACAAACACACACACTGTATCTGTGCATCTGGTTATTCTTGATACAGGTCACAATGGGTCCAAATTTGGGTCAATAAGAATGAATTTTTGTTGTTGTTGAACATTACTGTGTGGGACTAGACTAGCAAATATTTTGTTGTTCATATTATACACGACGAAAGGTGGGTCTGATGTGATGGAGGAGCCACATTTTCAAAAGTTTGTCCCAGATAAAATGGTATTATTAAAGGTTTGAGGATACCATGGCGAGCGGAGTTTCATATATCGCTGGCTCCAGCCTTTAAATTATTCCTAGGTATGTTAGAAATAGGCGCACTGATGAAAAACGAGAAATCAGACTCGACAAGGGAGATAATCTTACTTTCGGCTCTCTTTGGGTACGCCGTTCTGAATAGTGCCAAAACTGTTGTCAAAGAAAGTTCACAGACTTTAAGAAAAGCTGCCAGTCGAGAAGGGTTAAACATATGGAGAGAAGTTAGTTGAAATGCATTTTTCATTCAATTAGGAGTCGTTTTTCTGTTTAGTCAGGCAGCGCGAAAGGCATAGTTACTCTTTGTTGTGGTGATGCTGTTGGCAGTTTGTCGATCAGTGAGCCGCTTCGAAGCAGCAGAATGTGTTAAGCGACAGTAGAATAACGTTTCTTTGATAAAGATATGTTTTAGGTTGGATACATGTTGTTAATTGTTACAGAAGTGCTTGTTGTGAAGATATGTACAAATATGTAAACATTTGCTGTGAAGATGCTGGCAAAAACGGCGACCAAAAACGGGAACGCAGACTAGAAGTGTCTTTGCCGACTTACCTCACGGTCTGAGTTGTTGATAAGAATTGTGTCTCTGCTGTTTTTGTTTAAATATTCCAATCTTCTTCTTGTCGATTACACGTGTTTAAATATTCCAATAAAACTGATACATTTCTTGGAATTTTGCATTTCATTGCTTGTGTTTGAGAAATGCGAGTGTTTTCCAAGGTTTAACCTGCGTAACGACTGGTCTCACACTTCGGTTACCTCACTTCGATCAGCGCAACGCTCTAAATGAGCTTCAAAGTAGAAAAACAGATAAACAAACAAAAAAGGCATTCTAAATCTATAAACCGAGCCACAATCCATTACATTAATTTTAATTTCGGTATACATTTTGCAAATCAAATTTGTTCATGGCGTTACATGATGCGAAGGTTACGGTCGACTTTCAATTCAAAGTAACTCGAGGGCCCCAAAGGGTTTAAAATCGTGATCGTGATTGGCGTTTTTTGACCTTTCTGTGACCGTGATTGCTGAAATTTCCATTTCTGTGATCGTGATGGGACTTTGCCCGTGATACGTGATGACAAAAAAATCAAGTCTCGTGATCGTGATCGTCATTTGTTTTCGTGATCGTGATTGGCATTATGATGTAACCGAGTGCCGAAACACTACGATCACCTCGGGAAGCGAAGTGCAATCAAACAGGATTGAAAAGATTAGGGCTAATTTCTTTAGCCCTATAAAAACTGTTATACAAACCCGAAGGTTTCCATGAACATACAGACAATCGGAAACCACCAGACCCCATCACAAACAGAATTCCACAATACAAAGGTGTTGACTTTTAAAGGCCAACAACTCGGGTGCAGAGTCTGGTGTGAAAGGAGCGGTAGCCTCCCCTGTCACAATTGCAAAGCATTTTATTTTCAACGTACATTTTGCCCTTGATCCGTGAAAAAATCAAGGTAACTGTGATCGTGAAAGCTAAAATTTCCCTTCTCGTGATCGTGATGATACCCCCCCCCCCCCCCCCCCTTTGGGGCCCTCTAACTCCACTTGCACTTGGAATCTACATTTAGTAAGAATCATGTGTTCCTTCTTCTTCTTCTTCTTCTTCTTCTTCGAAGCGCTGAGTTCAATAATATTGTCAAGATTTGCTCTATAAATATCTTAGCGCACTGTGATTGTTTCAATAACGATGTTGTCAGTAACGACAATAGATAAGAACGTTTGAAAAGGCACATTTATCTGTCAGCGTTTGGATAAATTGAGGACATGTCAAGCATTATTTGGTAATGTGGAGAAGATAAGCTACATGTCACTAACACGGAGGATGAAAAGAATGTTCTCAAATCAAAAGAAGGGGCACAGCCTCGCTTTGGCAAAGGGCGGAAGAATACGCTCTCTGGAAAAGTTAGCGCACTCCCAGAGTGCGCTAACAGTTTTAAGCGCATTGCCATTAGCCAATCAACTGTTTCACATCAGTCATGTAACACCAGTTCTTACTGACAATTATTTAAGCTATTGAGACATCCCAGTGCACAAAGAGATTTATAGAGCAAATCGAACGAAGCGCATAGCGCTGAGTTCAATAATTATTTTCGAGATTTGCTCTATAAATTCCTTAGTGCACTGGGATTGTTTCAATAACGATATTGTCAGTACCGCCAGAGAAAAAAAAGAAGATTCAAAACGCACATTTTGCAACGCGCATTTGGATAGGCGTAACTGTGTGGTCAGGTTTGTGTCAGATCTACTTTTGTGTTGGCTGTCTCAAGTGTGTCGTGCTTTCGTCACACGCAAACTCTTGTTTTAATTTATGTCGGTTAATTCCAGTGTAGCGTTTAAAAGCTAAAAAGTGATGATCTTTCATTTAAACTCGCAGAAAGGACTGTGCTCTCAGTTATTTGCGATTCGAAACCTTCATCGAGCTTCGACAGATTGACTGTGCAGAGTGTTGCCCCTTGAATTGACTCAAAGGCCACGGTTAGCACATTTTCAAAGTAAATGTGGTATGTTTCTCGTGTGGTATCTTCACTCATCGGGGAGTCTGATACTAAATATGAACAGTAAGAATGCTCTGAACCCTACACTTATTATATCCCTATCGTTGTTTCGTTCACATTTGCCCAACATGTTAGTTTGCTGAGCGGGGTTTATGTCGTCTGCTAGGCTAGGGTAATCGAACCACTGTGCAGCATTCCAACAACAACAAAATTGCTCGTCACGTTGCACTAAGTCTGCACGCATGAGGCAGGCTGGTAATAAGTCTTATAATGGTACGGACGTTCTAAACCCCACACGTTTTCGATTCCGATTGTTCTTGCCTTAAAATAATAATTCGGAAACCATTCATTCACTGAACTGATGCAGTCGTATTTCAGTGTAGTCTGCTACGTAAATATTCCAAAATAATGCTGATCTAGCTGGTACGTTATCGGAATAACACTTGTGTTGTCTGTTAGCTGCTGGGAATTGTTTACTAACTCATCATTTGGTAATGTGGATAGCCTAATAAGCTACGGCATAATTATGAGAAGAATCTTCGCAAGTCAAAACTGAAAAATTAGACACAGCGGGTTCTATTTTTTTTTAGATCAGTGGCACAGGCACATGCAATCTGTCAAAAAAAACACACTTCTGCTTTAATTGAGAAGCAGGAAATGTATGGTCATTTGGTGTTGTGAAGAATATAAGCTACATGTCATTAATTAATTCTGAGGATGAGAGTACAGTCTCGCTTAGGCAAAGGGCGGAAGAATACGCTTGGTGGAAAAGTTAGCGCACTCCAAGAGTGCGCTAACAGTTTTAGCGCATCGCCATTAGCCAATCAACTGGTTCACATCAGTCATGTGACACCAGTACTTACTGTCAATTATTATTATTTCAGTTATTAAGACACCAGAGTGCGCTAAGAGATGTATAGAGCAAATCGAGAACAGGAATTATTGCACGAAGTGCGTAGCGCTGATTTCAATTATTATTTTCGAGATTTGCTCAAGTAAATCTCTTAGCGCTATGTGATTGTTTCAATAACAACATTGTCATGCAGTAACGACAAGATATTAAAACGTTTGACAAGGCACATTTTTCTGCCAGCGTTTGGATAAATTGTGGACAGGTCGAGTTATATCTACTTTTGTGTGTGTAAATGTCGGGGGTATTGACGGTTTAATCGCCGACCATGCATTCTACGATTTGATTACCCTTTGGATCGTTTTATCGATAAGCAACTTACAGTATGAGTTATAGTTATGCTAAATGTATCCGTAAGCATACAGTTTTGCTTTAATATTCAGGTAAATATTGGTAGAACAACATGTATCAGGATGTGCTATGCTCCCAAACAATGAACAACCCCCAAGCAACAGAGTGACGCCCCCTGATTCCACAGTGACACGTTGGTTCCCTCATTCGCAAAAACTAAAGTTGGCATGTTATTTCTCGCAATGTATCTACAATCATCTGGGAGGTTGGTGCTAGGATTTCATGGTAAGGCCAACAAAAAAAATTGTCTGTTTCTGGTCACCCGACCGACCCTAAATTTCGGCGCCGACCCTAAACTTTTTTTTTCCAAACTCAACAATTTTTTATTTTTTTTGGTGGTAAAGGACAGGGTGAGAAAATGAACAACAAAAACGTGTGAAAACGAAAGTCCGCTGACGATTTGTAAATGTGTTGAGTGTCTTGTCTCTATGTATAGTGAATCCAGTCTCTTTGCGCGATTTTTAAAGTTAGTTTTATTGATCTACATTTAGGGTAATAAAAAAATAATAAATAAAAAAAAAAAAAAAATCCCGACCTACCGACCCTATTTTTTTTAGCCATGTTACCAGAAACAGACAATTTTTTGTTGTTGGCCTAAGCATGTTTTGAAGCTTTCGCGTCGTTTGTTTACATTGTAGTTGTCTTGAAATATATGCGAAAACCGTTCATTTCAGTGCTGAACTGGCGTTGTCGTCTGCTTTATGTACGTAGGACAGTCACTCGACTTCCAAAATAGCATGGTCTACCTCGAAATCTGTCAGAAAAAAACCCACTTCTGCTTTTAGCCGCGGGAAATGTAGGGTCAAGCATCATTGTTTGGTAATGTAGAGACGATAAGCTACATGCAACTAACACAGCGGATGAGAAGAATCTTCGCAAATCGAAAGAAGAGGCAGAGCCTCACTGTGGCACAGGCGCATGAAATCTGTCAGAAAAACACTTCTGTTTTTAGCCGCGGAAAATTTAGTTTTCAAGCATCATTTGGTAATGTGGAGAAGATAAGCTACATGTCACTAGAATGAGAAGAATCTTCTCAAATCGAAAGAAGGGGTACAGCCTCGCTGTGTCAAAGGGCGGAAGAATACGCTCTCTGGAACAGTTCGCGCACCAAGAGTGCGCTAACAGTTGTAAGTGCATTGCCATTAGCCAATCAACTGTTTCACATCAGTCATGTGACACCATTACTTAATGACAATTAGTATTGTTTTTATCATTATCATTATTATCATTATTGTGCTGGGACAACATTTGAACAACTTCATAAAACGACAAATGAGTCGATGATGCAGCACGAAAACGCACTCGGGAAACCACACACACACACACACACGCACACGCACACACACACACACACGCACATACACACATAACCGTACACACACACAAACACACACACACAAACATACACACACAAACATACACACACACACACACACACAAACACACACACGCTGCCGCACTCACATGTACACACACACACACACACACACACACACGCACATACAAACACAACCGTACACACACACACACAAACACAGACACACACACAAACACACACACACACAAACACACACAAACACACACAACTGTGCACGATCTGCGTCACCTTGCTTCGTTCTTGGAGAAACACGCAGAAAAAAAGACGACGCCATTGTGTTTCATGATAATGCGTACAGGACTTGGCAAGAAGAAACATACACGTAACAGCCCACTAAATAAGAAACAAGAAAGCACAAACAATAAAGTCGACATTGTAGTTGCAGCACAACGCAGAAAAAAAGGACTGCGTCTTGAAATCCGACTCCCCGTAGTCATGTTCAGCGTGCGTATCCTTGGACACCTCTTTTGTGGACCTGACGACGAAAGAACGATGACATCAATCTTCATTCCGTAACAATGTCGTCATAAACAATAACGTTGTTGCTCTTCTCCGCTTTCTTGGCTCTCCACTTCTCCAGCACTCCGTTCAGCGTGTACAGGAAAGGGTTTAGCGCCGAGTTGAGCGGCAGCACAAAGATGGCGGCCCACACGTTGAGTACGTCTGGGATGGGAAACCCTCTAGCGGCGAGCAAGCCCGTGAGGCCGATAGGGAACCAGCAGCAGAAGTCCGTGATGACGATCGTGAAGAAGATGTTGTTAAGTTATGGAGTGAGTTGCTGACACCTACTGGGAAGTGTGTAGTTACAGTCTCCACCTGTTCGCGTTGTTTTGCTCGAGGTAATGTAGTCACGGTCCACCAGGATGTCGCTTTATCACTGGTCAGTGCTGTGTGCAGTGTGAGGGGTTTGTTTTCCTTCAAGGACGAGGAGGTCTGTGTCTCGAGACGTGCATTCTGTGCAGTCGGGCTTTCCGTGGCAACGACTTCTTCATTCCTCTTCTCTGTCAGTTGCGTGACTGTCCCCAGCTCTTTGTCCAATTCCAGCGATGCTGCTACATTCTGAGAAAGGCTCTGTGTTTGTGGTTGAGCTGTAGAATTTAGACTGTTGTCTGCTTGTGGAGTAGTCGGTGTAACATCATACGCACTCTGATTGGTCAGTGTGTCATTTACTGCGCGGCCTAAAAGATAAAAACAGAGCATAAACTGCATGGGTCGTGCTTCCCCACGAGCAGTAAGTCGAGGGCTAGTCGAAACCCATCGAACGGCATGTACAAACGCCTTGGTCAGGAGCTCTGCGTATGGATTCATGTAGTTATTTAGGATGAACCAACCAGCTTTTATTATCAACCTAGATTTGTGTATATGCATGCGGATATTTTCTATGTTCTTTTTGAAGATGCAATACGTGTTTTGATATGATTGGAGCTACAGTGGCTTCATGGCATGTTTTGTTATTTGGACGGTTAACACTAAACACCCCTTTGGCACTCTTGATTTTAGATAATAAGAAATAGAAACACACATTTAAGACAAAATTGTAGGATGGTTTTCTAAAAATGCAAGTGCTAGGCTTGTTACGGGCAGGGACGCGCCCCTCGCGACACCGCGAGTCCTCATGTTGCCCTTGAGGGCCTCGTTTCCTGTGTTGACTGGGTGATTACAATACGTATACCACAGTTAGCACACGATTCGAAGCTCAACGTGGCACACAGCATCCCTTCTTTGTCTTCGTTTAGTGGCTGAAACTCCCTCGTACACTGATGTTTTCACGTGAATGGCTGGGTTGGTTTTTTCCCGACGAATGAGGCAGCCTTACACCACCTTAGGGTGATGCATGCTTCGTATTTTTTGTGTAATGCTACAACCTACCGAATTCTAACGTGGATAAGAGGATACTTTCTTTCTTTATTTGTTGTTTTACGTCGTTTTCAACCACGAAGGTTATATCGCGACGGGGGAAGGGGGGAGATGGGATAGAGCCACTTGTCAATTGTTTCTTGTTCACAAAAGCACTAATCAAAAATTTGCTCCAGGGGCTTGCAACGTAGTACAATATATTACCTTACTGGGAGAATGCAAGTTTCCAGTACTTAACATTTCTTACATACTGCTTGACTAAAATCTTTACAAACATTGACTATATTATATACAAGAAACACTTAACAAGGGTAAAAGGAGAAACAGAATCCGTTAGTCGCCTCTTACGACATGCTGGGGAGCATCGGGTAAATTCTTTCTCGTCCCAACCAATATGGGACTTCCCCTAACCCGCGGGGGGAGATAAGAGGATATTTTCCGTGCACACTTGGTCTTGTGCTTGAGTGTGCACACGAAAGGGGATGAGGTCTCCACAGAAGTTTACTCTGGAAGATCGGAAAAAATCTCCGACCGTTACCAACCAGGCACGTTTAAAATTAAACACTCGACCTTTTGCATGGGAGGCCGCTATCTTATTCACTATGCTATTGCGCCCGTTATATCACATTACGTTACCGTGCAGTATCGGGAGTCGCATTAGTACAACCTTTGCTTGTGTGCCTCTATTTCTAAAGAGCGATACAATTTAGGATAAGACTTGAGCATGCTTGGAGTCAAAACAATGTTGACGTAAGTTCTATATAACAGAATGGGCTTCCTTGGACTGAAACCATTTATTTTAAATGCAAACAAGAATCTAACAACTGTCATTGCTCACAAACAAGACGTCAGTTTATGTCATGACAATGAATACAGGACTTGGCAAGGAAGAAACATGCACGTAACGGCCCACTCGGAAACGAGAAAACACAAACTACAAAGTCGACATGGGAGTTGCAGGACAAGAACGCAGAGAAAAAAGACTGCGTTTTGATTTCCGGCTCAGCGGGATAATTCAGGGCCGACTCACATGCCTGCCCTTGCTCAGTCCTAATGGCATCGTACACAAGTTGGTGCTCTGAGTCACACCCTTTCAGACGCTGTCAACCAACTTCCCCGTAGTCACGTTCAGCCCCCTGGACACCTCTCTTTCGTGGACATGACGACAAAAGAACGATGACATCAGTCTTTACTCAGTCTGAATGTCGTCATCAACGGTGACGGTGGTGCTCTGAGTCGCGCTCTCAGAGACGATGTCGGTCAACTCCCCGCAGTGAGGTCCCGCCCCGTTATCCTGGGACACCTCGCCTTTCGCCGAATCCAGGTAGGCAGAGTCCGCGTGCAGGGCGAGCAGCTTGGTCAGAGCGTCCTTGTCCAGCACTTTGGACAGCACGCAGATCTTGACCAGCTCACTGACGACGGCCGGCTGCCACTTGGGGATCTCGGTTTTCAGTCTACGTAGTATCCTCCTCCGTTTCTTCTCCGCTTTCTTGGCTCTCCACTTCTCCAGCACTCCGTTCAGCGTGTACAGGAAAGGGTTGAGCGCCGAGTTGAGCGGCAGCACAAAGATGGCGGCCCACACGTTGAGTACGCCTGGGATGGGAACCCCTTTAGTGGCGAGCAAGCCCATGAGGCCGATAGGGAACCAGCAGCAGAAGTCTGTGATGACGATCGTGAAGAGCCTACGAGCGATGGCCATGTCCCTCTCCTGTTTCTGGGATCCTGCTGCTACGCTGGCCCTGCGGACTGCCGTGTAGATCAACACCTGTCCTACTCCGATTAGGATGAACAGGACGAAGTTGAGAACGATGAACACAGCGAAGGCGTAGCTCTGCCCTGAGAACTGCTGCCTGGTGATGGGCAAGGGGACGCATATGCCGTTCTGTCCGTAAAACTCCAGCCCCATTTCAAGCGGCACTCCGGCGAGAATGACTCCAACGATCCAAACCCCGCTACAGATGACCCAGGTGATTTGCGGGGTGAGGTGGATACGAGAGCGAAAAGGGAAGCAGATGACCAGGACGCGGTCAAGCGTGATGAGACACAGCACAAAGGCCGACACCTCGCTGGACAGAAACGACAGGCAGCCGGCCACAGTACATGCTGGACTGCTCTTCCACTCCGTCTCTTTGGCCACGTAGTCTCCGCGAAGCTGAGCATCTGAGATGCCAATCATCAGCA
Organism: Littorina saxatilis; assembly: GCF_037325665.1. NCBI lineage: Eukaryota > Metazoa > Mollusca > Gastropoda > Littorinimorpha > Littorinidae > Littorina > Littorina saxatilis. Next base: position 59,639,928 of record NC_090248.1, on the reverse strand, counting down.
TGTAGACACCCATCAGGAGGTCAGAGGCACACAAGTTTTTCACCAGAACCCCAGACGTTGATGCAGATTTCTTGGTACCGCCTAACTGCCTGAAGAGAAGGACGCCAACGTTGCCGAAAATAGCGAGGCTGGACAGAGCCCAGAGAAACACTCTGAAGAAATCCCCCCCAAGCAGGTCATCGCAGGATGACAGTTCATCGACAGGGGCATGGCAGCGCGACACAGTCGGATGATAATAGCCACAGCACAGTTTGGACTCATCCGTGTGCAGTTCTTCGAGAGCTCTCAATCCAGAGAGTGAACCCTCGCCGTATTTCTGCAGCTGGTTTTGCCTCAAGTCAAGATGTTTCAAGTTAGAAAGAGAACTTAACGCTTCGTCATCAATAGCCTCCATGCCGACGTTAGTCATCAGTAGGGTTTTCAGATTACTGAGATGGCCTTGGACCAGTAAAGTAGAAAACGTACTGCCAAGGATTTTCATTAAAAGATTATTTGAAAGATCTAAGTATTCAAGTGCGGGTAGATTTTGAAGATTTAGGGAAGTAATGTCTGTTAACTGATTGAAGCTAAGATCGAGAATCTGAAGCTGAAGCATGTTTACAAGAGTCACATTGTCAAGTTCACAGGAAGACACGTTTAGTAAAGACAGATACTCCATGACGTGCATATTGCCCAGAGTGACGTCATAACTGTGGCTGAGATCAAGATACCGCACGTGCAGGTTTTTAAACGGATCAATCATCTTGGAACACGTGTAGGCGTGACCTTCACAGTTGCAGTCACGTGGGCAGGTCAGATGACAGAACATCTCGTCGTCCTTGTTGGGGCAGTGGTAGACGCCGTCACACACGTAGTTCTCGTGGACACAGCTGCCCACACCTTGACACCTGTAATAGCCTGGACACTTCATGTTGTTCACAGGTATGCCTTCGTCCTCACCCTGCGGACAGTCGCGTTCACCGTTGTTGAAAAGAAAGGTCGGAATGCAATACCCTCCTTCACACAGGTAGAACCCGTCACCACACTCACCCGGATGTAGCTCGGACATCCCTGTACCGTCCAAAATCACCTTACCAGGCGGGAAGAAAGGAAGAGAGGGTGCTTCAGCGGCATAAGCAATCTGCGGGCAAATGGCAAAGTATTTGGTTGCCACATACACTGCCGGGATGCATCCAAGTTCGGGACACATCACGTCGTTGCCGCAAGACTCACACGACACTTCGTCACTCTCATCAAAGCAGTCCCACGTTCCGTCGCATCTGCGCGAGGAGGGAATCGTCTGCAAGTTCCTGCAGATGAAGGAAGAGGTCAGCAGAGGATCGAACTGTGGCCGGCGACACTTGGCCTCGTCAGTGCCATCCAAGCAGTCGTCCCTTCCGTCACACAGCAGTGAGTAGTGCACGCCGCGACCCAACCGACACGGGAACAAAGGCAGGTTGGGAGAACTTTCACCATTGTCATCATCGTCATCTTCTTCTTCTTCCCCCCACTGACAGCGGTGGAAAGTCTGTGCCAGCGAGCCGTCGGGGCAAACTTTGGTCGGGAAATGGCGAAGGATTCTGGTTTTTGATTTAAGAAAGGTGATCCTCGATAGCGAGATCCCTTCCCTAGGACGAGTGGGGTTGGGTTTCATGCAGATGAAACCCTGCGGAAGCCTATCGGTCGAGATGCAGGGCATTGCCTCCAGGAAAGGTGACGCCTTCACGTTAAGAATGGCACATTCGTTCATGTCCGCGCTTCTCTGCAAAGCCACCTGATCATAGGCAATGGGATCCCCTTGCTCTCCCCACTGCCACACAAAGCGGTACAAGTGTTGCAGGCTGCGTGTCATTGGCTTCACTCTCCTGATCCCCACGACAGCGTTCCAAAATCCACTGCGTCGAATCATTTGATCTGCAAACTCCATCGCTCCAGGTTCTTGCAGGGAGGCTAGAGTAGCGTCGTAAGCGTTGTTGCACTCGATTTCAGCTTGGAAGGGCATTGTTGGGTAACTTTGGCTACCGACAATAACATTATATTTCACAAAGATGGGTTTGAAACAATTATTGCTGTAAGAAAGCCAGTCGTCTCCGCATCCGTTGTTAGGTGCCGTTGGCGCAAAGGTCGCAGTCCCAGGCACAGGTGGAGTGGGTGATGTGCGTGATGAGGTCGGGTCCGGGCCTGACGTCAAGTTTTGGTCTGCTCTCTCCGTGTCTTGGACCACAGCTGGTGATGTTGTTAAGTTCTGGTCAGATCTCTCCGTGTCTTGGGCCACAGCTGGTGATGTTGTTAAGTTCTGGTCAGATCTCCCCGTGTCTTGGGCCACAGCTGGTGATGTTGTTAAGTTCTGGTCAGATCTCCCCGTGTCTTGGGCCACAGCTGGTGATGTTGTTAAATTCTGGTCAGATCTCCCCGTGTCTTGGGCCACAGCTGGTGATGTTGTTAAATTCTGGAGTAAGTTGCTGACACCTACTGGGAAGTGTATAGTTACAGTCTCCACGTGCTCGCGTTGTTTTGCTCGAGGTGTTGTGGTCGCGGCCCACTGAGATGTCGCCTTATCACTGGTCAGTGCTGTGTGAAGTGTGAGGGGTTTGTTTTCCTTCAAGGTCGAGAAGGTCTGTATCTCAGGAAGTACATTCTGTGCAGTCGGGCTTTCCGTGGCAAAAACTTCTTCTTCATCCTTCTTCTCTGTCAGTTGCGTGACTGTCCCCAGCTCTTTGTCCGATGCCAGCGATGCTGCTACATTCTGAGAAAGGCTTTGTGTTTCTGGTTGAGCTGTTGGATTGAAACTGGACGATACGCTGTTGTCTGCTCGTGGAGTGGTCGGTGTAACAGCATCAGCACGCTGATTGGTCAGTGTGTCATTTAGCGCGCGCTGATTGGTCGCCGTGTCGTTATGTGTGTGCTGTTTTCTGTCCGAGGTAAACCCTTGACGTTCATTGGTAGCTGTGATGGCAACTGTGCGCTGAATGGTCAACTGGCTGGTGTTTTCTGCGTTTCTTGCGCCCTTGTGTCCGGATTGGAGCGATGGTAGCGGGGCATTCTTAACTGTTTCTGGGATGGCAAGAACAGGCAAGAAGGACACGCTAGCAACTAAACATCCCACGATAAGAGACAGCAGGATAGCATTGTTTGACTTTGGGCGAGGTTGTCTGTTGCGATGAATGTTTAAAGTCATCTTTGATCTGAAAGATGTTTACAAAAAGTCACATGAAGCGTAACGAAAAGATTAAGTCACTATGTCGTCCAAAAAGTCTTGCGCAGTGAAATGTATCGGTCAGTGAAATAAGTTAGTGAATGAAAAATATGTTCATCAAAAGTCTGTAGACACCAATCAGCTGAGCCAATCAGTCGAGAGAGTGAGTGAATCAATAGATCAATGCAGGCGTGACAATAGAGTCGCAAACATTGAGAAGAGAGAGAGTGAGAGAGAGAGAGCGATGACTGAGAAAGGGGGAGAGAAGGAGAGAGTGAGAGAGAGAGCGAGGACTGAGAACGAGGGAGAAAGAGAGAGAGAGAGAGAGAGAGAGAGAGAGAGGGAGCGAGCGAGGACTGAGAAAGGGGGAGAGACGGAGAGGGAGAGAGAGCGTAGCGTTATCTTTTCAGCCTCTCCCTCAATTTGACATGCAAGTTTATCGTTACGTTAATTTGCTTGCATGTAAAATTAATGTATTTGATTTCATATTAAGTATTATGTTTTTATGCATAGTTAATATGTAAAGCGCGGAGAGCATATACGATTGTGGTTTGCGCTATATAAGCTTTGGTTATTATTCTCATTATTATAAATACAGAGTTGTTTTGTCTCCCTTGACACACCTTCATCGGATATAGGAAACTAGAGGAATACCCGGCTTCGCCGGGGTGAATCGCGAGACAGAGACAGACAGCGTGGCGGTTCATCACAATCACCTCTGCAGGCGAAGTCCTGTCAAACGGGATTGAGAATTTTAGAGCTTATTTCTTAGCCCTATAATTATTATCTGTTGTGGCTTCTCAAATGCCTGAACATACAGACAGACAAAAGCCGCTAGACCCCATCACAAACAGAACTCTACAATCCACAGGTTTTTGCCCACACACACACACACAAACACACACACAGAGAAGCCGTATATATATATATGTATATCTATATCTATAAATATATAGAGATAGGTGAGAGTGTATTTTTCGCGTGGCTATAAATTGATTCGACCTTTTCACTTTGACAGTAAGAACAACTTACGGGTGCAAGGGAAGCGTTCTGGACAGCGCAGTGACATTCTAAAAATAGTTACTCAGAAACGGGAATTTGAGGTGAACGGCGCGAGACAGAGACAGACAGCGTGGCGGTTCACCACAATCACCTTTGAAGGCGAAGTCCTGTCAAACGGGATTGAGAATTTTAGAGCTTATTTCTTAGCCCTATATTATCTGCTGTGGCTTCTCACATGCCAGAACATACAGACAGTTAAAATTAATATTAAAAGTCCTACGGTTTTGAGCCATTAAGGACTTGAGTGTTTGTCCGCTTTCAACACACAGACAGACAATAGCCGCTAGACCACATCACAAACAGAACTCTACAATACACAGGTTTTTGCCCACACACACACACAAACACACACACACACACAGAAGCCGTATATATATATGCATATCTGTATCTATAAATATATAGAGATAGGTGAGAGTGTATTTTTCGCGTGGCTATAAATTGATTCGACCTTTTCACTTTGACAGTAAGAACAACTTACGGGTGCAAGGGAAGCGTTGTGGACAGCGCAGTGGACAGCGCAGTGACATTCTAAAAATAGTAATAGTAAGTTACAAACGGGAAAGCCACACGAAGGAAGGGAGATAAACGCCAAACACTGGAGAAGATAAGGAAGAGTTACTTATAATGGTGAAATGAACACAAAAACCCAAATCAGTTCAGCGCTGCGCGCTGAGAGCACGTGTTGAAATATCTCATCGATGATATTGTGTCCGGGGTGTAGCTGAATACGGTGTCCAAATTTGAAAAAGATCCACCGAGAACTTTGGCGTTGTGATGTGGTGTAGCGGCTATGGTGTGTCGGTATGGGGGCCCGGGTAGCTGAGGTGGAACCAAAATAGCTGAGGTGGAACCAAAATCGGTTCAGCGCTGCGCGCTGAGAGCACGTGTTGAAATATCTCATCGATGAGGTTGTGTCCGGGGTCTCTCTGAATAAGCCCACCAAATTTGAAGCAGATCCATCGAGAACTTTGGCCGTGCATCGCGCACAGACAGACACACAGACACACAGACACTAGTCGTATATATATATATATATATATATAGAAGACTACACAATTGCTGTATGAACGAATTTAAGATTTTGCTTTTGCTCACTTTTTGAAAAAACAAGAGGCGAAGCCTTCAACTTCAAGGCTCCCGTAAGAAATCGACACACAGTAACACAAACTCAATCACTCCGTCACACACACACACACACACACACACACACACACACACACACACACACACACACACACAAAGTAAGCATAGGTGAAACTGTCTCGTGTTGCTTACAGGCGAGCAAAGGCGAGAATATCTCGCGGCGAGCGCTCGCGTAGCTAGCAGCCTAAAAAACGCCCTTATTGAAAACGAGGCAGAGGCTAGCATATCAAGATGGCGTCGAATGATGTGCAAAAGTTCGGGCTATCTGAATTAGTCGATGACACTGAAACTGTGGGTGCACAAAGCTGCCAAGGCCACAGAAAAATAATGCAAGCAGCCGCAAACCAAACTCCAATCGACGTCCCGGACGCCTACATTGAGCGGAATGTGAACTTTGTGGAAATTACGGTGCCACGTACGATACAACGAGTGTCAGTTCCGAAGCCACTTTTGGGTGAACAGGAACGTTTTTCAGGTAAGAATGCTTTATCTATTTTGGTTTACTCTGTATTAACATGCTAGTCACCCATTGCGTGATTACATTAATGGGAAACTCATCAACTGCTGTTAGTGTACTTTTTTTAGGGCCGTTATTTTACACCGGAGCCCACCCGTCCCTAGCGCCAAGTCTCTACTTTAAACGGCAATCTAAGAAACTCACTTGTAGGTTCACTTTGCGGGCGACATGTATTCCCTGTCTTTGGTGTTGTTTTAAGTAAAGTGCGATTCTCCGTTAGTCCAGAACCTGCACGTCATTTTCACTGCGTCATATTCCCTGTAAATTACGTCTACTGTCTTGGTAAACCCAACCCTCCTAGTGGTCTCATTTTTTTTTAACACACACCCCCCCCCCCCCCCCTTCCTGTTTTATCAAAGACCCCTTTTTATTACAAGATAGTTTAGAGAATACTACATAAACAGAGAAAAGAAGGCAAACAAAACCAGTGCCTTTGTCTATCGAAACCTCAGGGGCTGCTCCCATCCTGTTCAGGCCACCTCAAAAGGGCCTGTCCGACAGCCTGGAGATGACACAGCGTCGTTCCGCAAGGAGCATCCTGCACGACTTCAAACCCACAAGTAGTACAACGGAACTCGTCTCCAGGCTCAAGCTGGACGCCCTCATACAACGGCGCACCGCGACCAGGGCAACCATGATGTACAAAATCATGAGTGGACTGGTCGAGGTAGCCCCAAGGGAAGGCACACTGACACCGGTCCCAAGATCAACCAGGGGGCACACCACCAGACTCCAGGTCCCACAGTCCCGCACCGACTCACACAGAACGTCGTTCTTTCTGTCTGCAATCCGCCTCTGGAATAACATCCCCCAAGAGGCTGTGAGCGCAGACTCGTCCCAGGCCTTCAGAACCAACGTCGAGGCCTGGCTCCGAGGTGCGAGCCCATAGGCACCCCCTGTCTAAACCCACTCCCTGTCTGCCCCCCTCCCCTCCCCACTAGATTCATCCCCTCTCCAGCCCCACTCCCTCCCCTCAGTAATAGACCCCCCCCCCCCCTCCCTCTATCCCTCAGCAGTGATACAGGTAGATTCTATCGCTCTTGCTCCGTATTGTCCGTGCTGTTTTATTGTTTTGTCGGGGCCCGGTTGCTGCGCTTGGTAGCACTGGGTGGTAGACGAGCCCAGGGCCTGAATTTGGGCACCAGGGCAAATTGCGTAAAGCAAGCTTGCCTACCAACCCACCCATGTTTTTTGTTGTTGGTTTTTTTTTATTTTTTTTTTAATTTCCACAGGCACAATATCCACTTTATCTTTCACTCTAGGGTAATTAGGCGCACCAACCAAACTGAGGATTGTTGCCCTGTAAAGGGAATTCCTCATTATCGTGAAAAAGAAGAAGGCTTGCTGTGTGAGTGTGTCCTACCAGATTCACACGAGTTGTTTTTTTAAGTCGGCGTGGCTCGAGATCCGGCGAGCCGGATCCGGAGCCTGGGGGCTCAAACACCGGCAGTCACCAGTATCTCACACAATACTACTTTCCTATTTTTCACCTATCTGTCACTTGCCTTCATAGCTGCTCAATCGGTAGTGAAATGCACTAGAAATCTAACCATGGTTGGGTTCGGCTGGGACTTTAATTGTAAATTGTACAGACATGGGTAAACTGTCAGATAATTTGGAATAAAATTAACACTGTGATCTGCATATTTTAATGCAATTGTCTGTTCTTTACAGGAGATGTTATCCAGTGGCCACGGAGGTGTGACCTGGCGCGATTAGCTGGGAAATGGTCAGCAAGACCTGGTTTTCCTGGCGTCGTGGGAGCCATTGATGGGACTTACATTACGATACCAGGAACCAGGGATAAAAACAGGGACGCGTACATCTCTTTCAGATAAGTGGGATGTTAATGTAGGCAGAACTGAAAGGTTGGAGGACCTGACCATTATGGTGCCTGTGTATTTATCCCCTATTGTATTAAAATACTGGAGTAACAATAGCAGTATCATTTCATCATTGGAATCTACTGTAATTTTAATTAAGTCACTACATGCACACATGTATACATGCTGTGTATGATTTCTAAATTGAATCTTTGAATTTATAGACAAGTATTTGAGGGTTTTTTGTGTTTTTAAGTATGGGTAATATTTATTTTTTTAACCGAGGTTGGGAGTTCAGACGAGGGTGATGGTGTGTGTATTAATTCCAAGAAATCATCATCATAAAACTTTACATACATATTGTTCCTCCGACCTTTTTTTTATTCTTTTTTTTAGATACATGTCATATCCCGTTTTTTGTAAAAGTTGAGGCAGCACTTTCATGCGCTCATATTCTGATCAAATTGATTAATATTTTGGTCAAGCATTCTTTGACTACGCATGGATAATGGGGATGTATTTCAGCTTCGAATTCATGAATTTATATTATTCGTTATCATTTCATATATATATATATTATATATGCATGTCATACTTACGCTCAAAATGCACTGAATTATAAATAAAATATGGGACATTAGGCACCTCATTCCCATGTTCTGCAGAGACGAGCTGGACCCAGTTCAGTCTTACGGTTTAGGCTAACAAAGCAAGTTAGGACATGTATGTAGTCTATGTGGTGGTTGGTTTTTAGTTTCTGGCCGATAGATAGATGAATTATTTTTATATTGCACGCGACTTGTTTCAGGTTGTTTGCGACAAAGATCTCCTCTTCCTGGATGTGTTCACGGGCTATGACAGCCGAGTCTTCCGCAACTCGGATCTCGTTGGAGTCGCAAGTAATCTGCCTCCGGAATTCCATGTGATTGGGGACTCAGCCTACCCTCTCTGCGACTACCTGCTGGTTCCATTCCGCGACAATGGCCATCTGAAACTGCCTGCAACAAAGCCCAGACAAGGACCAGAGTCGACGTGGAGCGTGCCATTGGTTTGTTGAATGAAAAATTCCGCAGACTGAAAGATCTCGACATGACTAACATCCGGGAAGTTCCAACATTCATTTTCTCAGCATGTGTTCTACACAACTTTATCATTTTAGACAATGGCGTCGACGAGGATGACATCGACTTGTCGGACAGTAACGATGAAGACGAGGAAGGAGGTCAATGTGGTGGTGATCACTGCATGTCTGCACACAAAGAAGACTGGAAATTGCAAATGTTCTTTCTTGATAACTGTTGTGTTTCAGGGAAGTGTTGAGTACAGTCCACCGTATATCATTCTACGAGGCTGTATTTCTTGTAAATAACAAGTCCTGGCAGTGTGTATTGAGTTGCATATTCGAATGCGTTGTGTAACCTTCCATTTAAATTTTAATGTGAAGAAATAACTGGGTAAAGGTTGAGTTCCTGGTGAGATCTTTCTGACTCACAAGAAACATACTTACTGCCAAATGTTCAAATATGGAACCAAGTTATTTATTTGTTCAGTTTAAAGGTGGTCGTCTACATTTTGACTTTTTTCCAATAATCTTATGGTTAGATTTCGCTAAAAAGTTATTTCAGATGATGAATGAACCATGGGGCAAAAAGTTACAGAATTTTTTTTATATGTAAACAAAGTTTTTATTTTTTGGGAGCGTGACTCACGCTTCCAATGTTTACTTTTCTGTTTTCTGAGACCATGTGCTTTACCTAAAAATATCGACCAATCAAATTATTAGCGGCGCATGCGCAAAGAGTCATTTACGGTCCAAAGATGTCTGCCATCTTGCGCCAGTTACGTAAAAAGCAAAATTGTGATCGATCAGGGCGACATAGGTCTGAATGTGTACATTTGGGGGACCAGAAACAACCCTGAGATGCAGCGAAGTTGGAATTAGGCGCCAAATTCAACCGGCAAGTGGCAAAAACAGTATGATGCTCATTGAAAGTTACGTCGGGGGTGTGTTCAAAGTACTTTTGGCAAAATCGCAAGCAGGACAAAGCCCTGGGAGTTTTTCCTGTGGAAGAGCATGCTGAAACGGAATGTAAGTATACTTTTTGACATTACACCCAACCTTTACTTTGATCTTCCATTAACTTTACTTGTATATTTGAATTCAATTTTCAAACCTAGTTATTACGTTTCACAGTTCTGAAACAAAGCTTGTACGTGTACATTACCATTTCACTGTAGGCCGAAAGGGCGCGTCCGAACATTTCATACTCAAAGGAGGTTTGAAATCGTAAACCGGGCTTACTTTTAGATCTGGTTTTTACATTATGTATTCCTCCACACGTTTTCCTTTTCTCAGCTAGTGAGTCGTGTCGTGGTGTGTGTCGTGGGAAAGGGAGGGGGGGGGGGGGGGGGGAGTTGCATTTTCAGTGGCCGATTCTACTTCGGACAGATCAAGCTCATCCAGATGAATAGAACTAAAATGTCACATTTGTTTTAGAATCTATAGATCTGTTCTTAGTTTTTACGGTATGGCTTCAGCTACATTCCGTCTGCGTGTGCCTTACACGAACGACTGTTGGAAAAAAAAATTCTCTTCAGAGATTCATGATACTATTCAGTTTTAACCACCACGTTTTTAGTATTTTACATTGTGTGATTAAATGATAAGGTGACGTGAATCTTCACGCAGTCGCCCGCGCGTGTGTGTGTAAGGGGGGGGGGGGGGGGGGGGGATATGTCTGTCTGTGCCCTGTGACTTCAACATAAATTGTGTGTATTCAACAGTAACGTTGCACATTGCAGATCTGTGCGCCAGGAATGTGGACAAGAAAGCCGCAGTTTGAGCAAAGATCCAACGGTAAGCTATTTTATTCGAAAGCTGTTTTATTCGAAGACAGCGAGTCCGTTTGTAAGCAAGCTTTTATGATGTTCCTGCATACAACCTTCATCGATGCTACAGGGATACGTGTTTCAAGTTTTTAACATTGAAACTGTGTGTGTGTATACGTGTACGTGTGTGTGTGTGGGTGGGAGAGAGAGAGAGAGAGAGAGAGAGAGAGAGAGAGAGAGAGACTGTGTGTGTGTGTGTGTGTGTGTGTGTGTGTGTGTGTGTGTGTGTGTGTGTTCGCTCTGAAAAAACGAGAACACGCAAAAATAAACATCGTATTTGGTCAAGGTATCAGAAATATTTAGTATATGCAGCTAGCTGCATATTTTGCTGATGGTGAAGGGTAACATTTTTTTTTTCTCATAGCCTTTATTCATCAAGCTGACAGTGACAACATAATTAGGCAACACAGACAAATTAAATAGCATATCCACAATTACTATAACAACAAATGCAAGCGGACCAATAGTTGCAACAAACTTCAGGCTAAATAACATCAAAAAGAAAGGACCAGGGGAAAAAGAGAGATCACACGTATCTAAGAAAACAACGGTAACCATTTGTATGTCCGAATGTATCATTAAAACCACGATATCCACATCTTGCCTGTTCTTAGTGTCATGCAATCATGAGTAGCAAGTGGTGTAAAAATTGAGAGACACAGAAAGGCACAGTCGTTCCCATGAAAACTTTTGGCTCACCATCTCAGATTTAGACAAGATTGTACATGAACAAAGACTTAGATTCGACAACCTGGCTGCTTCATGCGCAAAGTGATAATTTATTTTGATGTGTTATCATCACAGATTCCTGCTTGTGTTCGTTCACAAATCAGTCAATAAAAAAAAAAATCACAAACTGCACCCAGGCTGATTAGTTGATGTGTTTAGCGATGGTCTTTTCAGGCCTGGTCTGTTCTGAGACTGTAAATCGAATCGTTTACTCGGGAAGGACTGAACCTTTCACATCAATATTCAACAAAAACCATCAAAACGTTTGAATAACACATACGAGAAGGGGGGAAAAATTAATTTGTGTGCTTTTGTTATCAGGGGAGGGAACCATCTAATCCGAGCAAAATTACCTCCCTTGATTTTTCTTACGTGATACATGTGCAAAGTGAATAAAAAGTGCATCAGTCACAAACAAATACAACTATTTAGCAGGATCAATTAGTACACTTGATGCATATATGAATGTTGATCTATTCAGAATAATAAATAATGTCCCGGCTGATACTCCCTGCTAAATTATCATTGATATCCCGTCGCGATATAACCTTCGTGGTTGAAAACGATGTTAAACACCAAATAAAGAAAGATCATTGATATTTGTGTTCCCTATGCACAGCGTTTGTTTTTCGGTTGTTGTTGTTTTGGTTCATGTAACGTTTCAGGCGTATTCTCAATACATTTAGAGAACTGTTATGGAAGCCTGAAGATCAAAGACAAAAATGTAATTACCGTAAAATGTAAAAAAGAAAACGTTTTTTCCAATAGCTCCTGCCATTCTGATTGTGGACTTTAGAAGACAAATATACCTGCAGCCCGATTACTTGAAATGTGGCATCGGTATTAAGTGTGTGTGTGTGTGTGTGTGTGTGTGTGTGTGTGTTTTGATGCAGCTGCAGAAGTAAAGAAGCTAATGTCTTGCAATATTTTCAGAAATGATCGCTTTATGTTATGTTTTACTACAGAACTGAAGGAGCAATGGTTAAGAGTGAGGGGGTAGGTATGCAATATACAAGTGGGTAGATTTGTGAACCATCTGTGTGCCCGCTAGGTGGAAGACGTCCATGGCATCCATATAAGAATACATCGCTGCTCTGCCGATTCAGGATGAAGTCATGTCCAAGCCATTGTCCTGCAAGAAAAAAACACGTCATTTTTAGTCCATATATGCATTTCCGTGACTAAGCTTTGGTTTAATCATCGGCCTGATAATGATGACCTAGAAGCAATAGATTTGTTATAAAAAACAATTGAAAAAAAAGTAAATTAATTCTTTCATTCTTGTATTTATCAATGTATTTATTCTTTTCTTCTTTTTTTTTTCTTGGGTGGTGGTGGAGGTTGGGAGGGGTGTGTGTGTGTTGTAATTATTTGTTTTCAAACCCTTCGGACAGATACTGATGCGCCGGAGACATAGCAGAATTTTTCGGGAATGCATAATCTTGCGATCAGATGTGTAAGATGGTGATTGTTCTACACTACTCGTCATAAAAAAAACCTTTACAGGTGCGTTTGAGGGCAGATCTTTATGATGAGGCCGTTTATCGTAAAACCAATTATATGACTGGAAAGGCCTTTTATGCCCCTAACTTATTCAGAAAACAGATTGAGTTTACATGACGTATTGTCGATACAGTGAAACCTACAACACACACACACACCCAAATCAAATTCGCAAAATGAAGGTTCCCGCGTTAAAATTGACAACAAATCAGAACTGCTAAAACAAAACATGTTTAGCATGTTCTTAGACAAAACAATCAAATTTGCATTCAAATCAGTAAGTTTTGTTCACATATCTTGTCTAACATGGACGCTATGGCATGCTGAGCGGTGTAGGTGTCAATCCTCTCAGCAGGCATAAAAGGCAGTTTTTGAAGACGTTTTAGCGGGTAATGAGACAAAAAATGGTACATTTGAGTAACTCGCTAACGCATTGCCTTCAAACTTTCGGAAAGTTGTGCTAACACATGTTGTAAAGTACTTTCGGAATTTCAAGTAATTTGAGACATTAGGTCTGCTGTTATTTGTCATGTCAGAAACAGTTCTTAAATTGACGATAGGTTTTTGCTGAATCATTGAACAAATTTTATTTGTTGAAATCTTCAAGAACAATGACAGATGCGCCACATACTCAAATTTCATGTACATATTTTATCAGACATGGGTGGTATGAGGATTTCAACGCGAAAGTAGTTTTTTAAAGTTGACTCATTCAGAGCGCTGAGCGCAAATGTCGGCCTACGCATAGCAAAGCTCACTGCCGACACGCTTAACTGATCAATGGCTCTTGAAAAAGCATTTTCCAAAAATGTGTGTGTGCGTTTAAACAAGTGCGCTTTGAACAGCCATTGGTGAAACTGTATTAAATTTAAGGGTAAATTGAAGCTTTCATTTTTCTAAATGCATGCTAATTCTAATTTTTTTTCTGTTCAATCGGACAGGGTAGATCCTTATTTTTAAAACTCTTTCTGGGATGTCGCATAACAGCAGAACTAATACCTCACATGACTTGAGATTTCGTGTGTACTTTACGACATGTGTTAACACAAATCTCCGAAAGTTTGAAGGCAATGCGTTTGCGAGTTACTCAAATGTACCATTCTTTGTCTTATTACCCGCTAAAATGGCTTCAAAAACTGCCTTTTATGCCTGCTGAGAGTATTGACACCTACACCGCTCAGCCTGCCATAGCGTCCATGTGAACAACACATACTGATTTGGATGCAGATTTGATTGTGTGAGCAAGAGTGACCCTGTTTGTTGTTTTATTATCTCAAATTGAAGAACAACTCATTTTTTGCCCACACAAATTGATTTGGTTCAGCTGTTGTGCCTAGCAGTGTTGTTTTTCCATTTTGAAGAAGACTGGGTGACAGGGTGACCCCCCTAAAATGCAACCCTCAAAAATGCTAATAACTTCTACATCTGTTGACCGAATCACATTATATTTGGGGGACATAAACTTCAGCTACCGTGACACTTTCACAAAGGGGCAATTTTGTAGATCAAATGGTCAGACTTTTGTGCTATTTCAAAAAAAGTTGCCAAGATGTGGAAGGGTCATGGATAGGCTGAAGTTTATGTCCCCCAAATATAAAGTGATTCGGTCAACAGATGTAGAAGTTATTAGCATTTTTGAGGGTTGCATTTTTTTTAGGTCACCCTGTAGTTGCCAAAAAATCAGCCTGACTGGGCCATTTCTACTGAATTTCCAGGATGTTGTTATAACATTTAAAGATTAATAACTGAAACAGGACACATTTCTAAAGATTTCATATAACGATTATCCGCCCTATCCGGACACGCCCATCACTTTTCAGGTTGTTGTTTTTTCATCATAATTTAAATGCATAATTACGGCACATCATAGTCGAGTCATGTATAACGTATGGCGATTAACAGCAGTGTGCTAACATTTTTGAAACTGTTTCAGATTTTTAAGTACTATTTTTGTAATTACAGGTCTTTGACGGGTGGTTATCAACCTCCCTTCCCCTATCTTGGTAGTGGTGACAAACACACCTGGAAGGACATGTGGCTGCACTTGAAGTAGGCTCCTCTGGGAAGGATCCTCTGTTAAGGTTGCAGGCCATGCCCAAAACCGGGGATGGGAGCCGCTCAGCAATGGACAGGACCAGCTCCCCCGCGGTCATCTCGTTAATCATGTTCTGACCAACACAGTTAAAAGTCCTATTGTCATGAAATAATGTAATGCATTCAAATTTGTATCCATTTTATCTGTTTTAATAGATGTAGTATTATGAAACAAGTGGCATGTAGATATAATTATAAGCCATGCGCACTTGAACGGCATTCATGAAACTTTGTGGAATTATCATCCCATATCTCAGGCCAATGTACACCAAATTTGAAGTAAGTTGTAGAAGTAATTCATGAGTTATCAGCATTTTGTTTTCTTCTTTTTTTTTTGGGGGGGGGGGGGGGGGTTACTTTGTACATGTTTGTGTGTGTGCTTTATGCATTCAGATGTATACATATGTAAGAGTGTATGCATTAAATAAGTTGGTATATAATTAAAATTCTTTTGTTAATAAATTGTGTCTCGACTGATTGATGGGATTGTCGATTTTGTAAGTATCCTTTTAAACAGCAAACGGAAGTATAGTGTGTCACCACTCTCTCTCTCTCTCTCTCTCTCTCTCTCTCTCTCTCTCTCTCTCTTTCTCTCATATGCACACACACAAACACACACACACACACACACACACAGTGACACACACACACACACACACACACACACACACGCATTTACAATATACAGCCCATACTTGAATAACTGAGATTAACATAAGCACTCAAGCAATAACAGAGAGAAGAAATCTTCAAACCATTACATTTGTAACTACACAAACTCACTGTAAGACTAAGAGACTGGATCTTTCTTCCCGATAACTCTTGGCGGCAGCTTCTTGAGTAGCTGTCCGCATGCGGACTCTCTGTGTCCCCGATTGCGCTGACAAACAATGTAACACTGCCGCACCTGCTGGCCCTGCCCTGCCTCTTCTGACCGGTGGAGACGATGCTTAGCTCAGAGTTGAGACATGAGATCGTACTGTGTTCGACCTGAGTATCGAAATGGACAGCTTTTACAGAAAAAAAAAGAAACAACAAAACAAAAGTGTTAAAAGACACAGTCTAAGAAATGGACAAACGGTTATACTTGACGGACATGAATCATAAGTGAATAAAATACGTGGCTTATACCTACCATGCAATACAGTACAGTATTAGTTTATTTATGCCATAAGGGGCAAATGTATAATGAGTTACACGTTTGGCATTTTTAAGAACTATAACTGCATACATGAATCGTCTAAAACATGATCAGGTATAAGAAAACAAACACGTACAGATACTCCGATTCACACAATCACTCGTACTACTACGTGAATGTCACACACACGCGCGCACGCACGTACGTACACACACACATGCACACACACAGACGCACACACACACACACATCCACAGACATACGCACGCACATTTTACACATACAAACAAACACGCACATTTTACACACATACGGCACACACATAGACATAAGAAATACAAAAATAAAAACCAGCTGCATTCTAAGATTCGACCGGAGAATCTAGATCTCCGATTCAACTGATTCAGTTAGATCTGTAGTTGTTAGTCTTGCAGGAAAATCAATGGCGATTCTGACATCGGTGTTGCGGGTACTAGACTAGTCTACGTAAACTCATTAAAAATGAAAGCACACAAATCAAGGACTCTTGTTGGAAAATACAATTGTTTTTGATTCCGATCCTTATTTTGTAGTCGAAATATTTTGTGTGTGCAGAAATACAAATTTAGATCGATTGCAAGCGTTTTAGATTTCATTGTCAGTGTACGTGTGTCACTGTGTCGGAACTGTGCCTCTCGAAACATTGAGTTAGTGTTAGACCTATGCTTTTGCTTTATTTTTATGATGACTCCTTAATTCCTGAACCGAATCATTAAGCAGAGCCTCTTTGTAAACCGCCATCAAACATAAAGTACCGTAATGTGCAATGCTGTAAGCGTAAAACTGACTTTTGAGAGGTTCCCTGAAATGCGTCAACTCGGCTAAGATTTGATATCTACGAATGACGAACACAGTACGTGAACAGAGCAAACACATTGCTTGAAACTGTTTTGGTGCATTATGAAGCCTTGTTTGCAGCCACTCAAAAGTCTTATACGACAAGAATGTATTGCATAATTGATAAAAAGAACTTACCAGAGAACTTTCGTCAAGGCAGCGGCTGCTCACCGCTAGGAATTCTGGGTGGTTAAGCACTTTGAAAACTTCCGGTTTACATTATGTTCCAAATAAGGATATCCTACTACGATTATGTTCCAAATAAGGATATCCTACTACAATGGAATACATCAATGAATTTTCAAACGGCTACACTTGCTCCGTCCTTTCTGATCGGAGGGGGGTGTTTTTTTGAAAGTGTTAGTGAATGGATTAAACATTATAGTGGTCAAATCTCAATTTCTGTGAGAAAATGTAGACGAGGACCTTTAATGTCATTTACGTTATAAGCTGATTAGACGCACCAAAGATGCTAATTAAAGAATATGAGTTTACAGAAAGGACTAGAGACAACCCAAACGAGAACAGCGAGGTCGAAAAACTGTGACCCTAAAACTAGAGTACAAACAATAATAATCAACAAAGCTAACATCATACCTGGAAAAAACTCACAACGTAGTAAATAAAACAATACTGATTGATAATGATAGGGCCTAAAAAAAATAGGTGTGGTTACGATAACCCGACCTACCCTATTTTTGGGGGCCGACCCTATAACTTTTTATCCCAGCGAAGCTGGAGGTATCCCACATACTGTAATCGACTTGAGAAATGTTCACACCGATAATACATGATAAAGAAGGATTCTTTGTGCCCGGCTACGTGCTACAGTTGGAGATGGAAGTTCACCAAAAATTGGGACCATACTAACAAAAATACGGTGGGTGCAGTAGTCGCCCCCATTTTTTCAGCAAACGCCACCCAAGGCCGCTTTGGACGGGTAGAAATTCTGTACTTTCCAAGTCTATTTGTGTGTGGTTGTTCAAGACTATGGATAAAGCTCGCGTGAGAAGATTACGTCACGGTCAAAAGTCTTTGACGTCAATTATTGCATCATGACGTCATGCCTCCCTGTAGTCTTTCTCTCTCGCGCAGTGTGTGTGTTTGTGTTCATTTTGAGCACATGTGTTAGTGTTACTGTGTGTGTGTGTGTGTGTGTGTGTGTGTGTGTGTGTGTGTGTGTGTGTGTGTGCGCGCGCACGCGTGCATGAGTCTGTACTCGTGTGAGTGTGTGTGTGGGCATAAGTGTATGTGTGTGCGTGTATGTGTGTTTGTTTGTAAAGGTGTGTATGTCCGTCTGTCCATATGTGCGTATGGGTGTGTGTTTTGTGTGTATGAAGTTTTTGTGAGAGAGTGAATGAGTGCGTGTGAATGAGTGTGTGTATGTGTGTGTGTGTGACTTGGGGTGTGTGTGTGTGTGCGTGTGTGTGTGTGTGTGTGTGTGTGTTTGAGAGAGAGAGAGAGAGTGTGTGTGTGTGTGTGTGAATGTGTTTGTGTGTATGTTTGTGTGTGTCTGAGTTTGTGTGTATGTTTGTGTGTGTATGAGTGTGTATATGGTGTTTGTAAAGGTGTTTGTGTTCGACTGTCTATGTGCGTATTTGTTTGTTTGTTTGCTTAACGCCCAGCCGACCACGAAGGGCCATATCATTCAGGGCCGTGGTGCTGCTTTGACATATATAACGTGCGCCACACACAAGACAGAAGTCGCAGCACAGGCTTCATGTCTCACCCAGTCACATTATTCTGACACCGGACCAACCAGTCCCAGCCGACTAACCCCATAATGCCAGACGCCAGGCGGAGCAGCCACTAGATTGCCAATTTTAAAGTCTTAGGTATGACCTGCCCGGGGCTCGAACCCACGACCTCCCCGATCACGGGGCGGACGCCTTACCACTAGGCCAACCGTGCCGGTCTATGTGCGTATGAGTGTGTGTTTTGTGTGTATGAGATTTGTGTCAGTCAATGTGTGTGTGTGTGTGTGTGTGTGTGTGTGTGTGTACGTGCGCATGCACAGTGTGTGTGTGTCTGTTTGTATAAGAGAGAAAGAAAGAGAGAGAGTGGGTGGGTGTGTGTTTGTGCGTGTGCGTAAGTGTATGTGTGTGTGTATGTGTGTTTGTTTGCAAAGGTGTTTATGTCCGTCTGTCTATATGTGCGTATGGGGTGTGTTTTGTGTGTATGAAGTGTGTGTGAGAGAGTGAGTGAGTGCGTGTGAGTGAGTGTGTATGTGTGTACGTGTCAGTGTAACTTGGGGGGGTGTGCGTGTGCGTGTGTGTTCGTGTGTGTGTGTGTGTGTGTTTGAGAGAGAGAAAGAGAGAGAGTAAGAGAGAAGTTTGTCTTTCGCTGGGGTATGCAGTGCCTTGGCGATGCACATCTACTTAATTACATTTGTCAAAAAAAAACCCAAAAAAACCAAGAAAACAAGTGCAGAAAACGCAATGAAAGCGAAAGCGCTCGAGTCGTCCTGCAGATGATGCACGGGAAATTACTAAAAAGGCCCAACAGACGCTTGCCATGACAAAATTGACGGCATCTTCTTCGGTTGCGAGTGCTACACGCTTGGTTGCTCTGCTATCAAGAAAAAAAAGTGATTGCCTACCTTCCTACCCTATTTATTTTGGCTATGTTACCTTAACCACACCTTTTTTGTTTTGTTTTTTGTTGCCTAGTTGGTAACGCAAGACAATAAAATTATGGTTATCTTACAGTTACACACAAGCTTTAGTGATTAACGATGTTAAAAATGAATTGATAGCAATTCCTCTGAATTAAAGTTAAACGCCACTAATACAAA
The DNA here is from genome assembly GCF_037325665.1 of Littorina saxatilis. NCBI lineage: Eukaryota > Metazoa > Mollusca > Gastropoda > Littorinimorpha > Littorinidae > Littorina > Littorina saxatilis. Next base: position 59,620,179 of record NC_090248.1, on the reverse strand, counting down.
GGTTCTAGTTTCAAATAGGTTAGGCCTAAAAAAAAAATAGGTGTGGTTACGGTAACCCGACCTACCCTATTTTTAGGGGCCGATCCTATAACTTTTTATTACATTATTTTGTCCAAAAAAACAAAAAAAAAGAGTACAAAAAACGCAATGAAAGCGAAAGCGCCCGTGTCGCACACTTATTTCCCTGTCAAGTATGTTTAATTTGTACACATTAGAAAAAAAAGAAAGAAAAAAAAAGTGATTGCCTACCTACCTACCCTATTTTTTTTGGCTATGTTACCGTAACCACACCTATTTTTTTTTTGGCCTTAGAAAGCACTAATTGTTTAATTTAGATCAATGTCAATGATGACCAGCAAAGTCACTATCTTCTCAATTCAATATGATAAGCATCACTGCCTGAAGCATACTAACTTTTGACCAGGATTGTGTTACTGATAAATACACAATCCTATCCTTGCCACTCATTGATTATACAGTGAGACTTGTCTCCACATATTGTTAATCAATTAGCTATGTGTAGCTCCAACCTAAACAAACAGAAGATTTACCTTCATTGTAAATGTTGTTCGTCTTTCTGTTTTGAAGATGGCCGCAGACACATGGTATGCTTGGATGTCTGGTCTGATTTGTGCGTAGATAGCTGATGAGCTTATCTGGGCCACGAATCCCTTCCCGCATGTGACTGTTCAGGTGCTGGGGTGCTGGCTGCTCTAGTTTTCCGGATTGTGCGCTTTTGCTCTGCAATGTGGATTGTTCTCTTTTCCACTCTCTGGGCACTAATAATTATAGCTTATGCTACGCCATTTCGGTCTGTTGCTCTCGAGATTGGAACTGAATATCAAGGGTTTTTAGAGAAGTTTTTAGTGTGTCCTTATAATTATATCTTTACTTTTGCCCTCCAACATCACATTTTTCAGACAGAGTTCACCATGAAGGAGCTTTGGGATGCAGTGATCCAGCATGCGACATACATGTCCTGCCCATGCTATTTATTTAATTGATTTAAACCGGATCTACTTACAATCACTCAAATCTGTTAATCCATCCATTATTTTAATCTTCAACAAATAATTTGTGTGTGTGTGCCTCAAGAGCAGTTACTGTCCTTACATGAAATTACTGCCCTTACATCAAAATATAACAACAATGTGACACACAAAGTGTTGGATACAAATGTTGTGTTGGCTACATATTGTCTTGATTAAGAAGGGAACAGCTTAATTGCTTTCAGGGAATAAATGTCTGTAGCAAAATGGCATTTCTTGTGGAGGCTTTTAATCTTGTGATGTCTTGTTTGCGAATTTGCCTTATCATTATGTTCTATTTGTACAAGGTCATTTTTTTGTTCAATTTCAGTTGGATGTACAACTCAAATTATGTCTGTGCGTCTCATCAGTAAGCTTTTGTCATTGACAGAACAATACATCAAGTCTTCAAGGCTCCCGTAAGAACTCGACAAACAGTAACACAAACTCACTCACTCTGTCACACACACACACAGTTAAAACTAACGCATCATATCAACTCCATGTATAATTTTCTAAAGAAAGCAAACAGATACAATGACTGTGTGAATGTTTGTTGTTGGTGCAGTTGTCCCCTCACTTGCACACAGACACACACACACACACACACACACACACACACACACACACACACACACACACACACACACTTTTAAACTGCATCAGCATAATAATTATGGCAAAGCTTGTCTACAATCATTAACCTACCCAAGAGCTTGCGTAGCAAGATAATGTATTCTTGAATTTGTCATACGACTAAGACTTAAAGATATGGGCGTCACAAGGGTCACACTCAGACATGTTCACATGAGGGTCCGAAGTCTGATATTTTCCAGTGACAGAATGTCCTGCTAGCCACCAGCTCCGCACGCTTGGGCATGAATGCTCATCAAAAAGACCATTGACCATTTTCTCTCATACTGGCTATGTGAAAGGTATGACGGTCAATGACAGAAAAAAACATGTACTTCCTCACTGCAGCCCTGGGAAGCTTGTTAATCCTGTCCCACTCAATTCTCGGGATGTTCTTGTGGTAGCACAGCCTCTTGTTCAGAGTACATAATCATAATGCACTATGTCTTTGTATCACAGAGTTGTAATGTTAATTTGTAAGGACGTCCTTTCCTGGAACAAATGAAGAGTTTGATTTCAACGCTGCAGTGTTCTCTGCCCTGGATTGTAGCTTGCCCGTCAGCAGTAGATCTGAGAGTAGCCTACTGTGTTCATTTGGAAATCTACCATCAGCTTATTTGTCTTTTGCACTGTATACGCAATCAGCAATAGGTGGCCACTTTTTCCACTGCTGTCCTCAGTCATTATACTTTTCATCAAGACTTGTCACAATGCCGAGTGGATCTAAATTCGGAAAGTCTTCATGTGGCGATGGCATATCTGACGTAGTGTCGATCTTCTTTCTGAAACAAAAGGCAAAATGCGATTAGTTGTGATGACTAAAACCTACACAAATATAAACAGTGTTTTGATACTGAATAGTCGGGTTATACAAGCCACCTTTACCTATGCAGTATGGGAACCGTAAAATATGCGAAACATGTCAACTGGTTCTTACAATAATTTTGACGGGCAACACAGCCAACACAGTCCATTTTGATGAGTAACTGGGGTACTCTCTGATAGTCTCGTTTGAGTGATAACGATCAACTAACTCTCTCTCTCTCTCTCTCTCTCTCTCTCTCTCTCTCTCTCTCTCCTCTCCATACACACACACACACACACACCACAACTGAACACACAGACAACACGTACGCAACTCACACACTGACGAATGCACACACACGCACACACTCTCTATAACTGCACGCACACTCTCCGTCTCTCTCTTCAAAACACACACACACACATGACACGCGCGAGAGATAAGTCCAAAAAGGGAAGACGTCACGATGCATTGACGTCAAAGGTCTACTTGCCCTACTCGAAATTTATACCCGCATACACTACAGCGGCATTTGGTGGCGTTTGATCAAACATTGAATATGTAGAGAACACCCACCGCAATCAACTCAGTATGTCCCCAAAGTTTGGTAAGTTTCTGTCCCCAACTGTAGCCACAGTTTGACAGACAAAAAATCCTTCTTTATTATGTGTTATTGGGAATAAAAATTCTCAACGACGAAAGTCATCTCAGTATATGTTCGAAAAAAATCGCTGGGATTACAAAGAAACACTATTCTGCGCTTTAACTTGGACAAAAAGTTAATGACATCACTTACCACTTTTCAGCTTCTCCCAATTCGCTTTGTTGACATCGCAATTGAAACAAGAAGGGCAAAGCCCATACGACTCACATGCTTTACACATTTTTCCTACCAAAATACATGTGACCTTGACCCAAGGTCAAGGTCATCCAAGATCATGCAACACAAAGCTGTTAATTCAAGACATAGGAAGTACAATGGTGCTTATTGGCTCTTTCTACCATGAGATATGGTCACTTTTAGTGGTTCACTACCTTATTTTGGTCACATTTCATAAGGGTCAAAGTGACCTTGACCTTGATCATATGTGACCAAATGTGTCTCATGATGAAAGCATAACATGTGCCCCACATAATTTTTAAGTTTGAAACAGATATCTTCCATAGTTCAGGGTCAAGGTCACTTCAAAATATGTATACAATCCAACTTTGAAGAGCTCCTGTGACCTTGACCTTGAAGCAAGGTAAACCAAACTGGTATCAAAAGATGGGGCTTACTTTGCCCTATATATCATATATAGGTGAGGTATTGAATCTCAAAAACTTCAGAGAAAATGGGGAAAATGTGAAAAATAGCTGTTTTTTAGGCAACATTTATGGCCCCTGCGACCTTGACCTTGAAGCAAGGTCAAGATGCTATGTATGTTTTTTGGGGCCTTGTCATCATACACCATCTTGCCAAATTTGGTACTGATAGACTGAATAGTGTCCAAGAAATATCCAACGTTAAAGTTTTCCGGACGTCCGGACGGACGGACGGACGGACGACTCGGGTGAGTACATAGACTCACTTTTGCTTCGCATGTGAGTCAAAAACTGTTGTCCTCAAACATGAAACCGAGTCGATAGCCGCCATGTTTTCTCGCTACGCTAGCACACGCTAGCAACGTTGGAGGCTGCTAGCGTAATCTCGCCAATACCTAGCGTCACTCGCGGCGAGAGTACCTATGCAACGGCACTTCTCGCCCCACTCGCCATTTCTCGCCTTGGCTAGCCTGTAAGCAACAGATACTTGTAAGCAACACGCTAACTTTCAGTAATTCCTTCGCGTGACGTCTAACCCTCTTACGTCATTATGTGACGTCTTCAAATGTTAAAGTTTCTATCACACACGTCAAACACTTTTGACCGAGACGTAATCTTCTTATGCGAGCTTTATCCATAGACTCGGAAATGTTAAAGTTTCTATCACACACACACACACACACACACACACACACACGCACGCACGCACAGACAGACAAAAGTTAGCATCGCATAGGCTACACTTACGTGAGCCAAAAACCAGTTTTCTCAGGAATTGCTCGTTAAAGTACGGCATAGAACCTTGTAAGCGCCCACCCCCCTTTTGCGTCAATGTATCTCAAAAGTAAGGGTTGGGTGTTTACTAGGTACTGTACCCTGCATTGATGTCAGAATACAGCTGTCATAAAACGTGTTCAGGAAAATACAGACAGCCAATTTAAGAGCGAACTATTTTTTAGATTGTCTTTGCGTTCCAAAGCCAGGGTTTAGAATTGTCCAAGGAACACAAGCATTCCCGCTGTCCCCAAAAACTATCTACCCTGTCGATGAACAAAGCCCAGGGGGTGCCTTCAGAGATTGACCACATTATACTGAGATTTGAACAGGTAACAGGGCTCCCCGCGGACGCCCGTCCTAGAGGGTCCCGGGACCCTCACTTTGAATCTTTAGAGGGTTATAAGCGGAGTTTTAGAGGGTCCTAAGCGGAGTTTTAGAGGGTCCTAAGCGGAGTTTTAGAGTGTCCTAAGCGGAGTTTTAGAGTGTCCTAAGCGGAGTTTTAGAGTGTCCTAAGCGGAGTTTTAGAGGGTCCTAAGCGGAGTTTTAGAGTGTCCTAAGCGGAGTTTTAGAGTGTCCTAAGCGGAGTTTTAGAGTGTCCTAAGCGGAGTTTTAGAGTGTCCTAAGCGGAGTTTTAGAGGGTCCTAAGCGGAGTTTTAGAGTGTCCTAAGCGGAGTTTTAGAGGGTCCTAAGCGGAGTTTTAGAGGGTCCTAAGCGGAGTTTTAGAGGGTCCTAAGCGGAGTTTTAGAGTGTCCTAAGCGGAGTTTTAGAGGGTCCTAAGCGGAGTTTTAGAGGGTCCTAAGCGGAGTTTTAGAGGGTCCTAAGCGGAGTTTTAGAGTGTCCTAAGCGGAGTTTTAGAGGGTCCTAAGCGGAGTTTTAGAGGGTTATAAGCGGAGTTTTAGAGGGTCCTAAGCGGAGTTTTAGAGGGTCCAAGAATCCCAGGGTCCCCAAACCCCTTGTGGCAAATATAACGCATTGTGATCAGGAATAATGTGGTATGAATTGTTTTTGTTTGTATCACCAGAATATTCGATGAGGACACTTCAGCGATACCTTGTTCAATGCAACACACACGTACACTTGCAGCTTGACTTCTGGCCTTCCTATTTTAATGTGTTGTTTTTCCTTTTCTTCAAACATGTTAGATTCCAAATGCATGACACACACTGTCAAATATAAGTGTGTTGGTGTGCCTCATCGCGCCATCACCTATTCTCAATGTTCGAGTTTGTAGGGCAGCACGCTGACAAAAAGACGGCATAAAATAATAAGACAATATAGAAGCTTACCTTCACAGATTAGTGAGCTTGCGTTTTTGGTGTGTGGTGACGAGAAAGACCGCTATCCACTTGATCCCACGGTCTCAAAAATGGGACGCTTGCATTTCATGCTCAACATTAAAATGTACTAATCTAATGTCACAGATATGTTCATGAGACACAAAATCAAATAGTTTGGCACATCATTTGTGGCAAAATAAAAATGTGAGCATATATATATGGGTTAAAATGTGAAGTCTTGGTTCGTCCTCTCGTCTTCTTGAACAACGCTAGGCATTTAATTCCAATACCGATTTTGTTTCGATTTTCTTGTGTTAGTATACGACAGTTTAGCAAGGGAGTCTTGCTTGGGAGTTTTCCATCGATGCATTGAAGCTACATGGGTGCAACTCTGCCGGCTACTCGCCGGCAGCCGGATTTTGGTTTCATCGGCTGCCGATGTTTTTGTTCCAGGAGAGTTTTTTTTTTTTGGCATTTTAAATACTAAAAAAGCTGGACCCCAACTTTAGCCGGTTTTTTGAATTTTCCAGGTTGCACCCATGAAGCTATACATAGCAATAGACTGTTCATCCTACTGTACATACGTGAAAGAGACCACTCATGAGATAATAAAATCGTTCAAACCACACGTGTGTAGATCATGCAAATGAAGTCGTGTCAAACTAGTCTGGCAGGGACTGAATCTAGGGGTCCTTTACGTCCTCACAGGAAATGTTCCTTTTAGGGACGTGAGTTGATGATACGCTTTAAAAAAAATAAAAAAATAAAAAAAGAGAAAGAAAAAAAAGGGCAAGACCAAGCAAGCCCGACCGTGATAGGACCCCGACCCCGCTCTCCATGAGTAAGGGAGGGGGGTGGGGCAATAAGAAATATACGTTAAGATCCTTGTAAGAGGAATATTAATAATTTTTCTTTTATATGCGTTGACTTCCTAGGGGAAGGGCCATTAAAAACATGGATTTTAATTCAATTTTAGTTTCGTTAAAAAAAGATAAAAATCAGGACCACCTGTCAAGAGGTTTAAAAGTGACTACATTGTGAGAATAATATAAAGAACATGCGCAAACACGTAATACTGATCTTCTAGTAACATTTGGACACATCATTTCATTTACTATGTACATTAAGGGAAAAGTCTGGGTTGTGGCACTCCATCACGAGGTGGGGCACTGCCCTTCGCTCCCTGTTACCCGAGCGCCAACAACCATTTATAGGAAGAGGTACAATAGCGTTTTAGTTTTAAAAACAACAGGATATGTCAGAGTTGTAGATTACTTTTGTGAAGAACGAGACATGGTCGAGGCCGTGTTTATCGTCCGGGTTAAAGAGTTGAATTGGCATAAGGTTATATTTGTCCATATAATCATACAGGGTTGCAAAGCGGGTTAAGTTTGAAGTACATTTTACGAAGGTGTGCTCCGTGGTAATCTCGCTGCCACACTCGCAGTTTCTTTTGAAAACGGAACAATTGAGGCCTTTGGTACGGGCCCTTCTTAGAATGCGTAATAGGGCTGGAGGGAGTTTAGGAAAAAAGCCTCCTTTGATGTATTTCATGGGGTCGTTCTTGTGTGTGCTGTTTAGTTTTGTAAGTAAAAATGCGTTTAGGAAGCTATGGTATTCTGAGATGGAGTAGCCAATATTAATTTCGGTTGAGGAGGAAAGGGCAGCCTTCTTTGCTGCAGTGTCGGCTAGATCATTTCCTCTTAAGTTAGTATGCGAGGGAATCCATATTAGGTCTAGGGCCGTGCCCTGTAAGATTACTTGATGGCATAAAAAAATGGCAGGGACCTGCTTTACCGCTGCTTATGGTGCCAAAGTCACCGAGACAAACGTCATTATGAAAACACTTTTGCGCCTCCTGTTTTCCCATGAAGATTGTTTAGAACTGACAACTCACGCTACACTTTCTAGACTGCCGTTTCTTTGCTTTGACGTCAAAGATTGCATGAGGCGTTTTGAGTAAAACACATAGGATAAACAGAATACCACGTGGCTTGCTGTTTTGTACTCGTTACTTTTTTCAAATATCATAAAGTTCTCTTCCACTCGCAGTTCAAATTTTAAAAATCAACTCGTGTAAATCTGGTACGACAACAGCAAGCCATGTAGTATCCTCTATTTATTCAAGCCAATAGCTGGTATCAGCAGCCTCGTGTCACGTGGTTTAGTTCGAGGGGGAAACGCATTGATTCAGAACGTTCGTCGCCCGAGGCCCTAAAAACCCGAAACAGTCATTCAAGGGCCATAACTCGGTCTTTAATATCTCTCCACGTTTTTTGGTGACCAAATTCAAACACCCACTCATATAAACTGACTAAAGGAGAATCAGCTCCAGACAAATCAAACCAAATTGAGATCAACTAAGATCAGTCTCCATGTAGTATTGTCGATTTACTCCATGTTTCTCTAACAGAACAATGGCGTTGTTCAGGTGCTATTCCTTCAGTGCTGTCCGTCTTCGACTCGTCCACGTTACACTTGTCTCGTCACAATAACGGACCTTATTGCTACGCTGAAAGCACAAAAGCACTATACCGAGCAACAAAAGAAACGCGAAAAAAATGTGTTATTGTTTGATTGACAAATTCTCCAACAATTATAGAGTTAGAATTATTAAACCACAAAAGTTTGATGAAGGCATGTTTAACCCTGCTTTTGTGTGATTATTTTGATGCTGCGACTGTTTTAACACACGGGACAAGCAGGTTTAACGTTAAACACATAATGCACGCTCGCAGCACGTGCAAGTGGAGCAGGAGAAATCTGTAGTGGGAGATGTGTTCACTAAATTAATGCATTAGCAACCAAAAAAGACCATGGCACGCTTGCTACCAGTCTAATTTTGAAACAGCCATGATGTCAAGATTGAAACCACCAAAATGCCAGGTCGATTTAAAGCTGGGGATTATCCAGAAGCGCTGGCATGTGCTTTAAACGTGCATATGTCAACAGTCTATCACCCTCAGCAATGTTCTGTTGACATTGGAAGCACTGCAGTTATGCAACGCGATGGATTGTTCGCATTACCCCAATGAGACAAGATCGCAATTTCCTGCCACAACGTCTTCGAGATCGATTCAATACAGCCACTGACACTACCAGGAACATCATTGGAAGCCACCAGTGCCCGATCAGTGGCCAGAGAGCGCGATGAAGACTGACTGAGCGAGACCTCCAAAACTTTGTTGACGTTGCTTGTCCCGTGTGTTGAAACAGTCGCAACATCAAAATAATCACACAACAGCTATGTCAAACATGCCTTCATCAAACTTTTGTGGTTTGATAATTCTAGCTCTGTAATTGTTCGAGATGTTGTCAAACAAACATTGCAGAATGTGTTCGCGTTTCTTTTGTTGCTCGGTATATGTACACGACTGGGCAGATCTCAGACAGCTGGCCGAACTGAGGGTGCCTGGGCAGATCTCAGACAGCTGACCGAACTGAGGGTGCCTGGGCATATCTCAGACAGCTGGCCGAACTGAGGGTGCCTGGGCAGATCTCAGACAGCTGGCCGAACTGAGGGTGCCTGGGCAGATCTCAGACAGCTGACCGAACTGAGGGTGCCTGGGCAGATTGTCACGATCGGGTGACAGAGACCAAGAAAGTGTCACTCGGTGGAGTGCCTGTTCTTGGTCGAGTATGATAGAAAGCGCCTGTGCGTGATATTGGGCTACAGCAGAGTTTGCTGACAGTGCTCAATGAACACGGAGGGTTTGCTGCGCACGAGTTTTACAGTGGAGGTTTCTGCTGTCATAGGGCTGACGGTTTTTCGCTGACAGCGCACACGGGATTTTCAGGGATTGAGTTTCTCGTGTCTTTTTTCTGCTTGGGGAGGCAGAATTGTGTATAGCTGGACTGGTTTTGTGACAAGGTCAGTCACGTGTTATTGGCTAGGTTGTCTGAGAGAGACACAAGCACGGGGCACTTGACACCCAGCGGCAGAAGGGGAAGGATCTAATACACAGTTTCTAGAGTATGATGGTTTTTCACCGAATATTGTATTCGGCACTCTAGGGGAGCTTCCACTAGTTTTTCCTGTCTCACTGCCAGTACTTTGCTGAGGACAAGTCGTCAACTTTCCTTCGTCGGCGATGGCTTTCGCATAAGGATTCGACAAGGGGTTCTGGACGTTTTTGGTCACTGTTGACGAACAGAGGCTGTTCCAGGGAGGAAGCGGATTTTTGCTTCCACGAGAGTACAATCATAGGCTTTTGAGCCTTCGTTCGTTTCGGTTCGTTTTCCTGTAACCGCTGCACGGCTGCCTTTGGCGGGACACTGCTAGCTGCAGACGTTGGAGCTGGGACCTGAGGAAGCTACACTAACCGGCTAACCAGCAGACCGGCTAACCAGCGAACCGGCTAACCAGGAGACCGGCTAACCAGCGGACCGGCTAACCAGCATACCGGCTAACCAGCATACAGAAAGAAAGCTAAGTGCACCATGTCTTACGCACCCCGTTGACCACCGTTGTCTTTTCTTATCTATGATTTCATTGGAGTAGTGACAACGTGGGGTGGTGACACCTGCATGAACTAGAGCTTTTGAACAGAACATTCTCATTTTGACTGTATTTACACGGGTTCAGCGTGTTACGTTAATTTTCTATATACCACTGGCATTTTGTCAGTGACCACGGGTTTTTTACGTGTTGAGAACGTAAAAGGAACATATTTTGAGTGAAGGCTCGAGGGAGGTGGTGAGTTTATACATAAACAGGCGTCTGAAACTTATACTTTTGTTGACTCTATTTAATTGTATGACTGCGAGAGTGGATCGTGGTGTGGTTAGTTAATTAGTAGTAATTAACCGGTTCATAATCACCTTAAGTGATATATTGAAACGTGACACATGGGGGCCAAGCCGGGATTTACTCAGTTAATTTCCAACTGATAAAGACCCACCAATTAAGGATAACTAAGAGCAGATAATCTCGTCAGTGCTCGACTTATTTTCTGCTTGGTGCTACCCTTTTTTGTATAGTTTTGATCATATACCACACCTTAAGCGATTCACATCTTGCAGGAAATGTAAATTGTAATTTGTAAGCTATTGTATGCGCTAACTGTGATTACTTCCCTTTCCTTTGTTTGTGAATCTTTGTTGTTGTACGTTCAGAGTTTTCCGGTGCAGAGAGCTGAGCGGGGTTAGCGGATTTGTTATTCGTTTTACTCAGTTTTCTCTACATTGTTGTTTCGCATTCTGTAACAGGTTACATTTCTACCGTCTTGTTTTACTTGGATTTTTCTCCATATTTTGACTTTGTTGGAATTTTTTGGGGGGAAGGGTCCGAGGACTTCTGTCCTAACCAAGGCTGTGGGAGACACTCTGTTTCACCGCAAAAAGCAGCCGATAAAGTAGGCCACGGCTGTGGGAAACACTTTGTTTCACCGCAAAAAGCAGCCATAAAATAGGCTACGCGATTTGTTCTACACCGTTTGGATTTTTCTTCTGCATTTTCTGGTTACTGGATTTTTGTATCCATCGCTTTCATCACCGCGTGTTCTAGCTATAGCTGCGTTAGACTTACTTTTGTGATAAAGCTTTGCTAAACTAACCATGGCTACAGGGGGATCTCCTACGAAGAGATTAACTTTTGAGACTCCTGGTAGCGAGGAACAGACAGAGCGAGACGCACGCGTTAGAGCGCGTAGTTTGCTTAAGCGCAAGGAGTTAGAACGTAAGGAAGACATAGAGCGACAGACGAGAAAAGAAGAGCTTGACAGACAAGAACGACAGGCCGAACGTGAGAGACAGGAACGACAAGACGAACGTGACAGACAAGAACGGAAAGAGAAAGATGAACGTGACAGACAAGAAAGGGAACGACAGGCCGAACGACAAGACGAGCTTGACAGACAGGAACGACAGGCCGAGCGTGACAGACAGGAACGGAAAGAGAAAGAGCAGGCGGATCGCGATCTCCAGTTAGAACTAGCTAGGCTACAGGCCGAGAAGGGTACGCTTACTCAGGCTAGCGCGCCGACATTTGTTGCCGACCGTACGAGACTGCCGACGTTCGACGATGACAAGGACGAGCTCGACGACTTTTTACGCCGGTTTGAGCGCATTGCATCTGACCAGAAGTGGGAAGAGGCCACGTGGGCTAGCCGCCTTAGCACCTGCTTAAAAGGACGCGCATTGCAGCTCTACAACGCTTTGGATGACGACGAGGCGAGAGACTATCAGGCACTAAAGAAGGCGTTACTCCAGCGCTTCAACCTGACTGCGGAAGCCTACAGACGACGTCTGCGAAACAGCAAGAGACTGAGCGGCGAGCTGAGCCATCAGTTTGTGGCACGCCTTAATCTCTACCTGCGGCGCTGGGTGGAGATGGCCGAAAAGGACTGGACCGTCGACGACCTTGCCGACCTCATAGTCATGGAACAACTGATGTCCAGCCTGCGACCTGAGGTGGTGACCTTCGTGCAGGAACACCAGCCAAAGACTACTCAGGAGGCAGCCGACTGGATCAGAGTACACGAGGACGCCCAGGCGATCTCCGGCAAATCTTCAGGCTCACGGCCGGGAAAATCGGGAAATTCAGGTTCTTCAGGACCCAAGGACGGGAAGGACGATCAGGGACACAAAGGATCAAGTTCCAGAACTGACATCCAGTGTTATTACTGCAACAAGCGGGGCCACGTGAAGAAGGACTGCCACAGGAGACAGGCTGACCAGAAGGGCGTACACTTTGTTGGCAGTGAGGAGTTAAGGGACGTCACGAGCTCATGCACAATTCCACAACTCTGCGTTCCGTGCTCCAGGAAACATTTCCAGCCCCACTGCAACGTCTACGTTAACGGAGTGAAGGGCGAAGGTCTGCGGGACACAGGGGCAGACATGATAGTGGTTCGGGCGAGTCTAGTTCCAGCTATGGCCTACACAGGAGACAGCATCAGGGTGAGAATGGCCGAGGCATCTCACGCTTACGACTTGAACACGGCAGTGATCAAGGTCGTAACACCGTTGTTCACGGGGACCATTGTGGCCGTCGTCATGGACGATCCTCCATGCGACCTGCTCATTGGAAACCGGGTTCAGTTTGTGGACGGCGTCACCAGGGAGGTTCCCGTTTATCGGTCTCCCGACGTCATTTCAGTGCTCACGCGGGCACAGGCGGAGCGAGAGGACAAACCTCTCAAACCCCTACCTGCTGCACGAGCTGCCCTGGGGAACGTGACCCCCGCGCTTCTCGCGAAGGCTCAGGCATCTGATCCGACATTAGCGACTCCTCGGGAGCACGCGAAGTCGGGGAAGGTGAAGCTGAGCGGGAAGCATGGGAGGTCAAGGTTCCTCAGGGACAAGAAGTTGCTCTACCGTGAGTTCAGCAACCAAGAAGGTACATTCAAACAGGTTGTCGTGCCTCGCGAGTTTCGCGAGGGTGTCATGGCAACGGCACACGATTCGATTCTGGGAGGTCATCTTGGTACCAAGAAGACCACGGATCGTGTCTGGCGCCACTTTTACTGGCCAGGCATCTGCACGGATGTCCGACGTTTCTGTGCGTCCTGCGATAAGTGCCAGAAGGTGGTTGCCAAAGGAAGGGTGAGGAAGGTCCCCTTAGAGAAGATGCCGCTCATCGACGAACCCTTTCGTCGGGTGGCAGTGGACATCATCGGGCCCATCTTGCCTGCGTCTGAGGACGGAAACAGATACATTTTGACCATGGTGGACTACGCTACTCGATACCCAGAGGCGATCCCTCTGAAATCGATTGAAGCCACGCGAGTAGCTGAGGCTCTGGTTACTATGTGGTCCCGGCTGGGAATTCCATCAGAGGTACTCACCGACAGAGGCACGCAGTTCACGGGAGGAGTGATGGCGGAGGCAGCACGACTGCTATCACTGGAGCAGCACTTCACCACTCCTTACCATGCTCAGTGCAACGGACTGGTGGAAAGGTTCAATGGCACCTTGAAGACCATGATGAGGAAACTTGCTCAGGAGAAACCACGCACGTGGGACAGGTACATCCCAGCATTGCTTTTTGCATACCGCGAGGTTCCTCAGGAGAGCTTGGGCTTTTCCCCATTCGAGCTGTTGTACGGCAGACAGGTACGCGGTCCCATGGCTATCCTGCGTCAGGCTTGGACGGACGAAGAAGCTGACGAGGAGGTGCAGACGACAGCGACCTACATAGTAGAACTCAGGAACAGGATTGAAGAGACCTGCAAACTGGCTCAAGAGAACCTGGGGAGAGCAGCACAGCGTTATGCGCGAGGATTCGACCGCAAGGCACGGCCGCGCAGCTTCAAGATTGGAGAACGGGTGTTGCTACTTCTACCTGTCAAACACAACAAGCTACAACTGCAGTGGCAAGGACCTTTTGAGGTGACAGCGAAGGTGGGCCAGAACGACTACAGGATCATGATGCACGGGAAAGCACGCCTGTACCACGCCAACCTGCTGCGCGCCTACATAGAGAGGACAGCCTACGGGGAGAAGAACAAAGACCAGAAGAACAAAGACAAGAAGACAGAGAAGGTTGCAGTCATCAGGGGTGAAACGAGGGGTTGCTCGTTCTTGAGGACGACCTTTCTGTCTGGAAACAGACCATCAACCTCTGCAATATCTTCAGGTTGCAAGGTTGGCAAACGCCAGACTTATGCGCTGGGCGTTGATTCTCCAACCGTACCAATTCACGGTACGCGTCATTCCGGGCGCCAACAATGTTGGAGCTGACTTTCTCTCTCGGGCTGTAGAGGAGAACATGACTGTGAGCGAAACCGAGGTTTCGTCTTGAAGAGGGGAGGTGTGTCACGATCGGGTGACAGAGACCAAGAAAGTGTCACTCGGTGGAGTGCCTGTTCTTGGTCGAGTATGATAGAAAGCGCCTGTGCGTGATATTGGGCTACAGCAGAGTTTGCTGACAGTGCTCAATGAACACGGAGGGTTTGCTGCGCACGAGTTTTACAGTGGAGGTTTCTGCTGTCATAGGGCTGACGGTTTTTCGCTGACAGCGCACACGGGATTTTCAGGGATTGAGTTTCTCGTGTCTTTTTTCTGCTTGGGGAGGCAGAATTGTGTATAGCTGGACTGGTTTTGTGACAAGGTCAGTCACGTGTTATTGGCTAGGTTGTCTGAGAGAGACACAAGCACGGGGCACTTGACACCCAGCGGCAGAAGGGGAAGGATCTAATACACAGTTTCTAGAGTATGATGGTTTTTCACCGAATATTGTATTCGGCACTCTAGGGGAGCTTCCACTAGTTTTTCCTGTCTCACTGCCAGTACTTTGCTGAGGACAAGTCGTCAACTTTCCTTCGTCGGCGATGGCTTTCGCATAAGGATTCGACAAGGGGTTCTGGAGGTTTTTGGTCACTGTTGACGAACAGAGGCTGTTCCAGGGAGGAAGCGGATTTTTCTTCCATGAGAGTACAATCATAGGCTTTTGAGCCTTCGTTCGTTTCGTTTCGGTTACCTGTAACCGCTGCACGGCTGCCTTTGGCGGGACACTGCTAGCTGCAGACGTTGGAGCTGGGACCTGAGGAAGCTACGCTAACCGGCTAACCAGCAGACCGGCTAACCAGCGAACCGGCTAACCAGCAGACCGGCTAACCAGCAACCCGGCTAACCAGCATACCGGCTAACCAGCATACAGAAAGAAAGCTAAGTGCACCATGTCTTACGCACCCCGTTGACCACCGTTGTCTTTTCTTATCTATGATTTCATTGGAGTAGTGACAACGTGGGGTGGTGACACCTGCATGAACTAGAGCTTTTGAACAGAACATTCTCATTTTGACTGTATTTACACGGGTTCAGCGTGTTACGTTAATTTTCTATATACCACTGGCATTTTGTCAGTGACCACGGGTTTTTTACGTGTTGAGAACGTAAAAGGAACATATTTTGAGTGAAGGCTCGAGGGAGGTGGTGAGTTTATACATAAACAGGCGTCTGAAACTTATACTTTTGTTGACTCTATTTAATTGTATGACTGCGAGAGTGGATCGTGGTGTGGTTAGTTAATTAGTAGTAATTAACCGGTTCATAATCACCTTAAGTGATATATTGAAACGTGACACAGATCTCAGACAGCTGGCCGAACTGAGGGGTGTGTGGGCAGATCTCAGATAGCTGGCCGAACTGAGGGTGCCTGGGCAGATCTCAAACAGCTGGCCGAACTGAGGGTGCCTGGGCAGATCTCAGACAGCTGACCGAACTGAGGGTGCCTGGGCAGATCCCAAACAGCTGGCCGAACTGAGGGTGCCTGGGTAGATCTCAAACAGCTGGCCGAACTGAGGGTGCCTGGGCAGATCTCAGACAGCTGACCGAACTGAGGGTGCCTGGGCAGATCTCAAACAGCTGGCTGAACTGAGGGTGCCTGGGCAGATCTCAGACAGCTGGCCGAACTGAGGGTGCCTGGGCAGATCTCAGACAGCTGGCCGAACTGAGGTGGCCTGGGCAGATCTCAAACAGCTGGCCGAACTGAGGGTGCCTGGGCAGATCTCAGACAGCTGACCGAACTGAGGGTGCCTGGGCAGATCTCAAACAGCTGGCTGAACTGAGGGTGCCTGGGCAGATCTCAGACAGCTGGCCGAACTGAGGGGGCCTGTGCTGATCTCAGATAGCTGGCCGAACTGAGGGTGCCTGGGCAGATCTCAGACAGCTGGCCGAACTGAGGTGGCCTGTGCTGATCTCATATAGCTGGCCGAACTGAGGGTGCCTGGGCAGATATCAGACAGCTGGCCGAACTGAGGTGGCCTGTGCAGATCTCAGATAGCTGGCCGAACTGAGGGGTGTGTGCCTTCACGGATCATTCTACCGTTCACTGAGACACGCTTGACATGTGAATAGTGTTTAAAGCGTGTGTCCAGAACAAAGCAGAAAATCGATCTCGCGTGACCCTCTGGGACAAACAACAATAAACAGACAACCCAACGGTAATCTGAACTACAACAAAGTATTTGTCACTAACGTCAGTACAAGTCATCATTAAAGTTTGGACAGAAAGTACAATTATTAAGTCACGTTGAGACAGATTTCAAGTCCAATGATATTAACAGCCATGGTGTTTCTGACATAGGGATAGAGCCTGATATTGTGACGCCAAAAAGTATAAATATTCATGTTCAATTCAAAATACCAGGTCCCATCGCAACGCTGAAAACACGATAGGGTTTCTGTTGTGAGTCTGATTTATATCATGGACCAAAACGTGTTGTTCTTTGAAACGGTCGTTTTCTCACAATCGACGTCTTCTGCAATTAACTCTGTCATGATTTTGAGCGTTGTGACACAGGAAGAGCCCCGTTATCAGAGTCAAGCCTTTCAAAACGAGCGGAAGCGAATACCACCTGCGATCGGGACAAACAACTAACTCTGATGTGCTTGTTATGCGGAGTGCACACAATATTGTACCCTTTTCTGTTTGAAAAGAGCCGAAGCGAATCCCACGCTACCGATCGGCGTTAACCTGCGATCGGACAAACAACTTACTATGATGTGCTTGTTATGCAGAGTGCACAAAATATGATACCCTATTCTTTAAAAAAAATAAAAAATGTAGACACGTATCGCATTTTTGTCCGTGTTTGTATTCATTCATACGTAGTATTCTTTTGATTAAGGTTACTGTTCGCGCCGTTTTGGTCATACATACCAATACTGTATTCCCTGTGGAACAGATAACATTGTCATCATTTTCACGAGTTTTCATTCACAAGCACCTGGGAAATAAATCTCATGTTCCCCGGGGAATAAATCCCCGGTTACCATAGTTGCAGGAAGCCCTATTACATGGATAATCAAAAGCAAACCCAATAGAAACGCTCGAGGATTCTTCGGCTCTTTTCATTGGCGTTTCCCCAGACCTAAACAGACGACACTGCTTCGCCAAGTTCCAAATACGAACTGGCAAACTGGCAAATGTAAACAAAAAACAAAACTACCTCATCAAAGGTCATACATTTATGCTTTATCGCAAACAAATGAAACCTATCGATATGTTTTATCTTCTCACAAAGTCATGGAGTGCGTGTATCTCTGTTTGGAGAGAACGTCAAGTTTAAGTCAAACCAATTGACCCCTGACACACACATTTTGACCCGTGCACAAGACGTTGTATCGATAAACTAAGCGCAAATAAAAAAAATAATAATAAAAAAAGCAAAGAACATAGCAACAAGAAATGAAGACATCTGACAAAGCCGAGCAAGCAGAATGACAAGTCTAATGAAAAACAGAGAGGCAATGAGAAACAAGATCGCGATTATCTTTCCTTCGCGGCACGACGCAAATCGTTTGTGTCCTTTGACCCAATTCGTGCAGTGCTGCACGATGCAAATCTTCTGTGACCTTTGACTCAACGTAGCTTCAATATATATATTCGATTACTAATATTTGCCACTGAAAACCGAGGGGTGGAATACCGAGAGGGGCAGGGTGGTAGGGCGATGGTGAAATGTAATGAAGAGACACGTGTAGCAATAAGAGATAACCGATTCTGCAATAACACAAACAAGAACAAAAAACCCAACACTGACCTATATGAATATTTAATCAATAATATGATCGTCTGCGTTGCAGGTGTGCAAGTGAAGGGTTGGGGAGGGGGGGGGTAACTTGATCATTTATTTGTGTGTGTCAGTGTTTGTGTTCATGGACTGATTGTGAGGGAGGGGGGGGGTGGGGTGGGGTGTGTTTCAGGTTTTGGTGTGGGAATGAAACGAGCAAAACAATACCCACACCACAAAATCTTGGAGGCAAAAAACACTCGCCGTCGCATCATTTTGTCCGCACAATATTATATGCACCAACAACCGGAAAGAAAGGTGACAATGGAAAAAGGCTCATCTTTGCTTCCTGCGATTCCTTGCCCCCGACTCGAACGTCGCACGATAATCCACATAACAGATCTGTTGTGAGATGGTCAACGCTGACTGTGCAAGCAAATCACCTCGTTTGAAATACGACAATCCCATCGCTCGAATGCAACATGTGGGCACTATCGTTTCAAAGGCGCTTACTGTTGGTTTCACACACCACTCTGTAGTCGGAACCTACAGAACTTCGCATCCTCGAACCTGACATACTTGTCTCAACATTATAAACTCAAATCACACACATTAAGTTGCTTTCGCACGCCAGCTTTGAACAACGTGCTGGGGCCCCGAACATGCATTATAATAACAGAACTCGCGTTTCAAACCGTGGCTCCCTGTGTTGATTTTTCACTTAATGTTGAACCACCAAAATGATGACAAAAACGATGTTTGATGGTTTGTTGCCAGACCAGCTTTTTTGTCGGTCCTCGGGGGGCATATCGACTTTTGTTTCATATTTATTGACCGCGGCCTTCGGCCTTGGTCAATAAATATGAAACAAAAGACGATATGCTCCCCCTCGGACCGACAAAAAAGCTGGTCTGTCAACAACCCATCAAACATCTTATAATCACGTACATATTGTATTACCTGTGGTTCTATGTGAACATTTCTAACATCACTTCAGTTATTCTATTTTTGCCTTACAAAACGTGGTTGAGGACCAGGACTCAGGAAAATCATTTGCTAGGAACCCCGCTGGGACTCAGTGAGTGAGTCTCTGTGTGTGTGTGTGTGTGTGTGTGTGTGTGTGTGTGTGTGTGTGTGTGTGTGTGTGTGTGTGTGTGTGTGTATGTGTGTGCTTGATTATTTCTGTCTGTGTGTGCGTGTGTGTGTGTGTGTGCGTGTGTGTACGGGCATGTGTGTGTGTGTGCGTTTGAGTATGTTTGAATGTGCGTGTATTTGAGTGCACGAGTGTGTGGGTGTGTGTGTGTTTGTGTGCACGTGTGTGTGTTTGTGTAAGTGTGTGTCAGTTTGTGTGTGTGTGTGTGTGTGTGTGTGTGTGTGTGTGCTTGTGTGTGTATGTGTGCATATGTGTGTGCTTGATTATTTGTGTGTGCGTTTGAGTATTTTTGAATGTGCGTGTATTTGAGTGCACGAGTGTGTGGGTGTGTGTGTGTTTGTGTGCACGTGTGTGTGTTTGTGTAAGTGTGTGTGATTGTGTGTGATTGTGTGTGTGTGTGTGTGTGTGTGTGGGTGTGTGTGTGCTTGTGTGTGTATGTGTGCATATGTGTGTGCTTGATTATTTGTGTGTGCGTTTGAGTATTTTTGAATGTGCATGTATTTGAGTGCACGAGTGTGTGTGTGTGTGTGTGTGTGTATGTGTGTGTGTGTGTCGTGTGTGTGTGTTTGTGTGTACGTGTGTGTGTGTGTGTGTGTGTGTTTGTGTAAGTGTGTGTGTGTGTGTGTGTGTGTGTGTGTGTGTGTGTGTGTGTGTGTGTGTGAGTGAGTGTGTGTGTGTGCATGTGCTTGTATGTGCGTTTGTATGTGTGCATGTTCCCGTGCAAATGTGTATGTGTGTGTGTGTGTGTGTGTGTGTGTGTGTGTGTGTGTGTGTGTGTGTGCATGTCTGTGTGTGTGTGTGTGTGTATGTCTGTGTGTGTGTGTGTGTGTGGCCACGTGTAAGTTATTTCAAACATTTCTGGATTAATACATTCCCGTGAGAGAACGTACAGAACAACGCAACCTTAGCGCTAATATCAATGAATCTAACACCTCGTCATGAACATCGAAATTAAAGGTCAGAGAGAAAAAACACGCTTTTATAACAATACTGAATGGGGGTTATTTACCACAGCTGTGTACCAGTGACAACCATGTAACAAAGTTGATTTTTACATTTAGTCAAGTTATGACTAAATGTTTGAACATAGAGGGGGGAATCGAGAAGACGGTCGTGGTGTGTGTGTGTGTGTGTGTGTGTGTGTGTGTGTGTGTGTGTCTGTGTGTCTGTGTGTGTCTGTGCCTGTGCGTGTGTGTAGAGCGATTCACTGAGAGTAAACTACTGGACCGATCTTTATGAAATTTTACATGAGAGTTCCTGGGTATAATATCCCCAGATGGTTTTTTTCATTTTTTCGATAAATGTCTTTTATGACGTCATATCCGGCTTTTTGTAAAAGTTGAGGCGGCACTGTCACACCTTCATTTTTCAATCAAATTGATTGAAATTTTGGCCAAGCAATCTTCGACAAAGGCCGGACTTCGGTATTGCATTTGAGCATGTAGGCTTAAACTATAATTAATGACTTTGGTCATTAAAAAATTGAAAATTGTAATTAAACATATTTTTCTTTAAAACGATCCAAAATTACTTTTATTTTATTCTTCATCATGTTCTGATTCCAAAAACATATAAATATGTTATATTCGGATTAAAAAAAAAGCTCTGAAAATTAAAAATATAAAAAATATGATATAAATTAAATTTCCGAAATCGTTTTAAAAACAATTTCATCTTATTCCTTGTCGGTTCCTGATTCCAAAAACAAATAGATATGATATGTTTGGATTAAAAACACGCTCAGAAAGTTGAAACGAAGAGAGGTACAGTAAAGCGTGCTATGCAGCACAGCGCAACCGCTACCGCGCTAAACATGTACAGGCTCATCACTTTCACTGCCTTTTTCACTTGCGGCGGACTACGGTCATTGTGAAAAAATGCAGTGCATTCAGTTTCATTCTGTGAGTTCCACAGCTTGACTAAATGTAGTAATTTCGCCTTACGCGACTAGTTCTTTTTTCAAATGAGACATAATAACCAGACAAATTAACTCCATTCATAAATACCACAAGATCACGATCTTACAAGCCACCATCACCTTCAGTCGACGCACGGTGATACAAATGCCCTGTGACCTTCTCTTCACACAAATGAGGAGCATCCCGGACTTCAAATAGAACACGGGATTGGACAGCTTTTCAAGGGGAGTAACGCACTGGGGCAATATGGCCTCCAATACTTCCATCGAAGAAGCATAGTCTGAGCGGGTGACTAGCGGAGGACGTTTTTAATTATTTGAACAATAACAACATCAAAGCAACTTTTACATGGTTCTTAAGAAGACACGTTTTTCAGGGTGATCAGTACTGTCTTGTGTTAAAAGGATTAAATGATATCCTTAATAGTTGTTGCTCTTCCCTCGTAAATTGGTGAGTGATGCGACAACAAACGGATGCATTAATTTCAACACCGATCGAACCTCAGCAACGGAGTAAAATAAGCAATTGTTATTTCAAGAGCTACTCGACGTGAGTTGCAGTCCTTGTGCCTGGGGGCTCTGCCGACAAAGCGTCATAGCCGCGTCGCTGCATCTGTGCGTCCGCTTATGAGAGAACTTTTTTTCTTTTTTAGGCAACATGTAACGCGAGGGGAACATAAATTAAATTCGGCTTCGCGGCTGTCCGCTTGAGAAAAGAATCGATCCTACTGTTGACACATGTTGCGTGAAACCAACCAATCAGAGCAAAGTAAGCTTATTTGAAGGGACACAATCCGCTCTTTTGTCGAAAGAAGGTGTGTGTGTTCGTGGCCAAGTTTGTCAACGCTTTTTAGGCGGCCATTTCCAAGGCCAAATAAATCCTTTCTAATTGTTGTGTGTGTGTTCATTCCTCTCATATTTTCTGCACATCGTTATGCTTAAATCACAACCATTTGCTTACAAACAGCATATATTGACCAAAGATTTTAATCGCTGCTGGTAATTCCGCCTTATATATTTATGTCAATGTCCTATCTTCACAAGCATCATCGGTGGTGCACTGTCACCGAGCTGACACGGGTTCAATCCTTGACGAGTCAAGCTACTTTGTTTTTGTGTTTCTGTTTTGCTTGTATACCTGTGTATATCTTTGTCCTCTCTTGTTCTGTGTTTCATTTAATTTTAAAAACACAGATCATTATTTGTGTGTAATTGTGTGCTAATATAAGTGGGCAGGTATGTGTGCTGCCGCGAGTAACGTGTTTTTGTTATCCCGTCTCATGAGTAAGGGTTCAACATTGTGCTGAGTGAAACAGTTGTTCCATAAACGTCTTTGCTTGTTTGAAGTGTGTATTGATGTTCAAAATAATGAGTATTTATGTTATTTGTTCAAAGTCTTGTGGTGCCAGTAAATGGGTACGTGTGTAATCCAACGAAGCGGTTGCCAGCAAGGGGCACTACACCAAAGCAACACTCAAGATTCAAAATGTATAACTTAGCTAATCTCGAGATTCAGAACCCAATCGACGTGTACGTATTTCAAAAAGACATGTACACCACTTCCTTGGCCTCTTATCGTGACGGGAGTCGCACACATGGATAGCCACGGACACGTGGAAGGCTGGACCGGTAAGTCTGTGTGAGTGTGTTGTTGTTCTGTCCAATGATAGTGGGCGAGATAAAGGCTGGACTGGTCAGTCTGTGTGAGTGTGTTGTTGTTATGTCCAATGATAGTGGGCGAGATAAAAGCTGGACCGGTAATTCTGTGTGAGTGTGTTGTTGTTGTTCTGGCCAATGAAACAGTGGGCGAGGCAAAGGCGATAACACCATCTTAGCCCTATGTGTGGTCGCTCTTCTGTCAGTATGTGGCGTCACTTCCACCGGCTTAATGCATTACGTAATGTTAATTCCGTACGGGACAATGCTAAGTCAGCTGGAACACTCGCGCTGTCAATCTCATAGAGTCATCACCCTTAAATTTATTGTATCCATATGTTTGTGTATTCTGCAAAGAACGGATTGTATCTGTACATATATATATATATATATTTATTACCAATTCAGTGCCCCATATGTTTTTTTGACCAATCAGGACGGATTCTAGGTGACCCTCTAAATGTTATAACGTTCAGGCAGGGACCCTTTTTGTTTATCACGCTAAAAATTAACAAGACAAAGTAAAAATGTAATTCAAACAATATCAGCGTGATTTATTCTAAAGAATGACACTTCAAATGCTGTCAGGTAATACTCTCTTTATCTAAAAAATACCGAAAAGCGAGTTTTGTCGGTGGGTGCGTAACGGAACAGCTAGGCACCGCCCATCGTCTGATTGCGCAATGCCGACCGCTCACTTGAAATCTAAATGATCAAAGTTCGGAAAAATCAAGTGAAATTGCGCCACTCGCTTTACATCAAATGTATCTTTACGTCATTTCCCATCCGTCTGAAGTCGGATCTAAATCTGTCGCTCTCTGTTCAACGAGAAAAAGCGAAGCAACCGAAACGCATGTTCAACATGGTTTATCTTGTGAGATTGTTGTGTGTCAATGGCATTTGACCTGTGAATATTCATCACGTCAGTTACTCTGATTGGCTGACTCGGGTCACGAGAATTCTTTGACTGGCACTGACAGCCATAATCAGGTAGAAGCGCTCAAGTTCCCATTGCGGCTGTTCTGTCTAATTCGCGGGGTTGCTTCGAAATTTCTTTTGGTCGAATGAAACGGTAATAAAACCTTTATTTTTAATATGCTGACTGTTAGCAAATGATAACAGACATGTCTCACAAACGTTACCAGCATTCGCCTGAAAGGCTCATGCTTGATATCTTTTTTCTCGACATGTCTCGATATATACTGTGTTCCTGAAGTTCTCGTCGATGTCAAACACAGGGTGTCTGACAATGTCACTTCTGGTCAGACTCGTGTGTATTGTGCATGACTGGTGCTTCACAACTGCATGGTGATGTTCATTGCACACACACACACACACACACACGCACACGCACACACACACACACATTCATACACACACACACACGCACACACACACACACACACACACACACACACATACACACACACACACACACACACGCACGCACGCACACACTGTGACACGCTCTCTCTCTCCGTCTCTCACTCGTTAAGACACTCAACAGATTGTACTTGTGAATATAATTTGATAAACGAAGCCTGAAAAGGTGTTCTTCGTGTACAGGTATACATTGCTCATAACTGTTGTTTGACAAGCCAATGCTTTATTTGACTCCCCTTCGTCATGTCCCATTCCACTCACTAAATTACAGTGGAACAACCTACATCAGCCACCCCCCTCCCCCCCACCTTGCCCTATAGAGGACTTCCTCCCTTTGACGACGCTGATTTCTCAGTTTGTTTAAGGTCTTCAAGGAGGATTCCATTGTTTCTATTAAATAGAAAATATGTGTTGTTCTACCCTCACAACAAAATGTCCAAGCAAACTTCACTTTCCTAATAATTGTCCCAAACTTGATCCTAATGCGGCCTCATATATCAATTCATTTAGTTATTTAATCCAAAAGAATATCCCTGAAACAAACCTGGCCCACTTGACGGCGAGACTGAACTGGTACGCGACATGTTTCATTCTTAACTCGCGAGCTTGGATATGACGTCAGTTCAGCTTTTGTTGTCCCGGAGCGTGTCACAGTGGTACGTATTCCAACTAGTCTGATTTTCCATCACGGTGTTCTGCGTGCGTTATGACGTACTATATGACGTACTATATGACGTGCTAGGCGTGTTGAGAAAAGCATTTGCTTGACAAAAGAAAAGGAAGCCTGCAGAAGGATCTTTGAGGGAGGCACCCGATGTTCCCCTAGGTCTAAGTCCCCCGGGTCTATGTTCCCCCAGGTCTAATATGTTATGTCATATGCAGGGCCGGACCAAATGAGTTGTAAGGGGGGGGGGTTCCTCCTTTTTTTTTGGGGGGGGGGGGGGGCAAATCACCAAAGTGGCGAAGCCACAAGCGCGCGCCTGCTAAGCAGGCGCGCGAACTAGGGGGGTCCGGGGGCATGCTCCCCCGGAAAATTTTTGAAAAACGGTTAAAATCTGTGCAATCTGGTGCATTGTGGGCCTTGTTTTGAGGGTTAAGAGCATCATTGTTTTGGTGCTAAAACTAGTAAAAAAAAATAAAAAAAAACACTCAAAGCAAGGTACATGCTTTTTCCAGGGGTGGGGTTCCGGAACCCCTGGAACCCCCCCCCCCCCCCCCCCCCCCCCCCCCCCCCCCCCCCCCCCCCCCCCTGGGTCCGGCCCTGCATATGTCATGTCATGTCATGTCATATGACATGGCAAATGACATTTCTGTCCTGGGGGAACTTCGAAATTTCTAGAAATCTGAAATGGAGTAAACTCTGTGTGGGGTGTGTACTTGGGTGTGTACTTTTCCCGCCAACAATGTCTCCAAACTGCCCGTCATTTCCCAAAAAGCCCAAAAGCGGTAGGCCTACAGGGCGCCTACAGAAGTTACTGCATTCCGTTGCAATACACAACGGATCTATTCTTTTATTCAGCCTCTCTCTTGGCCTGTTTGTTGGTAGCTAGCCTACTGACACAGCTTGGCCTGTTTGTTGGTAGCTAGCCTACTGACAAAGCTTGGCCTGTTTGTTGGTAGCTAGCCTACTGACAAAGCTTGGCCTGTGTGTTGGTAGCTAGCCTACTGACACAGCTTGGCCTGTTTGTTGGTAGCTAGCCTACTGACACAGCTTGGCCTGTTTGTTGGTAGCTAGCCTACTGACAAAGCTTGGCCTGTGTGTTGGTAGCTAGCCTACTGACACAGCTTGGCCTGTGTGTTGGTAGCTAGCCTACTGACAAAGCTTGGCCTGTTTGTTGGTAGCTAGCCTACTGACAAAGCTTGGCCTGTGTGTTGGTAGCTAGCCTACTGACAAAGCTTGGCCTGTTTGTTGGTAGCTAGCCTACTGACAAAGCTTGGCCTGTGTGTTGGTAGCTAGCCTACTGACACAGCTTGGCCTGTTTGTTGGTAGCTAGCCTACTGACAAAGCTTGGCCTGTTTGTTGGTAGCTAGCCTACTGACAAAGCTTGGCCTGTTTGTTGGTAGCTAGCCTACTGACAAAGCTTGGCCTGTGTGTTGGTAGCTAGCCTACTGACAAAGCTTGGCCTGTGTGTTGGTAGCTAGCCTACTGACAAAGCTTGGCCTGTGTGTTGGTAGCTAGCCTACTGACACAGCTTGGCCTGTTTGTTGGTAGCTAGCCTACTGACAAAGCTTGACCTGTTTGTTGGTAGCTAGCCTACTGACACAGCTTGGCCTGTGTGTTGGTAGCTAGCCTACTGACAAAGCTTGGCCTGTTTGCTGGTAGCTAGCCTACTGACACAGCTTGGCCTGTGTGTTGGTAGCTAGCCTACTGACAAAGCTTGGCCTGTTTGTTGGTAGCTAGCCTACTGACACAGCTTGGCCTGTTTGTTGGTAGCTAGCCTACTGACAAAGCTTGGCCTGTGTGTTGGTAGCTAGCCTACTGACACAGCTTGGCCTGTTTGTTGGTAGCTAGCCTACTGACAAAGCTTGGCCTGTGTGTTGGTAGCTAGCCTACTGACAAAGCTTGGCCTGTGTGTTGGTAGCTAGCCTACTGACACAGCTTGGCCTGTGTGTTGGTAGCTAGCCTACTGACAAAGCTTGGGTTTTCAGTGGAAGGAGCTGACTACTCTTTCTGCCAGTACATTATAGAGAGCCTTACTTACTTACTTACTGCCTTTCACGAGGCGTGTAGGGCAGCGACAACATCAGTGTTGTTTTCCTTTGTCGCTGTTTCTGTAACTCACTCGGTTTTACCAGTTAGAGTTGTTGGCCCTAAGCTGAACCCCCAACCTGGAGGACCAGGGTACACATTTTAGTCTGGCCTCTACCTCACGCGGATCTGTTCGGCATGGTTGGACCTACCAGGGACACGAGGTCCCCGCCGACATAGCTCCGGAGGTTGTCAAGGCACACAAGCCCCCACACCACGATCAAGGTAAGTGCACCAGGTGGGGGAGAGAGCCTTACTTATAGAGAAATTCAGGTTATAAGGGCTAGAAGCCCAAGACAGTCAATATGAAGCTAGGCACTTCCACTTATTGCCAAGCGGCAAGCAAGCAGGTTTCTCTGTTCAAAATGGATGAAGCGCGTCTTGTAAGAGGTGACAGAGGGGGGAATATTTTGATTTTCAGAAGCTTCCGTTTTGATAAACACCAGAACAGAGGTGATAATAGTCATTGGCGCTGCTCGAACAAGAATTGTAGAGCAAAGTTGAATATGACATGTCTTGACACATGACATGAAACATGACATGACATAGAACGTGACACATGACGTGACATATGACAGGACACATGACACGACTTATAGCACGATATATAGCATAACATATGACACGACATATTGCTTGCCATGACATGACACGTGACAAGACACGTGTGGTATGACATATGAAATGACATATGGCATGACACATGACCTGACATATCTGACATATGGCATGGCATGACATGACACATGGTATAACTGGAGGAACATAGACCTGGGGGAACATAGACCTGGGGGAACATAGACATGCTCCCATATTTGAGTCCTGCAAGAATTTCTGGAGAGAAACAAATCCTCCCTTGAAAGAAAATAAAGATGTCTGCGTGTCGTCTGCTTTGACGGTAGGGAGATTTTGAAGCAATCAAGTCAAAACGCAAGGCGCGTTGATAAACTTGTTGAAATGTGTAGAAATGTCCTTTGTATCATTGCCCAGATACAGTCTTTCAGAAACGTGAAGTTGTTCATGATGCTTGAGAACAGACCTTGTTTTGAAGCACAACCCAAAAATGACGTACTTTGAATTAAACCTCGTCATTTATGAGGTAGTAACCCAATGACGTCATCTCTGAGGGGTTTACCAGTTAAATGTTCGGCCTTTCAAATGATACACCATTTTTTATGATCAGTGACCTGATCGAGACATGTATAATAGCGGTTTGATCATTTATTTAGTAAATACAGGTTCCAAAAACATCCTTGGCCTGCAGGGAAATAATTAGAAATACTTGCACATGTTGTTCGTCTGCGTTCAGTAAATAACAAGCATCTTCCAGAACATCACTCGCGTAACATGGACACACAAGGTTCCGATATGGATTTAAATACTTCCATTATGAAAAAAAAGACATACAGGTTTATTATATTTGTCGTTGAATATCAGTATTATTATCTAACTGAAGTATTCATGAACAAAAGAATACATTCTAGGTTTGATTTAATATACGTTAGAACTATTTGAAGGACCAAACATGCATGTCACGAAATGGTACCGAGCTCTGGCGAATAAGTCATTGATAAATCAACCAAACATATGAGGGTTGTTCTCTGGAGTTGAGTATCACAGAATGTCATTGGATTGAAATAACAACTTTGACAGTTTTGTTTGTGACTCCGCTACTTTATGTGTGTCTGAATGTTGCTTGATGTAAACGCTATTAAACTTCTTCTTCTTCTTCTTCTGCGTTCGTGGGCTGAAACTCCCACGTACACTCGTGTTTTTTGCACGAGTGGAATTTTACGTGTATGACCGTTTTTTACCCCGCCATTTAGGCAGCCATACGCCGTTTTCGGAGGAAGCATGCTGGGTATTTTCGTGTTTCTATAACCCACCGAACTCTGACATGGATTGCAGGATCTTTTTCGTGCGCACTTGGTCTTGTGCCTGCGTGTACACACGGGGGTGTTCGGACACCGAGGAGAGTCTGCACACAAAGTTGACTCTGAGAAATAAATCTCTCGCCGAACGTGGGGACGAACTCACGCTGACAGCGGCCAACTGGATACAAATCCAGCGCGCTACCGACTGAGCTACATCCCCGCCGCTATTAAACAATATATGTGTACTAAAAAACAAAGTTGTGTGTATTCGTGATTTGCGCGAATGTGACAAATCGAGAGGCCAAATATATTGGCGGTTAGTTTATGACATGCTCTGGGGTGAAGCCAGTAACTCGGAATGAAAGACACAAGTAAAAGCTCGTGAACAATATATAACTTATCAGAAATCCATGCATTTTCAGTAGATCGAGTACTGTTTGTAGAAGATCAACACAATCTGAAATTGTATCCATACTTTTCCGTGGTTCAGAGTACAATATTCACATTTTTGAGTACGTATAACGGCCAAGAAGAAAAAGAAGAAAAAGAAGAAGGAGAAAAAGAAGGAGAAGGAACTTGAATAACTGTAAAATATAAGTTTTTATTTCATTTTCTGTGGCTCCTTTTTGAAAATAGGTCTGCTTTATCATTTTGCTTCATTCTTGGGCAAAATGCTGACAACACGTAAGGGACTCCAAGGCCCAACATGCACGATATCTGTCGTATTGGGTAGACCCGCGCACGCTCTCCCTGTGTCGTTGCCTGATTCTACGTCATCAACACAGGACGAAGCGGGCAACGTGACAGGAGAGATGCAGCCTCTCCACCCCCCAAACACTGCACACTATCACCAATGCGGCATGTCTACACGGACCACCAAGGCAACACACAAAGGGCGATCCGATAGCAGGCATAATGCTAACCTGGCATCGCATGTACAACCAGAAAGCCAAAGCCATTCGCCTTACATTCGACATTCCAGTGAAAGCCAATATGTCAGAACCATCAAAAAAGAAATCCAAGTCCATCCGCTTCACAACCAAGAGGTCGCTACGTTCCAGTTAATTGAGGCAAAGATCCAAAGGCGTAAAAACGATGTATCTATCGGACACCAGCACAGGAACAGCCACTGAAGCAAACACCACACAACGTGTTATTACCTACGGATATTAAATGTAAATGTCAACACCGCCTTAGAGTATCTGTTATCCAGCCAGTTAGCTTCAGCGCATGTAAATGAATTTCAGGCCAAAGGGCATTCGCCAAGTAGCCAAGATGCTAACTCAGCCCAGACTGATAAAGCGCAGACCAGTCAAAGTCCCAGCACATCGTCTGTGACGATGGATTGGGTCATGCAAATTGGTTTCATTGAAAGAACGCCAACACCGACATTGGAGGCATCCGACTGCCCATCAACGTCCAAACCTTCTGAATAGCTCCGAGGAAAGATTGCGTGTGAGTTTGACTGTTTAGGCTTCCCTCAAGAGCTCTAATTCCTGAACTATTGTGTACCTGAAGAGTACGGCTTTGTCTTGGAGTTACATCAAGTCAAACTGCGGCAAATATACCCCCTGTTATACCCCAGTCACACAGAGACGCCGCTTCTACTCCGTTGTAAAATTGTCGGAGAGCGTGGCCAATCATGGGCCAAACGTGGGAGGATCTCCATGAGCTAGTTTGGTCGGGGTGGGATCTGCTAGATCGCAAAGCTGCACGCTCTCCCTACGCTTATTTTGAACTGCACAAAACAAGCGGACGAAATCACCCAAGTCGAAATTACATTTTCAGAGATTTTATATAAACAACGCCTGAACGAAGAGGTAGAATGGTGCATTCCGTTCGATTTTCAAGTCAAGCGTTTCACTCGTCCGAGCAAGACAACCGCTGGGAGTGAAAAAACGCCGCTGTTCGACTTCAAAATCTCCAGTCGTAGACGACCTTCGCTTCTGCAGCACTGTTAGTGTAGGTGAGGCAGTGTTACTCATTTCGATCAGCTCGTTTTCATCTCGGAAGTGACAAACATGTATGAGTCACGTGGGTCCAGCCAACCCAAGAGAGAGAGAGAGAGAGAGAGAGAGAGAGAGAGAGAGAGAGAGAGAGAGAGAGAGAGAGAGAGAGAAACTCAGAGCTCAAGTCTCAGAACTTTATTACATACTAGATGATTACCCGCTTCGCCGGGAAGAAGTAGATCCGAATACCAGGCTGCGCCTGGGACCCGGCTTTGCACGAAGGAAAGGAGATAAACGCGCAAAACACTGGAGACCTTCTAAAAATAGTAACGTGCAGTGACCTTCTAAAATGTGTCCAGGGTGTACCTGAATATTATCACCAAATTTGTAACAGATCCATCGAGAACCTTGGCCGCGCATCGCGCACAGACACACAGACACACAGACACACAGACACACAGACACTAGTCGTATATATATATAGAAGGATAAAGGTTTTAGGCTTAGCCTAATCTTCCAACCTGTCCTCGGAACATATACAGAGAATAATTGTAAACAAAAGCAAAGACTGCGCACATACACACACACACACATACACACACACACACATACACACACACACACACACGTATACACATACACGCACACACACACACACACACACACACACACACACACACACATACACACACACACACACACACACACACACAGTGGTAAGGGAGGGTGTGATCTAATAAACCAGACATTCGCTGTACAACTATCAATTTTCGTCAAGCCATAGGTTTCAACAGGATGAGCAGAAACTATTTCTCGGAATCAATCTACACGCATACACAAACACACGGACCCACAGACACACAGACACCACCCCCCCCCCCCCCACACACACACACACACACACACAGGCACACAGACACAGACACAGACACACACACGCACACACACACACACACACACACACACACACACACACACACACACACACACACACACAAACAGTGCAAACGCCATTCAACTATGTTGGGCGAACTGTTCTGGTCACGTACGAGGGGTTTCAAATATTTGTCTGAATCGTACAAGTTGAAACACAACCAATAATCTGAATTGGCCTTTTTCTCGAAAAACCATCCCCCATCCGAATACTGACAATCCTCTCAAAACACACAATCGCTTGGGGAAGTGCTCTGGCTCTGGAAGTTGAGGCAAAATAGACGATGTTTTGGAGACAAACACACACTCTTGTTTCTGTTTAGAATTAATATATTAATATGTCACACGCTTTCCTTCTTTGCCACTACTAAAGCAAACGTGTGCAAGATTGTATGTTACGCGCTTTGGAGCATGTGCAAGAACGGATTCAAACTCGAAATCGTCCCTCCAAAAAACCCAAAATGCACACACGACTTTTATTTCTTCTGCTGTTATCGTTTCTTCTCTTTACAAATTCTTCAACGCTCAGAATACTGAAAACGGCATCCCAGACGACAGTACTGTTTCCATACGCGAATTTAGCTGCCCTTGGAAAGTGGCTCGCTCAGGAGGCCTGTTAGTCTGACACTATAAGGACAGAGTTGTGAACATAGATGACAAAGATCCCGGAAAGAACAAACATTTCGCGGATGCAGACACAGAAAGACGTCATGAAGATTGCGATGCTTCAAAAGATACAGACTGTGACGATGACTCTGACGTCATTCACATATTCCGAGACGTCATTTATAGTTGTTCGGTCACTTTCGTCAAAAAGTAGATCTCTCCACAATGGCTGCTCCTGTGTTTAGGTTTATCAAGCGTGAGTACGCAAAACGTGTTTGTTCTCTCCTCTGTTGAAGCTGTGAGACATAATCGCCATTACGAGCTAGTCGTGTGACAGAGTTTTCTTGCACACTCGACTGCTGCTGTTTCACTCCGGCTAAGGAGTTTGACGAGATAAAGAAAAGACACTGTTTGACGAGGCGATTGGCGTTTTAAGTCTGAAAATGATTGGAAGTGGAGATTGTAAACAAATGTATTTGCAAACGACTTGTTTCTACATGTTAGTTTCAGAGATACCGAAGGTGTGTGTGTGTGTGTGTGTGTGTGTGTGTGTGTGTGTGTGTGTGTGTGTGTGTGTGTGTGTGTGTGTGTGTGTGTGTGTATGTGCGTGTGTCTGTGTGTTTGTGTGTGCGCGCGCGCGCGGCCGTTCGTGCATTATAGTTTGATAACGCTTGAAAGGTTCACTAAAATACACCTCAGATAAGCCAACTGTCGTTGACGACCACGAACACATAGGAAAAAGGCTAAAAGGATGACAAGTAGAACAAGATCGATAGTACAAGATCGATGATGTTGCTATTAGCACACGGGATCGATCACAGCACACACAGAGGAAGCTTAAGGGCAAAATACACCTGCGCTGCGTCAGCGGCGCTGCATGCTGCAATGAGGATTATGACGAGTACTTGGCCTGTTTTTTTACGCAGCGTGGAGCGGGCTGTGGAAAAAAAAGAAATTTGTGACGCCGCTGTGCAGCCGAAGTTTACAATAATTCCTATTTTTGACGCGTGCAGTGTCATTGCAGCCGGAAACCAACCAATCAGTCGATTTCAATCGCTGTGAGATCGTAAATAAAAGTGAAAGTAAATTTTAAGGGGCTTATTGTCCGTCAGGTCTTAATTGCCTATATTGGACTGAATTGGTTTATACGATTCGCGTTTTTACACCCTCACGGCTTTTGATGTATGCGTGTTTATGTGGTATCAGCCATCTGCACTTATGGTAGAATGACCAAGATCTTTAACGTGCCATTGTGGTTACACGGGGGTGGGAGATGGATACCGTCTCTGGGTCTGCACATAAAGTTGACCCGTGTCCGTCCCGGCCCGGATTCGAACCAGCGACCTTTCGATCACAAGTCCAGTGCTCTACCACCTGAGCTACCCGGGCCCCCTGTGAGATCGCATCGATGCGTTCTACTTTATATCTCTTCAATTGTTGACATTCTTCAGTTATCTCGTTGGTGAAATAGTTACGGCTTGCTCTTGAAACCCCGTGTTTCTAATTCAGCAAGGTCAGATTTTTTTTGATTTTTTTAAAATTAACTTTGAACAGTACAAAACAATTTTAACACATATAAATCAATATTAATGTGACATATTTATTCTTTATTTGTTTTTAATTTCTCTACACCTACCCCACAGAAAAACTTACACATTTTAAACAAACACTACATGGCCGATAATTCAATTTGGCACAAAGAGTAGAAAAGTTACTGTTTCCGAAAATTGCAATCAATTTTTTTAACAAGAAAAAAATCCCAATTATGTCAAAATGCTTAAAGGTAATGCTCAATTAAACTTACTTTTTTTCTTTTCTTTTTTTTAAGTTTGTCGTATAGCGTACTATAAGGGAGAGACCTTGCAAAAGTGTAATGTCAACTCGGAATTTAGCTCCCCTGTTTTTTCTCGCTACACCCGCGGCATTGACGCTGTGTGTGCGAACTTAGGCACACGTAGCACGCACGCATCATTACCTCTATAATCTGCAGTGCGTCGTCGGTCCAGCTGAAGTTACATAGGTGAGCGGAGCCCCTTACCCGACCAAACCGATGCGTGTGCACTGCCGCTACCCGGTGTAAAATGGACGGTTGTCTACCCTGGAAAGTGTCCCACAAATTAATCAGTGTTCCCAGTAGTATGTGGTTGTGTGTGTGTGGGGGGGGGGGGGTGTGTGTGTATGTTAGTGTCTGTGTGTGGGGGCGGGGGGCGGTTGTAAGTGTCTGTGTCTGTCTGACCATCTGTCTCTCTCTCTCTCTCTCTCCCTCTCTCTCTCTCCCTCTCTCTCTCTCTCTCTCTCCCTATCTCTGTCTCTCTCTCTCTCTCTCTCTCTCTCTCTCCCTCTCTCTCTCCCTCTCTCTGTCTCTCTCTCTGTCTCCCTCTCTCTGTGTCTCTCTCTCTCTGTCTCTCTCTCTCTCGCTCTCTCTCTCCCTCTCTCTCTCTCTCCCTCTCTCTCTCTCTCTCTCCCTCTCTCTGTCTCTCTCTCTGCCTCTCTCTCTCTCTCTCTCCCTCTCTCTGTCTCTCTCTCTGCCTCTCTGTCTCTCTCTCTGTCTCTCTCTCTCCCTCGCTCTCTCTCTCTCGCTCTCTCTCTCTCGCTCTCTCTCTCTCTCTCTCTCTCTCTCTCTCTCTCTCTCTCTCGCTCTCTCTCTCTCTCTCTCTCTCTCTCTCTCTCTCTGTCTCTCTCTGTCTCTCTCTGTCTCTCTCTCTCTCTCTGTCTCTCTGTCAGTCTGTGTCTTTTTGTTTGTTTTTCTTTGTCTGTGATCTTGACTTCAATAAACATTTCAAGCCAAATGTGACAGTCCATCACAAAATCAGTCTTAAGTCGAAATGGGACTGGGTGGCCGAGTGGTAACGCACTTGCGCTCGGAAGCGAGAGGTTGCGTGTTCAGGCCTGGGTCAGGCCGCAATTTTCTCCCCCCTTTCCTAACCTAGGTGGTGGGTTCAAGTGCTAGTCTTTCGGATGAGACGAAAAACCGAGGTCCCTTCGTGTACACTACATTGGGGTGTGCACGTTAAAGATCCCACGATTGACAAAAGGGTCTTTCCTGGCAAAATTGTATAGGCATAGATAAAAATGTCCATCAAATACCCGTGGGACTTGGAATAAAGTTAAAAAAATTCCATCTCACACGGCATAAAGTCTCAGGAAACATGAATACACGCATGCAGGAAAAAATAAAAAAAATATGGGTAGCGCCGTATGTATGGCAGCTCGCTTTCCCCGGGGAGAAAGCAGCCCGAATTTCCATGAGGGCAACCTCACTGGACTGTAAATCATATCCAATCCAATCCAATCCAATCCATCCATCCAATCCAATCCAAATTTGGATGATTTGAGTTAGTTATTATTTTGAAATTGTTAGTCTTTCCTGGATGTTTAGAAAAAAAAATTAAAGCTCTAGGTCAATAAATAACGATATTACGGCCATTTTTATGAAAGAAGTTGACCGGCGGCCATTTTGAGAAATCGGGCTTGAAAGTTTTGGAAGGCACCAGCTTAACATTTTCCTTAGCAACGGGGGTTGAAAATTAACCTCACCCTTCCAAATGTTGCACAAGTGTACTTTGATCTTTCATGCATCATTTAAATGCAAAACGAAGGGTTAAAAGAACAATTATCACCATTTTTGAAGGCTTTGTTTACATCATACATGTGGAGGAAAACGGTCAAATACAGGTCATACACATCAGCAAACATTTTCACTGTCATTATCAGGAATAAAGAGGTTACATGCATCTCACCTACGTTTTTGTCCATTAGTTTGACAAACACTTGAGCAAAATCAACTTACTTGTATCAATCACTTTGTTGGCATCGAATAGGAATACGTAGGCTACAGATCAGAATGTAGATCCCAAACACAGGAACTCCTCCACTGTGACAGTCTGTTCACCACAAAAGCTCTTGCACATCAATGTTGACACCACCTCCAACCTCACCTTTATACATGTCACATGTCTTGCACTGATAGCTGTAGAGCTACAATTTCCTCCGGATCAAACTGGGTGATACATCCACGACGAGTATTTCTGGGTGCAGCGTCGGGAACTTTAATCTGTTTGCAGCCAGTTCCATTGGCTTTGCAGCAACGAAGGCGAGTTCTCTCGAGCACATCACAGCCCTGTTGCAATTAACGAACTGCAGCATGCACCTCCATCACATCTCCTCTACAACTCGCCTCAACTACGTGTGTTCTTGCAGTTGATGCAGTGCCATTAGAAACGCCAACGGTGTTTTTGACACTGAAAAGCGGACGGTCTGTCTCCTCTTCGTCCGCATATTCAGCAAGCGTCACATATTTCGGCATGAGAATCGGAGTCACTGAATCCAGCAACGTCTTCGGCAAAGAAATCCAACAACAAATCTTGGAGTTCGTGGTTATTTTCAAGCGAATCGCAGTTGAGAAGCGCTGTCAATCGGCGTACGTCAGTCATTGTTTTGGTTTCATTCAGCGAACGGAAATCATACTGTGTTACTTCCCCCTGGACTGATTTGACCAATGAGGAGGCCGTTGCTAGTCCTTTTTGGAAGGCAGACAAAGCTGATTGGTTCAATCTTAAAATTTGTTTACGTGCCGGTTTCCTTATTTGGAGGAAGTGGACGGGTATTTTGAACCACTGCGCAGCAGGGCGCGAAAGCTGATGCAATAAGCTTTCCGACGGTACCAAACTTGTTGGGGCCCTGTCAGGGATACACTAAGCAAATTATCGGTCAAAGTGAGGCATTTTGATGTCATGCTGGACTTTTTTGATGAATGTATTGCATTTAAATCCAATAATTTAACTATTTAGCGATTGATTTTGGCATATTTGTTTGGTTGTCATGTAATTTGGGGTCTACAGAACACGTTTCTGCAAAAAAGTGAATTTCACCCAGATAGACCCTCAGTGCCTTTTCCTCGAACTAGCTCGCTTTCGTCTGCTGCGACTTAAGACTGGTTTCGTGGTGGACCGTCACAAATGCACTCTCAGCCAGGAAAAGAGTTCCAACCGAAGCGCTCGTGTACTGACTGTCATACATAGATTCCAGAACACAGCATCTACGAGCAAACATTGTACTTAGTAATGGTACACTGGCGTTTTAAATTCACCCGAACACTGCAGCCTTCCATACCGGTGGCTGACGTTTTCCAATCGACCGGGAACATCGATCGATATCGCCATCTTGCATACACAAAAGTAATACTTTGCCGTACCCTGGGTCAACATGGCGGATTCTCTGTCGTTCCTGGGTATTCCTGCGCTGTGCTTTTTCTTCGCTCTGATCAAAGGTATTTTTTTGTACTGACTGATTTAGAGGTTGGATTTTATTGGTATTGATGTTGGTAATCATCTTGAAAGATTTGTAGGGGCTGTGTTTTTCTCTGAATTTTGTTTTGCTGAAGTGTGTGTGTGTGTGTGTCATCAGAAATCAGATACAAGAAAAAGAACAATTTATCGGTCGGATGTGTGTGTGTGTGTGTGTGTGTGTGTGTGTGTGTGTGTGTGTGTGTGTGTGTGTGTGTGTGTGTGTGTGTGTGTGTAAGTGGTTTGCTTCTTAGTTGGATACCATGGGTTGACAACTCTCGCCATCAGTACCACCTGACCACTGATGAGACACAATAGTGTCGAAACACGTGTCTGGTCTAGGTACTAAAACAATGGTCCTTCTCAGGACTAGATTTCGTTGTGATACGTCCCCCACAAAGGGACTTTGCATTGTAAATCTCGGTCCCCCTTGAGGAGGGTCTGATGCTCCCAATAGGCTGTCTGTGAAGGGATACTTTTTTCTCTCTCTTTCTCTGCTAAGAGATTTTAACAAATCTCGGAAGAAAGTCTCTGCAGACGTTCAATTGTTTCTTTCACAATTTCTGATGTTTTGTATAACTTACCTGCTTTTTGTTATTCAGTAATTATTTTTTATTTCTGTTGCATGAATATCATTCTTGTTTGATTCTGGTCAGGTTCACAATTGATACTTGTTAACTGACTGTCAAATCTTACAGATGCGTTGGGAGGAGAGTACTGCTACATGGGCAGGTCCTTTAGCGTGAAGTACTGTCGCTATGGGTGCTGTGGTTCGTCCATCGATCGCTCCTGCTGCAACCTCGGGTAAACTTATCATACCTGTATCGGAATGGGAAGACCATTTTCGCCATTTTTGTCACTAGGCGCTAATTGACAGACCTATTTTTTTTTTTTTGCCTAAAAAAAAAAGGAGAAAAAAAAGAAAAGAAAAAAAAGACTGCCAACGTTCCAACATTTTTTGGGGGTCGAAATATCTGTGAATGTATTGTTTTGTCAATAACAAACGTTCCAACAGCCTACCTTTCTTGTTTTTTGAAGGAGAAAAAAGTTTTGAAAAAAAGTAAAGAAATATGGCTCAGATTGCATCAGATTGCTCCATTTTTCTTGTTTTTATCAAACATTTTCCGGGAAGACATACCCCCGGACCCGGCTTTTGTCTTCTAAATGACGGTTTGGGAAGGTAGTTGGTCATTTGTTTCTTGTTCTTATTGACATTTTCCAGGGAGACATGCCCGCGATCCCCCCTGGGAGGTTCGGGTGTTTCGCGCCCTCGACTAAACGCTTCGCGTCGTCGATCTGTCCCCTAAAAGAAATTTGGAAACCCCCCTTAAAAATGATGTGATCCGCCCCTGACAGGGCATGGCCGGTTTGTAGGTCGATTGCAAAGGACCGGAAAGAATCAGTAACCGAATTAATTCCTATATTTACTTAAATTAGCTGTGTGTGTGTGTGTGTGTGTGTGTGTGTGTGTGTGTGTGTGTGTGTGTGTGTGTGTGTGTGTGTGTGTGTGTGAGTGTGTGTGCGTGTGTGTGTGTGCGTGTGAGTGTGTGTGTGTGTGTGTGTGTGTGTGTGTGTGTGTGTGTGTGTTCTGCTCACTGACTCAAATATGCCTAGGGTTTACTTGGAATAAGACCATCCCTCTACTTGGTCGCAGGCCACACATTTAGCTGCTTTCTGCGCAGAGCTGAGTTTTTGTGACGCATTTATTTCTTAACGGACACATGTGTCAATGTGTAAAATAACTTCTTTCAAAATAAATTCGGTCTGCACAGAAGGCGATCAAAACGTTGATTTTTGGAATATGTCCAGTCCAAGGGTGTTTTTTATGTCTTTAGTAAAAGCCTTGGCGGATCTGAGAGGGTGACTCTTTTCCTTGGAACGAATGCGCCTTTACAAAACTCGACACTGGCACAAAGAGTTGCTGAGACTATAGCGAGTGAATGACAGAAACAGAAAACTCCAATCAATATTTAGGTTTTCTGATAGCAACGCAGATCTATCAGCTTTGTGGATGGTGGAAGAAAAACATTTTCTCAGAATCAATGTTCTTTGCTGACTGCAACCGAGGTACGCATGCGTAACAAGTTAGCAACCCATTCAAAGGAGATAATGAATTATGCCTGGCAGCGACAATAGACACACGCGTTGCTCAGCTACCCGCAGCATGCGTAGCAAGTTAGCAACCCATTAAAAAGACATCATTAATTGTGCCTGACAGCGACAATAGACACACGCGTTGTTCATCTACCCGCAGCAAGCGTATTGATCGACTGAAAGACGTCAGTTAAATGATGGATTGATGTTTGAAAGAAGCACTCAATTCACCACAGTTAATGACACTATCTTTTCCGTGTATGTATAATTCTCCCTGTAGACCCTATGTAAATGTGAGTTATGTAAATCCAAAAACAAAGAGACTGCCAACGTTCCAAAATTCAGAATCAAAAAACAAGAAAGGTAGGTTGTTGGAACGTTTGGTATTGACAACATCAAAATATTATCGTTGGGTCGATATATTTGTGACTGTATCGTATTGTTTTGTCAATAACAAACGTTCCAACAACCTAGCTACCTTTCTTGTTTTTTGATTGTGAGTTATGTATCTGTGTTTACTTGTGATAGTTGATATAAAAAGTAAATTTAGGACATACGTATTGTTGTTGTCTTTTTATATTTAGTCAAGTTTTGACTAAATATTTTAACATCGAGGGGGAATCGAAACGAGGGTCGTGGTGTATGTGCGTATGTGTGTGCGTGCGTGTGTGTGTGTGTGTGTGTAGAGCGATTCAGACTAAACTACTGGACCGATCTTTATGAAATTTGACATGAGAGTTCCTGGGTATGAAATCCCCGAACGTTTTTTTCATTTTTTTGATAAATGTCTTTGATGACGTCATATCCGGCTTTTCGTGAAAGTTGAGGCGGCACTGTCACGCCCTCATTTTTCAACCAAATTGGTTGAAATTTTGGTCAAGTACTCTTCAACGAAGCCCGGGGTTCGGTATTGCATTTCAGCTTGGTGGCTTAAAAATTAATTAATGACTTTGGTCATTAAAAATCGGAAAATTGTAAAAAAAAATAAAAATTTATAAAACGATCCAAATTTACGTTTATCTTATTCTCCATCATTTGCTGATTCCAAAAACATATAAATATGTTATATTCGGATTAAAAACAAGCTCTCAAAATTAAATATATAA
Organism: Littorina saxatilis; assembly: GCF_037325665.1. Lineage (NCBI taxonomy): Eukaryota > Metazoa > Mollusca > Gastropoda > Littorinimorpha > Littorinidae > Littorina > Littorina saxatilis. The sequence continues at coordinate 59,579,190 of NC_090248.1, read as the reverse complement.
AAATTATTATAAAAAATTTTTTTTCGAAATCAATTTAAAAACACTTTCATCTTATTCCTTGTCGGTTCCTGATTCCAAAAATATATAGATATGATATGTTTGGATTAAAAACACGCTCAGAAAGTTAAAACAAAGAGAGGTACAGAAAAGCGTGCTATCCTTCTCAGCGCAACGAATACCCCGCTCTTCTTGTCAATTCCACGTGTTCTGTGAGTTCGACAGCTACTTGACTAAATATTGTATTTTCGCCTTACGCGACTTGTTATAATATGATTTATGACATATCTTAATTATGTCATATTTTTGCCAGTTAGGAATAATCAAGTATGAGTGGACATTTGTATGCATTGAAGGATGTATGTTTATTGATTAAAATCCTACACTGATGTGCATAGCAAACTTTAAAAAAAAAAAGGATCCTTGCAGACAAGGTTGTCGAGACCAGCGAGTGAATGAGAAACAAGTGGAATTGAAATCAGTTGATCTTTTAGAGAGCACCGCAGATCTATTAAATTATTTTCTGGTAAACAAAGACAATTCTATAGGATCAAATGTATTCATTGACTTCAACCGAGGCACCCATACATGATAGCCCACTAAAAGGAAGCCGCCATAAACAGTACACGGCGACAACCACAGACAAACAGGTTGATCAGTCCCATATTCTCAGCGTTATCGATCGACTGTCACATGTTTGTAAATAACCATGTATCGATGGAACATTTGATTTTTTACTTTGAGCCATGTGATCGATACATAATTGTGTGTAAATGATTGTGTGTGTGTTTTGCAGTGTTGGGATGATCGTCGGGGGCGTGGTGGCGGCGATCGCGTGCATCTCCATCGTGGTGACTGTCGTCTGCTGCTGCGTCAAGAAACAGACGTACCGGGGAAGAGTTGTCGGCCCTCACGCAAACAACAACGTTACCGTCGTTCACAGTAAGAAACAAGGCCTGATGTTGCTTTTTTACCCAGTAATACACAATTATGAAAAGGTGAAGCAGGATAAAACAACGATTAAAAACCTTGCACTAATCGGACAGCTAGTTTCTAGGTTACCTTATCTGGTTCATATTTTACGACAATTTGAAAATGACGAACAAAATCACTTTCAACAGTGGGCGCGATTTTGGTGCGTTTCTTTTGCCCCCTACTGTACTCTATGTTCCGTTTAATGTTATGCAGTGTGTTAGTTTTTCGTTTTGTTTTTCAAGAAAATGTCGACAAAATAAAATCAATATTATATAGTAGGCTGTAACTTAAACCGTGTTATACTGGTTGGTCCGGTGTCAGAATAATAGGACTGGGTGGTCGAGTGGTAACGCACTTGCGCTCGGAAGCGAGAGGTTGCGAGTTCGACCCTGGGTCAGGGCGTTAGCAATTGATTACTCAAATCCCTCCTCAATTACTCATATGTTTGCAGGTCTTAAAACAAATATGTTACGGTACATTGTTTGGGTGACCGTCAGTCACATGTTAAAATGTCTACATTGTTTGGGTGACTGTCACATGTTAAAAAGGACTGGGTGGCCGAGTGGTAACGCACTTGCGCTCGGAAGCGAGAGGTTGCAAGTTCGACCCTGGGTCAGGGCGTTAGCAATTTTCTCCCCCCTTTCCTAACCTAGGTGGTGGGTTCAAGTGCTAGTCTTTCGGATGAGGCGAAAAACCGAGGTCCCTTCGTGTACACTACATTGGAATGTGCACGTTAAAGATCCCACGATTGACAAAAGGGTCTTTCCTAGCAAAATTGTATAGGCATAGATAAAAAATGTCCACCAAAATACCTGTGTGACTTGGAATAATAGGCCGTGAAAAGTAGGATATGCGCCGAAATGGCTGCGATCTGCTGGTCGATGTGAATGCGTGATGTATTGTGTAAAACATTACATCTCACCCAGCATAAATAGATCCCTGCGCCTTGAGTCCGAGTCTGGAGATACGCGCGCGATATAAGACTTCATATAAAATGTCTACATTGTTATTGTAACCGTGTGCCAATCTACTTTCCTCTTTCGTACTGAACTCAAACACTAAAGCAGACGACACAAGTTATATTACCCAGGTTCTTTTATTCCATACGATGAAATGGGGAAAATGTGGGATAACGGGGGTTTATCTTCAAATACAACTTTCACTGTATAGGACTAAACAACTTAAAAAAAAACCAATATTCTCACTCTTCATTCTAAAACTACATTCTTCCCCTAAAGATACCCTTTAAAACACACCAAATCCTTTCCCCAAACTACACTCTACTCTAAATCCTCACTCTCAACTTTAATCCAAAAAAAACCACAATGAGACTCTAATTTAAAACAAACGAAATCTAAAAAAACAACCTAAAAAACAATTCTTTAAAAAAAACCAAATCTACAAAAACTCTAACAAAATCTGACCAAAATCTCTCCACTAAATCTAACTACTCTTCACTAACAAAACCTAGTCTATAAAAACAAATCTACGCCCCACTAAAAAAGAAAAGACCTAACTAAAACAGAACAGACCTAACTAAAAAGAACCCCTCTAGAAAGAAAGACCTAACTAAACCCCGTCGCACACTCGGCCATCCTGTAAACACAGAATGCACGCCGTAAGCATACGTAAACAAATCAACAATTTCAACTACCACAAGCTAACTCATTAAACAACAAAACACATCATTCCTACCAAATAACATGCCTACAATACATATACCGTTCTCTCAAACAACGGTCTTCTAAAGCATTCACACACAAAAATCTTCCCCACCATTCCAACTCACAAAACAATCTACTTAAACATTCAAATAAATCCTCCCCCCAAGCAGCATACTATTCTTTTCACCGCCTACCCATTTACAGAAAGAAAATTGTTTTAACCTACCAGCAAAAGAATCCTCACATTCCGGAAAGATTTCCGGCCGTGACAGACATGTCACACAACGGCATTGAAAACACGCCGCACCAAATACACGTCTCCTTCCCTCAAAGATTCCAAGCAAAAGCACAGTTTTAGCGTTCACATCCTGTGCACCGGTGTCACAAGATTAACCCATTCAACTCGAGGGGTGTCAGGCAGCCCCACTTTCTTTAGTTAGTGCCTAACGTCACCTTCAACTATTCAACTTTACATCGCGGCGGAGGGAAAAAGGGAGATGGAACAAAGCCACCTGTCAATTGTTTCTTGTTCACAAAAACATTAATCACAAAATTTACTCCAGAGGCTTGTACCAAAAAAAACAATCGTTTTACCTATGCAAATTTTAGAATCGGCTATTCCGCGAGACCAATTCAATAGAAATGAAACTCAGTCTCGGAAACCTTAATGGATCCCCGATAGTATAGAGGTACCACGAGTTCACACGGATGCACAAGAGTGCATGTGTACCGTAACTGTCGTTCCCAAGCTCACATCTGTGTCACTCTTAAATGTTAAAATGTCTACATTGTTTGTATGACCGTCAGTCACATGTTAAAATGTCTACATTGTTTGTGTGACTGTCACATGTTAAAATGTCTACATTGTGTGTGTGACTGTCACGTGTTAAAATGTCTACATTGTGTGTGTGACTGTCACGTGTTAAAATGTCTACATTGTGTGTGTGACTGTCACATGTTAAAATGTCTACATTGTGTGTGTGACTGTCACGTGTTAAAATGTCTACATTGTGTGTGTGACTGTCACGTGTTAAAATGTCTACATTGTGTGTGTGACTGTCACGTGTTAAAATGTCTACATTGTGTGTGTGACTGTCACATGTTAAAATGTCTACATTGTGTGTGTGACTGTCACGTGTTAAAATGTCTACATTGTGTGTGTGACTGTCACATGTTAAAATGTCTACATTGTGTGTGTGACTGTCACATGTTAAAATGTCTTTACTGTGTGTGTGATTGCAGCCAACACACAGGGCATGGCACAAGGCATGGCCAACCCGGGACCTTACAACCAGCATCCTCGCCCTATGGGCTACCCGCAGCCTGCCCCTTACATGTACCCGGGACCGAACGGGTACAAGCCACCCCCACCCCCACCCTACCTGTACGCCAACCCCGCCTACCCCCCGGGCGCCGCCCCTGGAGGTGGGGTAGGGGGAGGGGGAGGATTTGCCGCCCCGGCCGCCCCGGCCTATGCTCCTAACTCTTAGACGTGAGACGTGAAATGTTTGCTAATTGAAGTTGTTTTTGTTTTGTTTCGCTGTTTTGATGTCCGAACATCTGTTCCTAATTGAACTTTTAGATGACATGTGTGTCTTTCTGCACAATCTACTTAGCAAAAAATACAACAACAAAAAACAACAACAGCGAAACCAATTCAGGCTGTTGCCTTTGGGTGCGTATCGCCTTAGACCTCGTAACAGCCTCGTAAAAAGAAAAACCCACAATAAACACAATCAGCGAGATCAATACAGGCAGTTGCCTTTGGGTGCGTATCGAAGTAGTGGAATGGTCGCCTTAGGCCTCGTTAAAAAAAAAATTAAAAAAAATGAACACAAACAGCGAGACCAGTTCAGGCTGTTGCCTTTGGGTGCAGGTGTTGGGCTGTTGCCTTTGGGTGCAGGTGTTGGGCTGTTGCCTTTGGGTGCAGGTGTTGGGTATCGAAGTAGCAGATTGGTCGGCTTAGGCCTCGTAAATGTCTGTACAGGTTTGTCGTGGTTTACACGATGGTTTAGGAGGGAAGGAAGGTATTTTCAACAAGCAGTAAGGTAAACAGAAAACAAATCTCTATGGCGGCACTTTCTAATGCAGATTTTTTATTATTCGTTTCATCGAAATCCCTTCTCTTTACAGAAAAAAAATAATGTGAAGCAAGTAAGGGACGTGATACATTCTTAAATGGTAAAGAGTAGGAACGACAAGTTGCTTCCCTTGCTCTAGATTGTGCGCTCTCTCTCTCTCTCTCTCTCTCTCTCTCTCTCTCTCTCTCTCTCTCTCTCTCTCTCTCTCTCTCTCTCTCTCTCTCTCTCTCTCTCTCTCGAAGAAGAAGAAGAAGAAGAAGAAGAAGAAGAAGAATTAGAAAAAAAAGAAGAAGAAGTATGAATATTGCATGTGATTTAGCCCAGGACTGACAGACCAAAGTAGCTGCATGATTCGTGTTCCTGTGTGCATCAAGTCAGAACATTGCTGGTGTTTAACATGTTACTGGTGGTTGTTGTTGTTGTTTGTGTTTGTTTGTTTATTAGTTTGTCTGTCTGTTTGTTGGTCTGTTTTAATGTCGAAGTCCGTCCATTTTCTAAAAAGTTGTTTTCATGAATGTAACGTGCAAAAAATTTCGAACTTTAGAAATATGAGTTTTGTTTCTGTGATTATCTATGACCTCTGTTTCCTTTTAGATATTTTGTCATAAACACAAAGTTTATCATCATATGCTTTAAAAAAAAAAGTGATAGTTGTAAAGGCTTATTGAAAAGCTTAAAGGTGAGATTTTTTCCCTTATTCTGACGTTTTTTGATGCTGGCGGCAGCAAAATACTCTTTTACATGGCCACATAAATATCTAAAATGTTTATATTGCTGTTAATACATGTTATAGGTAAAATTTAAATAATTACCTACGTAAAATTATTGCTGTTAATACATGTTATGGGTAACATTTAAATATTTACGTACGTATATTGCTGTTAAATACATGTTATGGGTAAAATTTAAATATTTACGTACGTATATTGCTGTTAATACATGTTATGGGTAAAATTTTAATATTTACGTACGTATATTGCTCTTAATACATGTTATGGGTAAAATTTAAATATTATCGTACGTATATGACTGTTAATACATGTTACGGGTAAATTTTAAATAATTACTAACGTATATTGCTGTTAATACATGTTATGGGTAAAATTTAAATAATTACTAACGTATATTGCTGTTAATACATGTTGTGGGTAAAATTTAAAATAATTACTTACGTATATTGCTGTTAATAGGCCCTACATGTTATGGGTAAAACTTAAATAATTATCATCGTACGTATATTGCTGTTAATACATAATTATTAAGGGTAAAACTTAAATATTCATGTACGTATATTGCTGTTAATACATGTTATGGGTAAAACTTAAATATTAATGTACGTTAGGGGTTAAACTAAAATATTATCGTACGTATACTGCTGTTAATACATTTTATGGATATATTTCTTGGCTGCTTTGAGCTTGCTGTTATCTTTTGTGCTTTGGGTACACAAGTACTTCATCAACAAACTATTGCAAGTAGGCAATTCATGTTTGTACGTTCAAGTCTTGCCATTGTCACTATCCTTGTCGAGAATTAGCTTGTATTTTTTTTTCTCATCTAGTCTTGATTCGCTCGACATATAGACGGATTTCGGAAATAACTCGGGCGTGTATGGGTTGTGAGAGGCAGTTGTATTGGGTTTAGTGAGGCAAGCTTTCAACACTTGCTTCTTGTCCACGTGTTCCAGACTCACCCCACGCCAATGACTGGTCCAAATCGTCACGTGGGAAAGTTTGCCTCAATAAACGCAAGAGTATACATTATTTCACAACCCATAAACACCAAACATCGCCTATTGACTTGCCTTGTCTTGTTTTGTCTTGTCCTAACAAAAAAGAAACTGCTGAAAGAATGTACTTGCCTCAACTATTACACTGTACCAAGACGACACCCTTCTCTATCTTGGGTGATTGTTTGGGTTTTGTTTGTTTGGTATTGCACAATGCTCTAGTTGACATTGTCCAGTCGTTCATGTTCGCACGTGTATTTATACAGGTTATGCACGCATTTAGTGTGCAACCAGACAGAGATAATATGACTGTGATAAATATAGAGCATAATTATAATCATTGAACTATTATATGGTTATCGTGACACGTTTACATTATGTATGGTTAGTTCTTTGCAACTTTTATAGTGTATCCTCCCCATTACTCGCGCTACCTCTTATGCATTCAGTTGCCATGACAATTGAGAGGAATTCTCTGTATTTGGGACATTTTGCACACATTCAGTTTTTCTGTTCTCAATACACACGCTATTCACTATTTATAATTCTCTCCGATATTTATGTTACTTTTTGTTGCGAGACTGTTGTAGCTTCTGGTCCTGATAAGGCCGTAACACATTACACTCATATCATTGTTTCACTCCCGACCCTACTACCTTTTTGTTTATCCTTTAAAGATATTTAAAGATATTAGAAAGATATTATGTTGACACATTCTGTTAATGTCTAACTTTGTTCAATTCAGTCGACTGTCCTTTGATTTACGTGAATAACTGCTGAAATAGAGTAACTTTTGTCTTCTTACTTTGTGCACTGTTATGGTTAAATCAAATCTGTTACACTTGAATAAAGAATCTCTAAGAGAAGAACATATTCAAATACATTAGTTTTGGTTTGTGAAATACAGAGAGAGAAAGAACGCAATAAAAACATAAGTGTGTGTGTGTGTGTGTGTGTGTGTGTGTGTGTGTGTGTGTGTGTGTGTGTGTGTGTGTGTGTGTGTGAGTGTGTGTGTGTGTATGTGTGTTTTGGTACTGAAATAATGGTGTAATTGACACATTAGTCAACTTGTGACTAAAATTTAGCACACACACACACACACACACACGCACACACACACACACACACACACACACACACACACACACACACACACACACACATTAAAAAAAACAAATTTCTGCACAAAAACAAGCTGTAGGTTGTCAAATGTTGGTATGTGTCCAAGTAGCTCTTATCTGGACACATGTATCTTGATTTACAATATCGTCTGTCCTGTTATTGAATAGAGGACTGCAAAAATCTGAAACTCACAATAAAAGATTGCTTTGGGTTCTTACTTTAATAAAACACCATGGAAAAGTATACAAAATCACCAGACAATATCAAATATGACCGTCATAAATCTAAACATGCTGTACATACACACGATCTATATTGCACAACTGCCTTCTAGGAGAAACAAATATGTAACAAAACTGATTACAACTCACGAAGTACGTATCAACATAACCTTGACATCGTTGAATTGATTTATACTAAACATACACGAAAGTTCAGCGTTATGTGCTTAACACACACCACTGGCACTTGCTACAGTATCATTTTGAAAGAATAAAGAACTTTAACTACAGAACGAATTCTACCATCATATCATAAACTCGGTAAAACCATTATTAGGACGGCGGTCACGTGACCCCTTTTAACGAAATCTGTAATCTAAAAAGTGTGCCAGATAGCCAGGTAGAGGGACTTTAATGGCATAGAAAATTTGAATGAATTAACACGGGAATGAATGCTCTAGTTGGGGTACACAAAAGGGTGCAATGATGTTTTTGCCGAGTTTAGTTTACCAGTGTTAGATATACTTTTGAGAAAAAAGTTGCAGATCAAGTATATATACACATACCTAAAGCATTTGCTTCAAATGAAGGGTCCTATGAACTCGGGGCACAACACGCTTACGCAAAAAAAACATGTGATGCACCTTGCCCTGCCTGTGAATGGTGCTTTTCAGTTTACGTGTAAAAGCTGACGACATAATGCAACGTGCCTCCGCGACGAAAACGGCTACTTTTGTTATTGATTGGTGGCTTTTTAAGAAATTATTTCAATGAAATAAAATCCCAGCTCAACACAGCAACTCGCTAGGCTTTTGATTGTTGGTATGTGATCAAGTGGAGGGATGGTTTTACCACATGCTACAGCCTGGTCAGATCTCAGACAGGACGAACACTTAGGGTTAGGGTTACGAGACAGAATGGGCCTCTAAGCTTGGCCAGACCTGTGGTGGCTGACATGATTGTTCCACTCTAACATGTGGTACACATTTCTGTCATTCTGTTGTCAATTGAAACGCATGTATCTAGACAAATATCACTAAAATTGTAAGAGGACAACCTAACATTAGTCAAGACATTGCTGCTCTTACTAATGCAAGTTTCACTGGGTGTATTTATATTTAGTGCATTAGTAAGAGCAGCAATGTCTTGACTAGTGCACTAAATATAAATACACCTAGTGAAAATTGTACATCGTGTGGATACGTGTTATTTACAGAAAATAAATAAACAAATAAAAAATGTGTCAAAACACTGGCAACATTTTACAACCAGTTGTCTTGTCCTCAATAATACAGAAAAACGTCCAAAGATTAAAAGCTGACACATACAAAATTGTTTAAGAAACCTGTAAAGAGATGCTTGTGCACACACACACATACACGCACGCACGCACGCACGCACGTACACAAAAACATGCACGCACATACACACACACACACACACACGCACGCACGCACGCACACAAACACACGCACGTGCGCACACACACGCATACACACGCACGCACGCAAACACACGCACACGTACACACACTCAAGCACACACATGCATACAAACACATGCACACAAGTAATCGCGCATTTCTTACTTCATATTGCAACGTCAACACGAACACGGTACTATGTTCAATCGAAGCTATCGCGGATTTCAAGTCTGTTGTGGTGAAATAAACCAAACCGTTTACGTTTTCACGATTGAAACTACAACATGTCTTGCACATGCACAGAACATAGACAAGAATAGGGATACTTCTGTTAATGATCATTGTCTATTTGACATATCCGTAGTCACGCTCCAACGAGAGTCACTATTCTTGAACAAAAACGAATACATGTGTCACGTGTTAAACTGATTACAGACGATTGTTACTCGTTAGGCATATACAAAGTAAAACATTGTCCCTCGGGATATTTCGCTTATTCAGCTAATATAGCAAATGCATTTCACTTCAAATGTTGACTTGTTAGAAAAGCGATCCAAAATAAGAATTCCCCCTTCACACAGGAAGCAGCCAGGGTGTTGATTCTATGTATGTTCACAAGTGGTGGGGTGGCCTTATCTCACGCAGATGCCTGGCAAAATCTGAGGTTGTGATCCTATTCTTTTAACAACTTTCGAACGACTGCCTTTGAAACGGGTTGTGTGTGATCTTGAAGGATTTTTTGTCTTCAAGAATACATTTAATCCAAATATCATTTAATTTTCGCCCTTGACATTTTGGGTTCATGGCTTTAGTTAAGCGATGCAGGAAAAATCAGATAGCGACGATGAGTTATGCAAAAATATACGAGCAACATCGCATAAACATGACATAGAATGAGTGACTTTTATAAATGTACATACACAGAACTCGAGTTGGTCCTTATAATGACTACATTACTTCCACCGAGCGCACAAAGAGAAAAAAACAATATTCATTCATTGAAAATTTGTAACGTATCCAAGCTATTTTAAAGAAACGGAAAAACGATACGTGAAAAGACTGGCGAACAAAAGAATCGTTAAACATCATTAACTCCCGCAGCGATAGTGTTGCGTTTGTGCATGATATGCTCAGTAAGACTATTGGTAAACGTTAGAACAACGTTTTCTAATCTTCACTGAAATAGTAATCGCAAAGTAATAAAAACTAATGTGCAACATATCTAGTAACATTGTTGCTCCCTTGAAAAATCTCTACATATCCCATTGGAAAACTTGTTGAAACCTGGTGGCATTAAGATTCATTCTTTATGCGATAAATTCGGGTAACCCTAACCCTGTTTCTAATGTCGTCTAAATCACCTTGCAATGAAAACACCGTCGTATTTGTCAAACCACTTCAGTACATACAATGACAGGTTATGATTCGGTTCCTTTTTTGATTGGGTAACACACACATGAAGAATGTCACTTTCTTTCACTCGTCAGTATTTACAAAACTAATTTCAACGAATGAACATAATTTAAAGTAAACGGACAACTGCCTCTGATAAACACGCTTCGAATCAATGACAATGCCAAAAACTGACGTGATCCTTTCATAAATATGAACGAAGCACATCGGACTCTTCACGACTTTTCTAACTGAAACAATTCGCGAAAACAACAATCCACTCCTTTTCAATAAACAGCATGAAAAAACGATTCACATGTGAAAACAATCGACTTTTTGAATTCTCAGAAGTACCACAATTATTTCTTTTAAACTACTAATCGTCCACCAAACATCTTAAAGCTCTGCTCCAGTCGCTGGTAAAAACAGCCGACCTTTATATTATCCGAAATACCACAAACAGTTATGCATGATAAAAGTCGTCCACAACGGACCTCCAAACGTTGCTCCAATCAACAAATTGCAAAACAATACCTTGCACCTTACCGTTTTCGTAAACAGGGCTGCGCAACCATCACAGTCAGAAACAAAAGCATTCACAACACTGATCTGTCAGCAACAGCTTAATACGGAGGTCACAAGCCCTGTTTGCAGCTTGGATTAAACTATCCGGGAGGTCGAAAGTCGCAGGGGATAACAACTTGATCATAGCGGAACAACACCGGCGGAAGTGGTTCTTGGTATGCTGCTGTATGGTGGAGGGGCGTCTCCCCTGACGATGGTGACATCCGGTCTGAACAGAATTTTTAGTCTCTGAAACAAACACAGAACTTATAGTAATCAATGGGGCACAATTGCCTGGTAGGTAAGACGTCGGCCTGGTAGACAAGACGTTGGCCTCCTAATCGGGAGGTCGTGAGTTCGAATCCCGGTCGCTGCCGCCTGGTGGGTTAAGAGTGGAGATTTTTCCAGTCTCCCAGGTCAACTTATGTGCAGACCTGCTGGTGACTTAACCCCCTTCGTGTGTACACGCAAGAACAAGACCAAGTGCGCACGGAAAAGATCCTGTAATCCATGTCAGAGTTCGGTGGGTTATAGAAAAACGAAAATACCCAACATGCCTCCCCCGAAATCGGCGTATGCTGCCTGAATGACGGGGTAAAAACGGTTATACACGTAAAAATCCACTCGTGCTAAAAACATGAGTGAACGTGGGAGTCTAAGCCCATGAACGAAGAAGAAGAAGAAGAAGAAGATGGGTTCTAGGAACATGAAAATACTAAGCATGCATCCCCCAAAAGCGGTGATTGCTGCTTAAATGGCGGGGTTAAAACGGTCGTACATGTAACAACCGTAGGAGTTTTAGCCCATGACCGAGGAAGAAGAAGACGAAATTACTTGGGGAAATTCCATGACAGAAATTCGGACTGCGTGGTTTAGAATCCAGGCAGGGACAGACACGCACGGGTCAACTTTCTGTGCAGACTCAGATACGGTATCCGTGTCCCAACCCCGTGTCACCTCAGTAGCACGTACAAGACCTTTCACTCTTCCATAAGTGCATGTGGTTGATTACACCTAAACACCTGTGTCTCGTTTAAAGTTGGGATAACATCCGGAAACATGCCCCTAAGGACAGGCTTTAATTGAGCCCGAAGTCGACTTCGCGAAGTCTTTATACCGAAAACACAGTGCTAACGCTTTGCGAAGTATACTTCGCGTAGTCGACTTCGCCCAGTAAAGATCAGGCTTAAAGGTACTGAACTTGTCAAATCCAGGTGCACGGAGCCCCTGGGGCTTTTAGTAATACCTCAGGCAGCCATCCGTTCGAAGAACTACCAAGTTTCATTGACTTGCACCCAAAGAGTCAAGAACTGCGATTTTTTTACGAATTAATTTCGTACTCGGACCCGGCTGGTCTTGACCTATTTTTGGATCTAAATTTAGATCAGGTAGATCACCACATCATGCACAAAAAGACACGTCACTTAGCAAACTATGTCAGACGTCATCATGAGTTTGTATAAAACAAAATCGAGGCCGGAATCACTCAGTTGAATCGAACTCCGACCAAACACCACGTAATAACTAGGTTAATTTATGCACTCGCGTGAACACGAAACTGTCGAGCTTCACAGATGTCGTCGTTGGGTAGTTTTGGGTTTGTTTTACTACCATAAGAGGATTTTTGAACTGTAAATGCACTCAGCTGCAACTAAAACGCAAAACGAAGGCAGTGAGCTGCACTGTGCCTTTAATTGTGTCCCCGTGAGCGCGTAAAACATTATCATCGCAGCTACCGAATGAGCTATCCCCCCCATCCCCAAAGCCAAGGATAGGTTACCTGGACGATGGGTCCCTTGGTCACGGCGATCTTGCAGACCATGTAGGCTGTAACTTATCTAAGCTATTTCAAGTCAAGAGGAAAATGATCTGTGAAAAGACTAGCGAACAAAAGAATGGTTAAATATCGTTAACTCACGCAGAAGTAGCGAGCCCGGTAGCTCAGTTGGTAGAGCACTGGACTTGTGATCCGAGGGCCACAGGTTCGAATCCGGGCCGGGACGGACACGGGTAACCTTAGTGCAGACTCAGAGACGGTATCCATGTTCCACCCCCGTGTCACCACTGTGGCACGTAAAAGACCTCGGACATTGTGCCATTAGTGCTGGTGGCTGAATACACCTAAACACGCACACACCTGGGTATAGCGCGACTCTGTTGCTGCTAGCTTTCCACTTGGAGGAAGCGACCCAAATGTCCTAGCGATGTGACAATAAAGCAATGAAAATGAAAATGAAAGAAAAAGTAGAGTGTGTTGCGTATGTGCGTCATATGCTCCGAGAAAGGTTACCTGGAGGATGGGTCCCTTGGTGACGGCGATCTTGTAGACCATGTAGGTGGGGATCATGCCGATGGAGGACAGCGCCATCATGACGCCGATCACGTGGGCCCAGGTGGGAAACTCGTAGCCCACGTACTGGACAGGGACGTAGGTCAGGATGTTGAACATCACCACGCCCTGACACAGCAACGAGGGTGGAATGATAACATAGAGATACGATACTTGACAGGGACATACATCACCACGCCCTGACACAGCAACGAGGGTGGAATGATAACATAGAGATACGATACTTGGTTTAAACACAATTTTATTCAAAATACATGACATGAAACAACTGGCAAAAATGCAGCTAGGACACGAACTCAAGCAGATGCTTATTTGACGTGACCATAACAATGCTAAGTTACACAAGTTTTCATGATGGTGGACAACACAATTATTAACCAGAAGAACAAAATGTAGGAGGGGGGTAAGGGGAACTTAATCAAAACAGGAGGATTTACAGAGACAAAAAAAATTAAAATTAATCAAATAGAAAAAGAAAAGAAAAAAATAAAGAAAAAAAATAAGGTGAGACTATGAATGAAGCGCGTGGGACGAGAACATCGATGCTGAGACATGCAATAAGTAAGTTCAGATAAATGTACATTTTCATGGAGAGGGCAGCATAGTTCGTTACGAATGTATGGAAGAAAACAACCACACACACACAGACAAAAGAGAACAGCAAAACAAAAACAAAAACTCAATGATAAGTATTACTTATGTTAAATATGTAATTGATGCAACAACACTGAGAGGCGGGTTTACGTTCTCCTGCACACAAACATACACAATACCAGTACGTGGGCTAATCCTTCAAGTTAGTCGACCAGATTCAGCAATAAAGGATTGGACGGACTCGAAAATCAATGTATTTATGCGAAATGAATGTTGCTCGCTGCCTCTTAATAATGTTTCCACGTGTCTAAAATTGGCAGGCAGTGAGTTAATTGTGGACATACGAGCATGTTCAAATAACGTGCAGTATAACAAGTAATGTTCAGCTGTTTCGTTCCGGTTACCGCACGCACACAGTGGGTTATCTTTTAAATGGCGTTTGCATAAATCGGAATTAAGGTTACTCATGTTTAAACGCATTCTGCTGTGTTGTATTTCTACCTGTCTTTTTCCAAAATAATAATAAACTGGCACATAATGATGAGGACTTTGTAAATAATGCTTAAACTCGCTAATTGAGTTTGTGGTTTTAACCACATCAGGCAGATCATTCCATAAAATTGTAGTCGAAGGAACGAAGGCTAGGATGTTCGGAAGATTTCTGTCCTGTGAGCTGGTACAAATCTTTCAAGTGGTCGTCTTCTGTGATAGGGATTTAAGGATGAAACTAGTGGTGGCAAAAGGTCAACTAAATATAGGGGACATTTACCATGAACCATTTTATGATATAAAATCAATTTATGTTGTCTTCGGCGTTCCTTTAGACTACAAAATCCGCTTTCTTTGTAAATCTTACCATGACTAGTTCTCCGCACACCGCCAATTATAATACGTAAAGCTTCAAGGTGTAGTTTTTTCAGGGTGTTCGACAGGGCTTCGGTACAATTATCCCATAATACATCAACATAGTCAAAATGTGGCAAAATAAAGGATTTGTACATTATTTCCAAACTTTTTCTGCATAACTTATACTTATAATGCCTTAAGCAATTAATCAACAAAGTGGTCTTTTTCACAATATTTCTGACTTGAGCGTCCCATTTACAGTCATTTTGCAAAATAATACCGAGGTGCTTGTGTTCCTTTGTGTCTTCCAAAACAATTCCATTGAAAAATAACGGGTCAATTTGGCTTAAATCACGTTTTATATTCAGCAATTTGGTTTTTGTTTCATTAAATGTGACTTTCCAACGTGCTGCCCAACAACTAATTTTATCGAGGTCTGTATTTAAAATTTCGGCACGTCTTACCGGATCATTCAATGCAAGTGACATACGATACTTGACAGGGACATACATCACCACGCACTGACACAGCAACGAGGGTGGAATGATAATATAGAGATACGATACTAGACAGGGACATACATCACCACGCCCTGACACAGCAACGAGGGTGGAATGATAATATAGAGATACGATACTTGACAGGGACATACATCACCACGCCCTGACACAGCAACGAGGGTGGAATGATAACATAGAGATACGATACTTGACAGGGACATACATCACCACGCCCTGACACAGCAACGAGGGTGGAATGATAACATAGAGATACGATACTTGACAGGGACATACATCACCACGCCCTGACACAGCAACGAGGGTGGAATGATAACATAGAGATACGATACGCGACAGGGACATACATCACCACGCCCTGATACAGCAACGAGGGTGGAATGATAACATAGAGATACGATACTTGACAGGGACATACATCACCACGCCCTGACACAGCAACGAGGGTGTAATGATAACATAGAGATACGATACGCGACAGTGACAGTGACGTAGGTCAGGATGTTGAACATCACCACGCCCCGACACAGCAACGAGGGTGGAATGCTAACATAGAGATACGATACGCGACAGTGACAGTGACGTAGATCAGGATGTTGAACATCACCACGCCCTGACACAGCAACGAGGGTGGAATGATAACATAGAGATACGATACGCGACAGTGACAGTGACAGTGACGTAGGTCAGGATGTTAAACATCACCACGCCCTGACACAGCAACGAGGGTGGAATGATAACATAGAGATACGATACGCGACAGTGACAGTGACGTAGGTCAGGATGTTGAACATCACCACGCCCTGACACAGCAACGAGGGTGGAATGATAACATAGAGATACGATACGCGACAGTGACAGTGACGTAGGTCAGCATGTTGAACATCACCACGCCCTGACACAGCAACGAGGGTGGAATGATAACATAGAGATACGATACGCGACAGTGACAGTGACGTAGGTCAGGATGTTGAACATCACCACGCCCTGACACAGCAACGAGGGTGGAATGATAACATAGAGATACGATACGCGACAGTGACAGTGACGTAGGTCAGGATGTTGAACATCACCACGCCCTGACACAGCAACGAGGGTGGAATGATAACATAGAGATACGATACGCGACAGTGACAGTGACGTAGGTCAGGATGTTGAACATCACCACGCCCTGACACAGCAACGAGGGTGGAATGATAACATAGAGATACGATACGCGACAGTGACAGTGACGTAGGTCAGGATGTTGAACATCACCACGCCCTGACACAGCAACGAGGGTGGAATGATAACATAGAGATACGATACGCGACAGTGACAGTGACGTAGGTCAGGATGTTGAACATCACCACGCCCTGACACAGCAACGAGGGTGGAATGATAACATAGAGATACGATACGCGACAGTGACAGTGACGTAGGTTAGGATGTTGATTATCACCACGCCCTG
>NC_090248.1:59545550-59557064 GCF_037325665.1 Littorina saxatilis | reverse complement strand
ATCTTTATTATTATTATTATTATGATACCATCTTTGGAAAATGTTCATCTTCTGGACTAACTGTCTAATCTTCTTGTTTGTTTTGTATTGTCATCAGATATGATGTATTTGTGCAACAAGAGAGAGACTTTCTATTACCAAGGACTAATTTTAGTTATTCTGTCAAAGTACAAAAGCTGGTCTTTTTGGAATATCTATTTTGTGCCTATGATATATCTACCCAAGAAACAAAATCTGTTCATGAATATGAAACAATAGCTCTGTTGTTGCATTTAGGGACCTGTTAAAAGTAATATGAAACATATTTCAAAGTTATATCTTCATTTTTGTGAAAGATGAATGTTTCCACTAAACGATAATCATGGTGTATCCACAAAAGTCACATACACACGTCAATTTCGCTCGAGAATCCATTCAAATGTTACACTTGTAGAACAGAAAATCCTTTTATGTAAAGATTTGTTATCAAGAATCGGGATACAACATTTTAAAAGCTTGCCAAAGAAACAGATCTTAATTTCTGTGCCATCCCCACCCTTAAACCTTGAGGGATATTCACAATACTATGCGATCACACTGTTTTGGTATTATAAAGGATTGTGAATATTTTATTTCATTTTACACTTTAAAATCAACTTTGTGCCTGTGTCATGCTTTTTTTCATCTTGAAGTATTTAATCGACCATGTGTACCATTTATTTGAGTGTCCTGGCTTCTAAGGATGTTTATTCATGTGCAAGGTGTAATTTTCCACCAATGTTACATTGCAGCTGTGTCAGATGTATGACCCTCTCACGTCGACACGTCTGTAAAGGACTTCGTATAAGAACATGTGACTTCCTTCATCACTGTTAACTTCCTTAGCTGAACTTTACATTTTCCTCTGCGATTTTCTCTCTTCGCTCCTCTTTGATCATTCTGGTTTTAATTTCTTACACCGCCCCCTTTTATGCTAGTTGCTGATCATTTTATATAAAGCTTTTTTCTGCAGCCTGTATGGTGACGTCCAATTATAGTGCATTGTACAGACCTGGGAAGCCTAATACGATTTCGCCGTATCTTGTACGCATGAGTGTCTAGAATACGACGATCAGTACGGTCAGTTGGACAAAAAATACGACGAGAAAAAATCCTGGACTACTTTCTTCACAAGCACATCCCGAAGCTGATCCAGTATTTTGACACATGGTACCGGGGTTTTTTTTGTAAACACTTAGAGAAACATTTAAAAAAAAACATCACTTGATTAACGGTTCGACGGATTAACGGTTCGACGGATGCGTGACCCCCCACGGGTGAGGGGGAGTCCCATATTGGTTGGGACGAGAAAGAATTTACCCGATGCTCCCCAGCATGTCGTAAGAGGCGACTAACGGATTCTGTTTCTCTTTTTACCCTTGTTAAGTGTTTCTTGTATAGAATATAGTCACTTTTTGTAAAGATTTTAGTCAAGCAGTATGTAAGAAATGTTAAGTCCTTTGTACTGGAAACTTGCATTCTCCCAGTAAGGTAATATATTGTACTACGTTGCAAGCCCCTGGAGCAAATTTTTGACTAGTGCTTTTGTGAACAAGAAACAATTGACAAGTGGCTCTATCCCATCTCCCCCCTTCCCCCGTCGCGATATAACCTTCGTGGTTGAAAACGACGAAAAACACCAAATAAAGAAAAACGGATGCGTGTGAAACATGTTGGGGGTTCCCAGGTTTGATTGTAATTATGAGCAAAAGCGGTTGCAGTTGTTTAGGTGCGATGTTGACAGCAATTTGTATATTGTTTTTGAAATTGTAACAACAGACTATAGTGACAGTTTTGTGATACTTTAGATTGTTGGGTTGGTAGTTTGTTGGTTTTCAACATCCCTTCAACCTAATTGGGTTTGCGGGACCGATGCAAGTTTCCTTTGTGTGACGTGATGATCTCAAATATGGCAAACGATTCTTCGTAGCATGCAAACAAAACTAATTAATTTGGCCTTTCTTAGTTTGGACTTTTAACCTTCTGAAAATACAGTGGGCCAGCACCCAGGTTAGTTGGACTTTAACTCAGAAGGTATACGATTTACATAAACTGCATGGGTATACTTAGCTTTAAGCAACACGACCTGTTCGATTGTAGTAATTGTCTCCAAATGACATTCTGCATACATAGAGCGAACCCCGCAGTGTCCAAAAGGCTCGAATGTTAACATCAGTAACATTGTATCTGCCGATAGTTTCCCGGGCAGCAGGTAACTGCAAAGTTCTGTGCTTCTAATACCCGGATTTCAAAAACGTCCTGCATCTACCCTCAAAGTGGATGTGCTAACACATCGCACTGGTGTTTCGTTGAAGAACTTAAAGCCACAGTATGCCTCCCGTAAACCATCACAGATACTGTCAGGCTTTTACACACAGTACACACACCTTTTCATTTGTGGAGAAAAGTGCAGTACACATACATTTTTTTTTTATCTCTTATTTTCCCCATAGGGACCTTGTAAGTGTACAAGAGGAGATACAGTACGAAGAGCCCGTGCGTTGAGCAGAGAAAGTAGGTCACTTTAAGCGGACAATTTTTGTGCAGCCGAATTGGAGTTTTACTCTACTATTCCTTAGCAAAACTCCGGTACGAGCGAGTTAATTACTCAAGTTTCACATGTGTTGCTGAGGCGAGCTTGGCTGGCCCTGGGAAGCCGACTGACCACAGAGGGGCCTTTGTTCTAGTCCCCCCTCTCCTCCCGCAACTGGACTTTACCCCCCACGTAACTATAGGAAATGATTCGAGCTGAAGATTTTAGGATCTTCTTTGCCCTACCTTTTCTTGTAATGTTTTAATCACATCGTTTTTGGATACAACACATAACTTCCCTTTTTTGTTTTAGGACCATCTTTGTTAAGTTTTACAGTCAGTTTTTATGAAGGTTCAGTGAAGAGGGGCACGTTCTTTTTACCCTCTCTTTCGTTTTCCACCCCCTTTTTTAGTTGGTTGATTACTAGGCTTGACGTTTCCTGCTGCTATACTCACAAACGCATACTCTCTCTCTCTCTCTCTCTCTCTCTCTCTCTCTCTCTCTCTCTCTCTCTCTCTCTCTCTCTCTCTCTCTCTCAGAGATACTCTGCAAACGGTTCCCATGTTTGCCCATTTTGCAGATACCCTCACGAAAACGAGCACCACTTTCTTTTTAAGTGTCCAGTATACTCTGATATAAGAGAAACTTACTTGGGAAATGTCTTTGAAATTGGTCAACTCGAAAACTCGTCAATGCAGATACTACTAACACATAACAAAAGTAGGTTGTGGGCACTCTCCCGGTATACATTTTATGTATTCAGGCATCGACAGCAACTGCTAGGCTAAAATGAATGTGTGTAAATGATTTCCGATCGCTATGTTTCAACCCTTAGCACTGTATATGCACTTGTTCTTACTTGTTTGTGAGAGAGTATACATTGAATGGAAACTCTACTCCCCCCTTGTACAAACACAACAGTGTGGTTTACAATAAAAATTCTGAGTTCTGAGTTCTCTCTCTCTCTCTCTCTCTCTCTCTCTCTCTCTCTCTCTCTCTCTCTCTCTCTCATGGAGACCACGGAAGCGTGCCAAGGGCGAGCATACCACCTTTGAGTACCGCTCAACTAAGAACTTTAATGAAACTTCCTTTTTATATGATTTGAGTCATGTCAACTTTTCTCCTGTACATAATTGTGATAATTCTGACGATGCCTTATCCTTGTGGCAAAGCTTGTTTATGCCTATTGTGGACAAGCATGCCCCCATTCGAAGGAGGAGAGTTAAACAAAAGGCGCAGCCTGGGTGGATTACAGCTGAAATAATGGAGGCTATGAAAATTAGGGACACGCTTAAGAAGGACAAAAACACTAACGAGTACAAACTTCAGAGGAACAAAATCAGTGTTTTAGTGAAAAATTCGAAACGTAGATATTTCGAACAGATGATTTCGAATAATTGTGATACAGCGCACCTCTGGCGTGCCATGAACGAGGTTACGCATAAGCAGCGTAAGCCGTCTTTAGCGCCCTCGGTCGTGGAATCGCCAGACACGCTTAACAACCACTTCTTGTCCGCCGCGTCCCTCCTTACCCAATCTAATTCTATAGCCACACAAAACGAGTTCTCTAACCCTCTCCTTGAGAGTTTCTGTAGTGACCGGCTGCGGTCTGCTGACCAGAGCCCTATCCCTGCACTGGCAGTTCATGAAGTAGGGAAATATATATCTGACCTCAAGAATAAAAAGTCCGTGGGCGTAGACACTATTAGTACATTCTTTCTAAAACTTTCACTTCCGTATATAGTAGAGTCCCTGACGTTCTTGTACAATCTATGTATTAAAACAAAGGTCTTCCCTCTGGAGTGGAAATGTGCTAAAGTTATTCCTATTCCTAAGACGTCGGATTCTAGCGACATCAACAACCTTCGTCCTATCTCTGTTCTATCGGTGCTCTCTAAGCCTCTTGAGATGCATATCCATAAACATGTAATCCATCACATGGAAAGCCACGATCTTTTTTACCAATTCCAATCTGGTTTTCGTAAGTTTCATTCTTGTTCCACGGCTCTTGTCCGTCTCTGTGACACCTGGCTGTCGGCTATCAACGATTCCAAATTAGTTGGTGCAGTTTTCCTCGATCTGAGGAAAGCGTTTGAAACCCCCTTTACCGCCCAATTTAACACTCCTTCCTTTTTGAAGCTTTGTTTTCTCACACTTTCTATTTATATAACTTATGTGCAATTTTCTTCATTTTAAATCTCCCTTCTTTTAAGACCCCGGTTATCTAAGATTTGTTGGAAGTCTTAAAATGGAGGTACGAATGTATTCAAACGGGAGTCTAGAGAGCTTTGCCCTTCCAGTTTTATTGACATATTCTTGATTACTATGAAAACATCGGAATTGAGCACAATGTTGTTGTTGTAGTTTCTTTTTGTAAAACTTTATTTTTTTCAAGAATCTTTGTGTATATAGATGCATTGCCTTTATTCATTCAGTAAAATACGTAATTAATGTTCGGTGTTGCATGGTATGTTTGTGAAAGGGCTGAATCAGGCATGTCAGGGTGGCTGGTACGTTGGCATCAGTATTAAATACAAAGGATTGTCGTTACGTGTACTCACATATACACACGCACTGACACACCCACACACACACACACCCACACACACACCCACACACACACACACACACACACACGCACACACACACACACACACACACACACACACTCACACACACACACACACACACATACACACACACACACACACTCACACACACACACTCACACGCGCACACACACACACACATACACACACACACACACCCACACACACGCACGTACATCCACACCCACACCCACACCCAAACCCACATACACACACTCACAAACGCACACACATTTTCCTCATAACTTCATTGTGTATTAATGACTTGCACTGAAGCAGGATTTTCCTTGACTGCGATGTGACAAAACATCGTTGTTCTTGTATCAGAAAGACAATATTATGTGTCTCAATTCTTTCCTTGTCAGAAACGAGCGTGTGCTTTGAAAGAAATTCTGGTCATTGTCTAGAAGAAATTGTAAAGCATTATCCTTGTAAAAACACAACAAACGTTGTTCGTTTGGAGAGCACTTCTCACAGAAAAAGTCACACAATCTCTTCCTCTCTATCTGTCTGTCGTTGTCTCAGCATGAGGGCATACTGGTAATGCTTGTTAAAGGCCCTGTCCCTGTAGTTGTCTCAGCATGAGGGCACAGGGCCGGACTACCGGGGGGGTTATGGGGGTTGCGCAACCCCCCCCCCCCCCTAGCCTAAACATGTACCTTACTTATTTATTTATTTTTTTATTATTGCTTATTTTATGCCGTTTCATGCAAGGAGCGACCATTTTCCTATCTCAGAATATGACCTACCCGTCAGCTTCAGGGGGCTTCGCCCCCTGACCCCCACAACGAGGGGAGGGGGGGTGTGTTCTAGGGTTTCCGGACCCCCCCCCAGCCAAAAAATAAAAATATTGAATGAGGTATGCATTTCTTTATTTTACATTGAGTTTCAATTTTTGGGGTATTAATCAGTGACAAAATCTGCTGCCTGAAACTGGTAATGATCATCCTCAGAATGCACCAGATTGCACCATTTTGCATCCTTTTTTTCAAAATTTTCCGGGGGGGCATGCCCCCGGACCCCCCTAGCAAGCTAGGCGCTTCGCGCCGTCGGCTCTGCGCTTCGCGCCTTCACACCCATATCTTCACACTATACTTTTGAAAAAAACCAGTCATAAAATGAACTGATCTGCCCCTGCCGCCAGGGGGGACATCCCCCTGGGCCACCACTGGCAACCCCCCCCCCCCCTCCTCTTCGCCTAGTCCGGCCCTGGGGCATACTGGTAATGCTTGTTAAAGGCCCTGTCCCTCACGCGTACACAAATATGTTCACTGTTACAGATCTGTCCTGGTCGTCACATGGGATGAGAGTATCTTTCTACTTTGACACATACCAAACATCTACAATCTGGATGAATGCTGTTTAGACTCGATTTTGTTTTGTAGGGGGGGGGGGGGGGTGGGTGGGAGAGGGGGGATAGTTAGTTAGTTAGTTGTTGCTTTTTGGGTCCAGCGGACCATATAGGCCAAATCAGGACCCCGAGAGGGGGGATGGGGCTGAATTTCTTCTACAGATTGACATAAGAAATTGATCCAACAAAACAAAATCCACACTATGCACATAATAAAGCAGCGCTGTACATAGATGTTGGTATGTATGCGCCCATGTAAAGGAATGCCCATGTAAAAAAAATGCCCATGTAAAAGAATGCCCATGTAAAAGAATGCCCATGTAAAAGAATGCCCATGCTTTAGCCGCTGTTTCACTCCGGCTAAAGCCGTCATGAAACATCTACAGTCTCGTGTGCAAGAAAACTCTCTGTCACACGACTAGCTCGTAATAGCGGGTAATGTATGTATGTATGTATGTATGTATGTATGTATGTATGTATGTATGTATGTATGTACGTACGTACGTACGTACGTACGTACGTACGTACGTACGTACGTATGAATGTATGGATGGATGGATGGATGGATGGATGGATGGATCCATGTTTGTATGTATGTATGTATGTATGTATGTATGTATGTATGTATGTATTGATTGATTGATTGATCGATGTATCAAATGATTGATTGATTGATTGATTGATTGATTTATTGATTGATTGATTCATTCATTCATTCATTTATTTCTTCATTTATACATATATATATTTTTTTTACATTTATTTATTTTCGGGGTTTCAGTCAACATTGCACCAAACAAGAGGTACAATCAGAGTAGCAGGCACCCAGGGTTTGGAAGACCGCCTCCAAGCCACGCCGCCAACGGGAACACAGGCGGGGATTACAACAGTATCAACTGCATCCACACTGTGGTGGGAGATAGGGAACCACGGTGACAGGTCGACCTCAGCAGGAAGTTCCTTGTGTCCGATATTTCCATCTGGGCAAGGTTAGGATGCAGGTTTGATCGACGTATTTCATCATCATCATCATCATCATCATCATCATCATCATCATAATCATCATCATCATCATCGTCACCACCACTATCAGCATCACCATCATCATCATCAATATTTAACTCATTGTTGGTTCGATGTTCCCAGAGCATTGTTATTGATCGTGCCGCCATGTTGGAAGACTTTAACACTATTGTGACTAGCATTGCCACGGCGTTAACGTCTTGCCTGCCCAAGCTTGCCACCAAGAAACTTCCCCAAAAAAGAAATCTGTCTAGCAAGCTTGAATTAAGTCCAATCACCACCAAATATTGTTGTACTAATTAAAAAATGAATGCCCAGTTCAGTCGTGCTATTTATAAGTTTGTCACGCGATTTGTTGTAGCGAAGGGGGTAAGAAAGGGGGATAATTTGTGTTTTTAACGTTTTTGTGTGTGTTTTCTTTTAACAGAAAGTATTATAAATAATGTTATAACCAAACAAGGTCTAAAACCTTTGAATTAGCTGAAATATTGTTAACATTGTACACAGAAATAAGGAGACAGTACACAGAGAAAAACAAGCAAATCACGCATTCACTCAGAGCATCCTGACTCAAATGAAACAAAACTGTGACACTCACCAAATGATGTCCAGCTAACCCATATTGAATATAAGTCACATTTTCACAACACAGTACCAACTGTATACCTACGAACATTTCCAAAAGGATTAGGAGGCTAGCCATTGTTATCAGTGCTGCCACGCCCCCTTGCACCTACACGATTCCGAGATGTGCGTCTAGCAGTACCACCCCTGCCACGTGTAGTTTGCCGACTCGTACTAGCAACAACAGGACTGTTTCTTCCTCACTATCACTGCTATTATCGCTTTCTTGAGGCGAAAACGACACGTCGGAGTCATGATCTACAGGATCCTCAAGATCCAACATCCGGAGAATATCCTTCCGTGACAAGGCTCGCCTTCGATTCATTTTTTTTTTGTTCGAAAAAAACACGCAAATCTGCACTAATTTGATCAGGGCGGAAGAGAAAGTCACGTGTATCAAGGGAAACAACTCAATGTATTGCAAGCTTCAAAAACTGGGAAGCAATCACGAGTCGTGTACCTTGTCCGACTGTTACTGAAAAATTCACCTCCCGTTCATGGGCGTGTCAGCGCTGCTACTGATTTATTCACCTCCCGTCGCAAAAGATTTCGTGGAATTTTAGGTTGACGGTTTTCATTTTGAATAATCCCAGCAAAGCTGAAGGTATTCCACGAACGTTTTTTCTGACTTCGGCTAACACATGATAAAGAAGGATTCTTTTTGACATAATTGGGGCAAGAGTTGGGGATCGAAGTTCACCAACAACTGGGAACATACCGTCAACTACCTTGTAAATGCCCACCCCCTTATGCACGAATTTTGCCCCAAAGTAGGGGGTGGGCGTTCACAAGGTGCTGTGCCCTGTACATGATCATTCAGTTCCTTGCTGGAACTACTGGTATTGGGTCTCTTGGTATGAACAAAAATAAATCAAACGAGCATTGACCTTTAACGGTCAATATAGCCGTCCCGTGGCTGTCGTGACACGGGGGTGGGACATGGATACCGTCTCTGGGTCTGCACAAACAGTTGATCTGTGACCTACCCGGGCCGGATTCCTATCCGCGACCTTAAGTCAGGCGGGGGGGGGGGGGGGGGGAGGGGGGGTGTAGGTGTAGCTGGGCACTGTAGTCTGAGGATTATTTAGGGAAAATAAAAGTATTGAGGCCAGATTTGAATGCTCCTAAAGAATGTTGTTGACGGAGGGGGAGGTAGTGAGTTCCAATTGGTGGGCGCTTGAAAGGAGAAAGAGCGTTGGCCCGCAGTTTTGAGTTTTGTGTGAGGTATGTTGAGTTTGAGGTCGTTTGAGGAGCGGAGTGGTCGGGAAGGTTGATAGAGTGAGAGGGAATCAGAGAGATAGGTAGAAGCGAGCTTACATAAAGGCGCCTAAAATACAAGAAAAGTAGGTTGCTGCCTGGAACGTTTGTTATTGACAAAGCAATGCATTCACAAATATATAGACCCAACGGTCTTTAAAATGCACAGACAAACAACGAGTAACGAGAACTTAGCTTGATCGAATAGTTTACAGAGAGAGAGAGAGAGAGAGAGAGAGAGAGAGAGAGAGAGAGAGAGAGAGAGAGAGAGAGAGAGAGAGAGAGAGAGAGAGAGAGAGAGAGAGAGAGAGAGAGAGAGAGAGAGAGAGAGAGAGAGAGAGAGAGAGAGAGAGAGAGAGAGAGAGAGAGGTGTCCCTCTGGGGCATTGCACTTCTACTGAAAGCCCCACTCCGCCTCACATGACGTTTACAAAACGATGGAATCTTTCACAAAATAAGCAATTCTGTTCAAACCTTACTTTTTTTTAACTTTTTTTCTGCGGGCAGGGAGCATCCTTCTTCGTAGGTCTTTTTTAATTCTTGTCTAAATGTTGTTGTTTATTCTACATTCCTTAACCGAAATTCATAATCAAATATATATCTAATTTCTTCTGGCGTTCTACTTATCAATCCCTATACACATTTTTGCCATAATAATTAAAACATTAACACAATCAACAAGTGCATGTAAATATTCAGAACAATATATCGTACCGAACAAACAATCATGTACATTTATATTTATCTTTCCAATACATACTAGCTATTAATCCCAAGCCTTTACATTGCTTGGGTAACACCTCTGACAAAAAACAACACCTGTGTTTTCCCAAACGTAACAACAAATCAGATGGAATACATTTCCATTTACCATATACATCATTTTGCAAACGTAGTGCCCGCGACAATACAAACGAGTTCTGTAAATCATTCACATCAATAATATTCAAACCACCTTGTTTAACATCTTTACACATAATTTTCCTCTTCACTTTTTCAAATGCTTTTTTATTTTATATCTTTTTTTCGCCAGATAAACCGGTATATTAATGTGTTCAAAATCATCATGACGTGTTTAGGAATTAGCAGAGCTTGCATCACAAATATTACTTGTGACAGTAACAGTGATTTTACCAAACATATTTTACCCATACTACTGCAATTTCTTCTATACCATGTTTTCATAATTCGTTGTATTTTATCAATTCTAGGCACAGGAAGCCTCCCGTAAACCATCACAGATACTGTCAGGCTTTTACATACAGTACAAACACCCTTCCATTTGAACGCTCACCAAACGGGAACATCCTAGGTGCCTTACGTAAAGAGCGAGCAATTTTTTAAAAAATTAATTTTGCGCCGATTGCTCAGAGACAATCGGACCGTGGTGCGTTTTGGCGCTAGACCTAACTTTTAAAATCTAAATAATAAATTGACAGCTTGTTACACAAACATTCTTAAATCATAAAAGAATTCTTTTTTCATCAAGACAAGATCAGTACAATTCGAAGTTTTGAAAGTTTTGAAAGTTTGAAAAAAGAAAAGCCCGGAAGCAGGGTCACGCAAGGTCGTGGTTCTCGTAGCAGACGACGGTTTATGTCTATCGCCAGTTCCTCTGAACAGTCAAAAGCCATCGCTAGAGTTCTTGTGAACCACAGCCGTTTGTTTCGTGCATAGTCAGAGGTACATAAAGACGTGATATTGCAGATAAGCTCACATCGAGTCGCATTCAAATTACTAACTGACGACTACATTATGAAAAAGGGAAACTGGATCACACGGGTTCACGATGGCTCAGGGGTAAGATAAACCACGCAAAAATAAATTCTTTGAAAATTGCTCGCTCTTTACGGAGGGCACCTAGGATGTTCTCAAGCGGTGAGTGTTTAAATGAAAGGGTGTTTGTACTGTGTGTAAAAGCCTGACCGTACCTGTGATGGTTTACGGGAGGCTAATACTGTGCCTATAATCCCTTCAATGCTATATGGACATTTCTGTCTCACTAATTAATCCCTCAATATTTATTATATGGTAAGATGCAGCTCATTTGACGTAATCATATCCCTGTCCAGGATGTACGAATGTATGCGCGCAATACTA
>NC_090248.1:59505550-59540550 GCF_037325665.1 Littorina saxatilis | reverse complement strand
TTGATTGATCGACTGATTGATTGATTTATTGATTGATCGACTGATTGATTGATTAAATGGTTGGTTGATTGATTGATTGATCGATAGACTGATCGATACATTGACTGATTGGATGATTGATTGATTGATTGCTTAATTGATTGATTGATTGATTGATTGATTGATTGAAAAATGTGTTTCCTAAATATACATCCTATTCACTACACTTGTTCGTTTAATTCCTTCAATTTGTTACGTTCACAGACTGTATATGTACCGTTTATGATCCGTGGAACAAAGGGACGTAAACGCTTCTGGTTGGGGTTTTGTATTGATTTTTGTTATTGCTGACTATGATACTTAGGCTACACAAGACATAATTCAACCTTGAAATGTAATTATTATCTTATTGCAATGTGCAGTTGGAGACGACGACGCCAAGCAAAGCGCTCAAACAATGGCGGCCAAATCGTGTCATCAGCTTGTGAGTTTGCAAAATGTTATATTCCCTGAACCCCCCTCCTACCAACACACGCACGCTGGTGGCTTTAACAAAAAAGAGATAATTAAAAACAATATTCTGCACAGGAATCAGTTAAAGCAGTCCTTGACAGGCGTATTCTTAAAATAACTGTGTCAGGGTTTTCAAGCGGTGTGGCAGAGTAAGCGCCCCAGACACCGTGACAAGCGCTATCACGTTGCCAAGCAATGAACACACTCGAGCTCGCTGTTAGCCGGCTTAGAACGGCCATCGTGAAGAACAACTGACTGTGATGAGTATGTTATGCACTACGCATTGTGTAAATATTGCATTGCATTCCCTAGCCTTGCCTTGCTTAGAATGATACCATTTCCTTTAAAACATATACTCACCGGCCTTCACGATTCGTTGCGGCAATGATCGTTGGCCCGCATTGATCGCTGACAGCGTTTTTCGACTGAGGTTACGTGTAATTGACTTGTTGTCTAGCGATGTCTTCAACTCGCTGTGATGAGTATGATAGGAACTGTGCGCTTAGTATAATACCCTTTCCTTTCAAAACATAAACTCACCGGCATTCACGATTCGTTGCAGTCGTTGGCCCTCATTGGTCGCTGACAGCGTGACTCAACTGAGGTCACGTGGGATTGACTTGTTGTTGAACGAGTTTCGGAAAACTCATGCTTTAGCGATCAGTGCAAGCAATCAACAGCGAATCGTGGCTTCAATGTGCATGTTTTCGAAAGAAAAGGGCATCAGATCGAGTGCACTCTGCACAACAGTTAGTTGTTCGTCGCAATGAATGGTCTAAGTCGGCCAGCAGCTAGTGTTGTGGCTTGGACATGTGTTAATTGACGTGTGTCTGAGGCGCGTGATTACTTTGCTGCGTACACCGCTTGAACATCCTGACAGAGTTATTTCCTAGCATCGTCTATTGAGACCGACGATGATTTTTCAAAGACTTCGTGAGTTGTCTTGACCGACAATTCAGTACGAACAGATTCGCGCAGTAAGCTTGCTGAAGTCGACTTCGCGAAGTCGACTTCGCCCATTTAATATCAAGCTTTTAAGGGTAATGATTTTGTCACGTGTCCATGAGGAGTGATTGCCTCATGCCATGACTGTATCCTAACAGTCAGGCCAGATTTGCGAAGATCAGCCTAACAGTTTTTAAAGGGAAAGTGTGCCTTTAAACTTATGCTTATGCTTCTAAACGTATACATGTTTGAATAAGGGTTCCAATGTCGTCTTTTGAACATGTTTTACGATAATTATTTTATCGGTATCGGTATACCAATACGTACTAAGGGAAACAACGCTGTAAACTGCACTATAACTTGGAAATAGGTGCAGCTGGTCTCCCTTGGGGATCTTTCTCTTGTTTTGGTGCTGGTTTTTCGTTACAATTTTGTAATAATTTATGTTGTTATTCTTGTTGTTCTTGCACTTGTTGTTGTGGTTGTTGTTGTTGTTGTTGTTGTTGTTGTTGTGGTTGTTGTACTTGTTCTGGCTATTGTTGTGGTTGTTGTGGTTGTTGTACTTGTTCTGGCTATTGTTGTGGTTGTTGTGGTTGTTGTACTTGTTCTGGCTATTGTTGTTGTTGTTGTGGTTGTTGTACTTGTTCTGGCTATTGTTGTGGTTGTTGTGGTTGATTTATTGTTTGTTTGTTTATGGTTGTGACTTTCCTGTTAAAGTTCTCCGGCAGCAAAGGGATCAAATGAAAACTTGAATCTTTTTCAGTTGAACTGTCACCTCCTTTTGCTAAAGACTTGACAAAGGGCAGTGTCGACGCCACTGAAGAGACGTCATCGACACACGGTAAGGTTGGAGGGTTGGCGGTGCCAGAGGAAAGCGGTGAAAACTACTACGAGCCGTTTTACGTCTCTCAGAACTACGACGCTGTCCATCACGTCTACACGGACATGAAATCTCACCCACGAAACCAGAATTAAACTGTCTGTAACGATTATAACGATATCCGTCATCTCAAAAATGCCTACGACGCACACGGACACTCACACTCGCATGCAGACGCACACACATATATGCACGCAAGCGCATTTACATACACACTTACGCACGCACACACACACACACACACACACACACACACACAAACACAAACACACACATACACACACACACAAACCCACACACACACACAAACCCACACACACACACACACACACACACACTGTATCTGTGCATCTGGTTATTCTTGATACAGGTCACAATGGGTACACATTTGGGTCACTAAGAATGCAATTTTGTTGTTGTTGAACATTACTGTGTGAGACTAGAGCAGCAAATATTTTGTTGTTGATATTATACACAACGAAAGGTGGGTCTGATGTGATGGAGGAGCCACATTTTCAAAAGTTTGTCCCAGATAAAATGGTATTATTAAAGGTTTGAGGATACCACGGCGAGCGGAATTTCATATATCGCTGGCTCCAGCCTTTAAATTATTCGTAGGTAGGTTAGAAATAGGCGCACTGATGAAAAACGAGAAATCAGACTCGACAAGGGAGATAATCTTACTTTCGGCTCTCTTTGGGTACGCCGTTCTGAACAGTGCCAAAACTGTTGTCAAAGAAAGTTCACAAACTTTAAGAAAAGCTGCCAGTCGAGAAGGGTTAAAAATATGGAGAGAAGTTAGTTGAAATGCATTTCATTCAATTAGGAGTCGTTTGTCTTGTTAGTCAGGCAGCGCGAAAGGCATAGTTACTCTTTGTTGTGGCGATGCTGTGGCAGTTTGTCGATCATTGAGCCGCTTCGAAGCAGCAGAATGTGTTAAGCGACAGTAGAATAACGTTTCTTTGATAAAGATACGTTTTAGGTTGGATAAATATTGTTAATTGTTATTAAAGAAGTGCTTGTTGTGAAGATATGTACAAATAATTATGTACAAATATAATTATATAATATATTATGTAAACATTTGCTGTGAAGATGCTGGCAAAAACGGCGACCAAAAACGGGAACGCAGACTAGGTGTGTCTTTGCCGACTTACCTCACGGTCTGAGTTGTTGATAAGAATTGTGTCTCTGCTGTTTTTGTTATATTTAGTCAAGTTTTGACTAAATATTTTAACATCGAGGGGGAATCGAAACGAGGGTCGTGGTGTATGTGCGTGTGTCTGTCTGTGTGTGTGTGTAGAGCGATTCAGACTAAACTACTGGACCGATCTTTATGAAATTTGACATGAGAGTTCCTGGGTATGAAATCCCCATACGTTTTTTTCATTTTTTTGATAAATGTCTTTGATGACGTCATATCCGGCTTTTCGTGAAAGTTGAGGCGGCACTGTCACGCCCTCATTTTCAACCAAATTGGTTGAAATTTTGGTCAAGTAATCTTCGACGAAGCCCGGACTTCGGTATTGCATTTCAGCTTGGTGGCTTAAAAATTAATTAATGACTTTGGTCATTAAAAATCTGAAAGTTGTAAAAAAAAAAAAAAATTATAAAACGATCCAAATTTACGTTTATCTTATTTTCCATCATTTGCTGATTCCAAAAACATATAAATATGTTATATTCGGATTAAAAACAAGCTCTGAAAATTAAATATATAAAAATTAAATTGTCCAAATCAATTTAAAAACACTTTCATCTTATTCCTTGTCGGTTCCTGATTCCAAAAACATATAGATATGATATGTTTGGATTAAAAACACGCTCAGAAAGTTAAAACAAACAGAGGTACAGAAAAGCGTGCTATCCTTCTTAGCGCAACTACTACCCCGCTCTTCTTGTCAATTTCACTGCCTTTGCCATGAGCGGTGGACTGACGATGCTACTAGTATACGGTCTTGCTGAAAAATGGCATTGCGTTCAGTTTCATTCTGTGAGTTCGACAGCTACTTGACTAAATATTGTATTTTCGCCTGACGCGACTAGTTTAAATATTCCAATCTTCTTCTTGTCGATCACACGTGTTTAAATATTCCAATAAAACTGATGCAATTCTTGAAATTTTGCATTTCATTGCTTGTGTTTGAGAATAGCGAGTGTTTTCCAAGGTTTAACCTGCGTAACGACTGGTGTCACACTTGGGTTACCTCGCTTCCATCAGCGCAACGCTCTAAATGAGCTTCAAAGTAGAAAAGCAGATAAACAAACAAAAAAAGCATTTTAAATCTATAAACCGAGCCACAATCCATTACACTAATTTTAATTTCGGTATACATTTTGCAAATCAAATTTGTTCATGACGTTACATGATGCGAAGGTTACGCTCGACTTTCGATTCAAAGTAACTCCACTTACACTTGGAATCTACATTTTGTAAGAACCGTGTGTTCCTTCTTCTTCTTCTTCTTCTTCTTCTTCTTCTTTTCTTCTTCTTCTTCGACGAAGCGCTGAGTTCAATAATATTGTCAAGATTTGCTCTATAAATCTCTTAGCGCACTGTGATTGTTTCAATAACGATATTGTCAGTAGCGACAATAGATTATAACGTTTGAAAAGGCACATTTTTCTGCCAGCGTTTGGATAAAATGTGGACATGACAAGCATCAGTTGGTAATGTGGAGAAGATAAGCCACATGTCAGTAATACAGAGGATGAGAAGCATCATTTGGTAATGTGGAGAAGATAAGCTATATGTCACTAACACGGAGGATGACAAGCATCTTCTCAAATCAAAAGAAAGGGAACAGCCTCGCTTTGGCAAAGGGCGGAAGAATAATATGCTCTCTGGAAAAGTTTTAAGTGCATTGCCATTAGCCAATCAGTTTCACATCAGTCATGTGACACCAGTACTTACAATGTACTGACAATTATTTAAGTTATTGAGACATCCCAGTGCACTAAGGGATTCATAGAGCAAATCGAGAAAATTCATTATTGAACGAAGCGCATAGCGCTGAGTTCAATAATTATTTTCGAGATTTGCTCTATAAATCCCTTAGTGCACTGGGATTGTTTCAATAACGATATTGTCAGTACCGCCAGAGAAAAAAGAAGATTCAAAACGCACATTTTGCTACGCGCATTTGGATAGGCGTAACTGTGTGGTCAGGTTTGTGTCAGATCTACTTTTGTGTGGGCTGTCTCAAGTGTGTCGTGCTTTCGTCACACGCAAACTCTTGGTTTAATTTCTGTTGGTAAATTCCAGTGTAGCGTTAAGTTAAAAAGTGATGATCTTTCATGGAGACCTCATTTAAACTCGCAGAAAGGACTGTGCTCTTAGTTATTTGCATTTCGAAACCTTCATCGAGCTTCGACAGATTGACTGTGCAGAGTGTTGCCCCTTGAATTGGCTAACCCCCCAAGGTCGACGGTAAGCACATTTTCAAAATAAATGTGGCATATTTCTCGTGTTGTATCTTCACTTATCGGGGAGTCTGATACTAAATATGAACGGTAAGAATGCTCTGAACACTACACGTATTATATCCCCATCATTTTTCGTTTACATTTGCCCAACATGTTAATTTGCTGAGCGGGGTTTATGTCGTCTGCTAGGCTAGGGCAATTGAACCACTGCAGTCTGCACTGAGTCTGCACGCATGAGGCAAGCTGGTAATAAGTCTTATATATGGTAAGAACGTTCTGAACCATACACGTTTTCGATTACGATTGCTCTTGCCTTGAAATAATAATTCTGAAACCATTCATTTACTAAACTGATGCAGTCGTATTTCAGTGTAGTCTGCTACATATGACAGAGTCGATCGAGTCAGTCTTCCAAAATGCTGGTCTAGCTGGTACGTTATCGGAATAACACTTGTGTTTTCTGTTAGCCGCTGTGAATTGTATACTAACTCATCATTTGGTAATGTGGATGAAAAGCTACATGCCACTAACACGGCATATGAGAAGAATCTATGCTAGTCGGCGAAAATGAGATGAGGCCACAAACTATAAGCACAAGGCTGCGCCTTCAGACAATGTTGACCCTGACTTACCTGACAAACTGAATGTGTTTTATAGCAGGTTTGACCAGAAGAACCCATCACTCGGTTACCGTCCTCCTCTCCCTGACGATGCGTCTCTTTTGGCGCCGGCATTTACCATCCAGGAGAGTGAGGTCAGGGGTCTCTTCCGTAAACAGAATCCAAGAAAGGCTTCTGGTCCTGACCTTGTCTCAACATCGACCTTGAGGTCCTGTGCTGACCAGCTCGCGCCTGTTCTTACTGACATTTTTAACACTTCTGTGCAGCAGATGTCTGTGCCACGGTGCTTCAAGTCTTCAGTAATTGTCCCAGTCCCCAAAAAGCCCAAGGTAACTCAGCTGAATGACTTCCGCCCTGTGGCACTGACATCTGTCATCATGAAGGTTCTGGAGCGGTTGATTCTGCGGCACCTGCGGGTTTTCACGGGTCACCTGTCTGACCCACTCCAGTTTGCTTACCAAGCCAACAGGTCCGTCGATGATGCCGTCGCCATGGGTCTTCATTTTGTCTTGCAGCACCTTGAGAACCCTCGCACCTACGCTAGAATGTTGTTTATTGATTATATATTCCTCCGCATTCAACACGATCATCCCTCACAAGCTCTTCCACAAACTGATTGGTCTCGATGTCCCTCTCTCTCTCTGCCACTGGCTTCTAGATTTCTTGCTTGACCGTCCTCAGGTCGTCCGACTCAACAATTCACTCTCTGCCTCACTCACTCTGAACACTGGTGCCCCGCAGGGTTGTGTTCTGTCCCCTCTACTCTTCACCCTTTTCACCAACGACTGCACCTCCGCTCACCAATCCACACACATAATCAAATTCTCTGACGACACCACCATTTAAGGCCTGATTTCTGACTCCAATGAGGACGCATACCGGGGGGAGGTTCAAAGAGTGGTTGAGTGGTGCTCTGAAAATGATCTCGAGCTAAACGTTGTTAAAACAAAAGAAGTCGTTATCGACCCTCGACGAAAGAAAGACCCCATCTTGCCCCTTGAAATAAATGGGGAAGCTGTAGAACAGGTCTCTTCATTCAAATTTCTCAGCACACTGATCTCTGAAGACCTGAAATGGGACGGGAACACCACGTCCATCATTAAGAAGTGCCAGAAGTCGGGGTATCCTTTTTAATCCACCGAACAATTAATATCCACAGCCATGTGTGTCTCCTGCCTCCGAACACACACGCTACAGAGCTCGACTCGATGTGCGCAGTTTCGTATAAAAATTATTTTCCAAAATTCCCCACTGTGTTTTATAAAATAATCATATTATGAAAGCACATACATTCTTATCTTAGTTGTTATGTATTCATTGTTAGTAAACATCGGCATTATTCATGTTTTACTTTAAACGCAATCATTGTTATTTATAGATCACAGGCACCTGATGTAAGTAGGTCACACACGTGTAAATGTTGTGCCCAGTCCTTGTTTTTGTTTCTGTTATTATTTTAGTTAGCAGGTCTAGTTGAGCACGTATTAAGTATCATGTACCCACTACTAGTCATTGTGCATTTTAGTTAATGGACTGATGATGTCATTTGTATGGAGTCGACGCACGTGCGAGGATATGTATGTGTGGGAGGGGGGGGGGCGGGAGATGGAAGCTTGCTGTATGTTATGTAATGTATATATTGTGTGTGATACGTGGAAATGTGATACTATTTATTTGCATGTATGATACAGGTACAAATGTGATAATTGTAGGCTTATACTAGTGATTACTGTGTGTGATACATGAAATGTGATATGAATGCTGTTTTTATATGTTATACTCTTACTTTCTCCCAAGCGCAAGACAAACTCTTCTATGAAAATTGAAGCCAATAAAATTTGAGTTGAGTTGAGTTGAGCAGCGGCTGCACTTCCTGAGACAGTTGCGCAAGTTCCGTATGTCACAGCAAATCATGGCGCAGTTCTATCGCGCAGTCGTTGAGAGCACCCTGTGTTTTTCTATCACGGTCTGGTATGGCAGCACCACTGAGAAAGAGAAACAGCTACTGGAGAGCATTGTGCGGACAGCCTCCAAGGTCGCGGGCTGTGAATTCCCTTCCGTTGCCTCTATTTTTGAGTTGCGCTCAGGTCGAAAAGCAGGAAAGATTGTTCGCGACCCCTCCCACCCGGCAAACCACTTCTTCGAGCCTCTTCCATCTGGTAGGCGCAACAGAGCTTTGAAAGCCAGAACTAGTCGCTTTCGCTCTAGCTTCATCCCCCATGCTGTACTGACAACTCCTGGAGAGAAGACGTTGTAATATACTGTAGTTATAGGATTGGGGGGGGGGGGGGTTCTTTTGTTACTTAGTCCTTTCACTGCATTCCATTACTGTTCTCATAACTTGTGATAGTGGAATGGTCCTTATTTTTTAGGTGCTTGAGTAGTTCTGTGATGGTAGTAGTTTTGTGCAATGTGACTCTAGGTTCAGGTGCTTGAGTAGATCTGTGATAGTCTGTCAATACTGTTGTTTTAAACTGTCTAACTGGCTAGATTATGATTATATAATTTTATGTGATGATCTGACTAAATGATAATAATTACGTGTACTACTTACTTTTAAATGGATTATAATTTTCAGGTATTGTTCTAGTATTCACTAATGTTACATTGATATTACTGGCACCCCTTTTAAACTGATATGGTTTTTACCTTTACAAGGCGACGATGTGAATTTGTGAGGTAGATATGTGGCTGGTTATGTGTGAGTATGTAAATAATTGTGTGTGTGTGTGTGTGTGAGTTGTGTCTGTGTGTGCATGACGGTGTAATGTACGTATGTATGCATGCATGGTGATGTGTGTCTGCATATGTGTCTGGTTGGTTTTTATTTTATTTTTACCGTGTCGTGCCAAGATGAAATCCTTTTGCAAAATTGGTGAATAAATATCTTGTATCTTGTATCTTGTAAACACAGCGGCTTCTATTTTTAGATCAGTGGCACTGTGGCACAGACACATGCAATCTGTCAGAAAAAAACCCACTTCTGCTTTAATTGAGAAGCAGGGAATTTATGGTCATTTGGTATTGTGGAGAATATAAGCTACATGTCATTAATTAATTCTGAGGATGAGAGCACAGTCTCGCTTAGGCAAAGGGCGGAAGAATACGCTCTGTGGAAAAGTTAGCGCACTCCAAGAGTGCGCTAACAGTTTTAGCGCATCGCCATTAGCCAATCAACTGGTTCACATCAGTCATGTGACACCAGTACTTACTGACAATTATTATTATTATTTAAGTTATTGAGACATCCCAGTGCACTAAGGGATTTATAGAGCAAATCGAGAAAATTCATTATTGAACGAAGCGCATAGCGCTGAGTTCAATAATTATTTTCGAGATTTGCTCTATAAATCCCCTAGTGCACTGGGATTGTTTCAATAACGATATTGCCAGTACCGCCAGAGAAAAAAGAAGATTCAAAACGCACATTTTGCAACGCGCATTTGGATAGGCGTAACTGTGTGGTCAGGTTTGTGTCAGATCTATTTTTGTGTGGGCTGTCTCAAGTGTGTCGGGGTGCTTTCGTCACACGCAAACTCTTGTTTTAATTTCTGTTGGTAAATTCCAGTGTAGCGTGATGATTTTTCATAGAGACCTCATTTAAACTCGGAGAAAGGACTGTGCTCTTAGTTATTTGCGATTCGAAACCTTCATCGAGCTTCGACAGATTGACTGTGCAGAGTTTTCCCCCTTGCCAAGGTCGACGGAAAGCACATTTTCAAAATAAATGTGGCATGTTTCTCGTGTGGTATCTTCACTCATCGGGGAGTCTGGTACTAAATATGAACGGTAAGAATGCTCTGAACCATACACGTATTATATCCCCATCGTTTTATCGTTCACATTTGCCCAACATGTTAATTTGCTGAGCGGGATTTATGTCGTCTGCTAGGCTAGGTAATCGAACCACTGCACTGAGTCTCATTTCAAAAACAAAAATTGCTCGTCACGTTGCACTGAGTCTGCACGCATGAGGCAGGCTGGTAATAAGTCTTATATATGGTAAGAACATTCTAAACCCTACACGTTTTCGAT
This sequence comes from Littorina saxatilis, assembly GCF_037325665.1. Classification (NCBI taxonomy): domain Eukaryota; kingdom Metazoa; phylum Mollusca; class Gastropoda; order Littorinimorpha; family Littorinidae; genus Littorina; species Littorina saxatilis. The sequence goes on along the minus strand of NC_090248.1, from coordinate 59,530,152 downwards.
TCCGATTGTTCTTGCCTTGAAATAATAATTCGGAAAACATTCATTTACTGAACAGATGCAGTCATTTCAGTGTAGTCTGCTACGTGCTGATCTAGCTGATACGTTATCGGAATAACACTTGTGTTTTCTGTTAGCTGCTGGGAATTGTATACTAACTCATCATTTGGTAATGTGGATAATAAGCTACATGCCACTAACATGGCATAAGTATGAGAGGAATCTTCGCAAGTCGAAACTGAAAAATTAGACACAGCGGGTTCTATTTTTAGATCAGTGGCAACTGTGGCACAGGCACATGCAATCTGTCAGAAAAAACCCACTTCTGCTTTAATTGAGAAGCAGGAAATTTATGGTCATAATCATTGGTGAGGTATTGTGGAGAATATAAGCTACATGTCATTAATTAATTCTGAGGATGAGAGTACACTCTCGCTTCTAAAGGCAAAGGGCGGAAGAATACGATCTGTGGAAAAGTTAGCGCACTCCAAGATTGCGCTAACAGTTTTAGCGCATCGCCATTAGCCAATCAACTGGTTCACATCAGTCATGTGACACCAGTACTTACTGACAATTATTATTATTTAAGTTATTGAGACATCCCAGTGCGCTAAGAGATTTATAGAGCAAATCGAGAAAATAAATTATTGAACGAAGCGCGCGCCTAGCGCTGAGTTCAATAATTATTTTCAAGATTTGCTCTGTAAATCTCTTAGCGCACTGGGATTGTTTCAATAACGATATTGTCAGTAACGACAATAGATCAAAACGTTTGACAAGGCACATTTTTCTGCTGGCGTTTGGATAAAATGTGGACAGGTCGAGTTAGATCTACTTTTGTGTGTGTAAATGTCGGGGGTATTGACGGTTTAATCGTCGACCATGCATTCTACGATTTGATTGCCCTCTGCATCGTTTTATCGATAAGCAACTTACAGTATGAGTTACAGTTATGCAAAATGTACCCGTAAGCATACAGTTTAGCGTTAATATTCAGGTAATTATTGGTAGAAAAACATGTATCCGAATGTGCTATGCTCCCAAATAATGAACAACCCCCAAGCAACAGAGTGACGTCCCCTGATTTCACAGTAACATATGTTGGTTTCCTCATTCGCAAAAAATAAAGTTGGCATGTTATTTCTTGCAATGTATCTGCAATCATCTGGGAGGTTGGTGCTATGATTTTATGGTAAGGCAAAAAAAATAAAAATAGGTCTGTTTACGGTAACATAGGCCCAAAAAATAGGGTCGGTAGGTCGGTATTTTTTTTTTTTTTTTTTTTTTCCAAAAAACCATATTTTTACGTTATTATTATTTTTTTTTCCAAATGCCAAAAAAAAGTCTAGGGTCGCGCGAAAAAAAATAGGGTCGGTCGGGTTACCGTAAACAGACCTATTTTTTTTTTGGCCTAAGCATGTTTTGAAGCCTTCGCATCTTTATTTTACATCGTAGCTGTCTTGAAATATGCGAAAACCGTTCATTGCAGTACTGAACTGGCGTTGTCGTCTGCTTTATGTACGTAGGACAGTCAATGGACTGTTTTTTAATAGCCGCGGGCAATATAGTGTCAAGCACCATTTGGTAATGTGGAGAAGATAAGCTTTATGTCACTAGAATGAGAAGAATATTCTCAAATCGAGAGAAGAGGCACAGCCTCGCTCTGGCAAAAGGCGTAAGAATACTTTCTTTCTTTATTTGGTGTTTAACGTCGTTTTCAACCACGATGGTTATATCGCGACGACGTAAGAATATGCTCTGTGGAAAAGTTAGCGCACTCCAAGAGTGCGCTAACAGTTTTAGCGCATCGCCATTAGCCAATCAACTGGTTCACATCAGTCATGTGACACCAGTACTTACTGACAATTATTATCCAAGCGGAGCGCGGGCGAAGCCCGCGCGTAGCGAGGTAGTTTTTTTTTTTCATCTCCCAGCACTGAAAATTTTTTTGCCAAGTGGTGTCTGTCTGTGAACATTGTTCTAGAATTCATCTTTTAGCACAATATTAGCGACACTGTTTGGACAATTCTATTAAAATTAGGCGTACAAACTGATTTTGTTTCGGGGAATCCTCTCAGAGGATCAGAATTTTCATATAATATCATCGGAAGCTGTTACAACGGGAAAATGTGAAACTTTTGTCACTTTTTAACATGGAATTTCATCTTTGAGCGTTTCAAGCGGACTTTAATAAAATAGTTATTTGCGAATTAAGCAGCGGAAGACACTCACCGGTTCAACATGTGTATGGTCATTAAACCTCAAAACATTTCAGTAAGTGGTTTAGACAAACACCTCCGACATGTGAGGGTGACTGGTTTGTAGCTGAAGAGTTTTTTTTCTAAAGTGTGTTCTAAATACAAATGACGTACTGGTAATGATGTAATGAGTTGTTCTAATCTTGTTCTTGGAACTCTTGCTGTTCCAAGCTTGTTCTTAGCAAGTCTTGGTGACGAGAACAAAGACTATCAATAAAATCTTTAGAAATAACCTCTGACAACGACGACGATGACGACGACGACGACGATAACAACAACAACAACAAATGACATCGACGACGACAACAACAACAACAACAACAACAACAACAACAACAACAACAACAACAAAAACAACACGAGAACAACAACAATCACGACAACGAACATGACAACAACAACACCAACAACTACGACGACAACTACAACGACTGGGTTATGATGACATCACCAATGATTTATCAAATGTTCAGTGTCAAGGCTGTTAAAAAATCGTTAAATCCTATTTCTTCACTGATTCTTATGAAATTTTAAAGGTAGGTTTGTTGTCCCCAACTTATTTTCACTCCATACTTTTCCAGAAGAAAAACATAATTTTGGCAGTTAAAAACCGTTAAATTTCAATTCTTCACCGATATTTATGAAATTTTGTGGGTAGGTTCGTTGTCCCCAACTGATTTTCACTCTATACTTTTCCAGAAGAAAGACATAATTTTGGCAGTTAAAAAACGTTAAATTTCAATTCTTCACCTATCTTTATGAAATTTAGTGGGTGGGTCCGTTGTCCCAAACTGAATTTTAAGACATACTTTTCCAGACAAAAAACCTTATTTTGGGCAGTTAAAAACCGTTAAATCTCAATTCTTCATCGATATTTATGAAATTTTGTGGGTAGGTTCGTTGTCCCCAACTGATTTTCACTCCATACTTTTCCAGAAGAAAAACATAATTTTGGCAGTTAAAAACCGTTACATTTAAATTTTCACCTATCTTTATGAAATTTAGTGGGTGGGTCCGTTGTCCCAAACTGAATTTCAAGACAAACTATTCCAGTCAAAAAAACTTATTTTTGGCAGTTAAAAACCGTTAAGTCTCAATTCTACACCGATATTTATGACATTTTGTGGGTAGGTTTGTTGTCAGATTTGACATGATGGCAGAATTGAAAGTGTGAGATATCCTGATGTTTCACAATTTATGCTGCATAATTCAGCCCCATAGGCGCTTGAATTTTAGGTGGAGTTGGATTTTTTTCAGCCCAAACCAGTAACCCCCACATGGTTTTCATGTCCCTTTCTGAGAGACTTCAAGAAGTTTCAATTTGACGTCATGATTAGCCTGCCGCATTAGCAAGTATGAAAACACGTCATCGATGACACATTTTAAGACAGAGAGAGAGAGAGAGAGAGAGAGAGAGAGAGAGAGAGAGAGAGAGAGAGAGAGAGAGAGAGAGAGAGAATCATGTACACACAGATGGACGACTTCGCTTGGGGTATGTACTGCCCGGCAGTACACATCTACTTTATTATTATTATCATTATTGTGCTGGGACAACATTTGAACAACTTCATAAAACGACAAATGAGTCGATGATGCGTTGCAAAAACGCACTCGGGAAACCACACACACACACACACACACACACACACACACACACACACACACGCTGCCGCACTCACACACACACACACACACACACACACACACACATGCATACGCACACACGCACACAACCGTACACACACACACACACACACACTCAAACATACACACACACAAACACACACGCACACACACACACACACAAACACACAGACACACACACAAACACACACACACACAAACACACACAAACACACACAACTGTGCACGATCTGCGTCACCTTGCTTCGTTCTTGGAGAAACACGCAGAAAAAAAGACGACGCCATTGTGTTTCATGATAATGCGTACAGGACTTGGCAAGAAGAAACATACACGTAACAGCCCACTAAATAAGAAACAAGAAAGCACAAACAATAAAGTCGACATTGTAGTTGCAGCACAACGCAGAAAAAAAGGACTGCGTCTTGAAATCCGACTCCCCGTAGTCATGTTCATCCCCAGGCCTGTATCCTTGGACACCTCTTTTGTGGACCTGACGACGAAAGAACGATGACATCAATCTTCATTCCGTAACAATGTCGTCATAAACAATAACGTTGTTGCTCTTCTCCGCTTTCTTGGCTCTCCACTTCTCCAGCACTCCGTTCAGCGTGTACAGGAAAGGGTTGAGCGCCGAGTTGAGCGGCAGCACAAAGATGGCGGCCCACACGTTGAGTACGTCTGGGATGGGAACCCCTCTAGCGGCGAGCAAGCCCGTGAGGCCGATAGGGAACCAGCAGCAGAAGTCCGTGATGACGATCGCAAAGAAACCACGAGCGATGGCCATGTCTCTCCCCTCCTGTCCCTGGGATTCTGCTGCTACGCTTGGACTGCGGACTGACTTGTAGATCAATACTTGTCCGACTCCGATTAGGATAAACAGGACGAAGTTGAGGACGATGAACACACAGAAGGCGTAGCTCTGCCCTGAGAACTGCTGCCTGGTGATGGGCAAGGGGACGCAGATGCCGTTCTGTCCGTAAAACTCCAGCCCCATTTCAAGCGGCACTCCGGCGAGAACGACTCCAACGATCCAAACTCCGCTACATATGACCCAGGTGATTCGCGGGGTGAGGTTGATACGAAAGCGGAAAGGGAAGCAGATGACCAGGACGCGGTCAAGCGTGATGAGACACAGCACAAAGGCCGACACCTCGCTGGACAGAAACGACAGGAAGCCGGCCACAGTGCACGCTGGACTGCTCTTCCACTCCGTCTCTTTAGCTACGTAGTCACCGCGAAGCTGAGCGTCTGCGATGCCAATTATCAGCATGTAGATACCCATCAGCAAGTCAGAGGCACACAAGTTTTGCACCAGAACCCCAGACGCTGATGCAGATTTCTTATTACCGACGAACTGCTCGAAGAGAAGGACGCCAACGTTGCCGACGATAGCTTGGCTGCTCAGAGCCCAGAGAAACACTCTGAAGATATCCTCGCCCAGCAGGTCATCGCAGGATGACAGTTCGTATGGTCGCACAGGGGCATGGCAGCGCGACACAGTTGGGAGAAAATAGCCACAGCACAGTTTGGACTCGTCTGTGTGCAGTTCTTCAAGAGCCCCTAATCCAGAGAGAGATCCCTCGCTGTATTTCTGCAGCTGGTTTTGCCTCAAGTCAAGATGTTTCAAGTTAGAAAGAGAACTTAACGCTTCGTCATCAATAGCCTCCATGCCGACGTTAGTCATCAGTAGGGTTTTCAGATTACTGAGCTGGCCTTTTACCAGTATAGTAGTAAACGTACTGCCAAGGGTTATCACGAAAGGATTATTTGAAAGATCTAAGTATTCAAGTCCAGGTAGATTTTGAAAAGTCAGGGAAGTAATGTCTGTCAACTGATTGAAGCTAAGATCGAGAATCCGAAGCTGAAGCATGTTTACAAGAGTCACATTGTCAAGTTCACATGAAGACACGTTTAGTAAAGACAGATACTCCATGACGTGCATATTGCCCAGAGTGACGTCATAACTGTGGCTGAGATCAAGATACCGCACGTGCAGGTTTTCAAGCGGATCAATCATCTTGGAACACGTGTAGGCGTGACCTTCACAGTTGCAGTTACGTGGGCAGGTCAGGTGACAGAACATCTCGTCGTCCTTGTTGGGGCAGTGGTAGACACCGTCACACACGTAGTTCTCGTGGACACAGCTGCCCACACCTTGACACCTGTAATAGCCTGGACACTTCATGTTGTTCACAGGTATGCCTTCGTCCTCACCCTGCGGACAGTCGCGTTCACCGTTGTTGAAAAGAAAGGTCGGAATGCAGTACCCTCCTTCACACAGGTAGAACCCGTCACCGCACTCACATGGTTGTATCTGGAACATCCCTTTACCGTCCAAAATCACCCTGCCAGGCGGGGAGATAGAATTCTCAAACGGGCATTCCAATCGCCAGATAAATTGAGCGATACACCCAAGTCCGAAACACATCACGTCGTTGCCGCAAGACTCTTCGTCACTCTCATCAAAGCAGTCCGACGTTCCGTCACATCTACGCGAGGAGGGAATCGTCTGCAGGTTCCTGCAGATGAAATAAGAGGTCAGCAAAGGAAGAAACTGTGGCCGCCGACACGTGATCTCGTCAGTGCCATCCACGCAGTCGTCCTTCCCGTCACACAGCAGTGAGTAGTGCACGCCGCGACCCAACCGACACGGGAACAAAGGCAGGTTGGAAGAAGACCTTTCACCATTGTCATCACCGACGTCTTCATCTTCCTCTTCCCACCACTGACAGCTGTGAAAAGTCTGTGCTAGCGAGCCGTCGGGGCAAACTTTGGTCAGGAAATGATGAGGTTCTTTTCTTGCACGAGGAAAGGTAATCCCTGATAGCGAGATCCCTTCCCCAGGACGAGTGGGATTGGGTTTCATGCAAATGAAACCCTCTGAAACGGGCCTGGACACAACGCAGGCTCTCCGTTCCAGGAAAGGTACCGCTGTCACGTTGAGAATGACACAATCTTCGACATGCTTAAAATTCTCAATATTCTCCTGATCATAGGCAATGGGACCGCCCTGCCCTCCCCACTGCCATATAAAGCGGTACAAGTGTCGCAGGCTGCGTGTCAGTGGCTTTACTTCCCTAAGCCCCACAATAGCGGTCTCTGCGCCGCTCAATCGAACCAGTGCGGTGGCAGCCTGCAACATTCCTCGTTCTTGCAAGGAAGCTAGAGTAGCGCTGTGAACGTTGTTGCACTCGATTTCAGCTTCCATGTGAAGATGTGCAAGCTGTAGGCCAAAGGAAGCATTGTAGTTCCTAAAGATGTGTCTGAGACAGTGATTGCGGTAAGAAAGCCAGTCTTCTCCGCACCCGTTGTTCGGTGCCGATGGTGCAAAGGTCGCAGTTCCAGGAACAGGTGGAGTGGGTGATGTGCGTGATGAGCCCGGGTCAGAGTCTGACGTCAAGTCCTGGTCAGCTCTGTCCGTGTCTTGGACCACAGCTGGTGATTTTGTTAAGTTCTGGTCAGATCTCCCCGTGTCTTGGGCCACAGCTGGTGATGTTGTTAAGTTCTGGTCAGATCTCCCCGTGTCTTGGGCCACAGCTGGTGATGTTGTTAAGTTCTGGTCAGATCTCCCCGTGTCTTGGGCCAAGTTCTGGTCAGATCTCCCCGTGTCTTGGGCCACAGCTGGTGATGTTGTTAAATTCTGGTCAGATCTCCCCGTGTCTTGGACCACAGCTGGTGATGTTGTCACGTTATGGAGTGAGTTGCTGACACCTACTGGGAAGTGTGTAGTTACAGTCTCCACCTGTTCGCGTTGTTTTGCTCGAGGTAATGTAGTCACGGTCCACCAGGATGTCGCTTTATCACTGGTCAGTGCTGTGTGCAGTGTGAGGGGTTTGTTTTCCTTCAAGGACGAGGAGGTCTGTGTCTCGAGACGTGCATTCTGTGCAGTCGGGCTTTCCGTGGCAACGACTTCTTCATTCCTCTTCTCTGTCAGTTGCGTGACTGTCCCCAGCTCTTTGTCCAATTCCAGCGATGCTGCTACATTCTGAGAAAGGCTCTGTGTTTGTGGTTGAGCTGTAGAATTTAGACTGTTGTCTGCTTGTGGAGTAGTCGGTGTAACATCATACGCACTCTGATTGGTCAGTGTGTCATTTACTGCGCGGCCTAAAAGATAAAAACAGAGCATAAACTGCATGGGTCGTGCTTCCCCACGAGCAGTAAGTCGAGGGCTAGTCGAAACCCATCGAACGGCATGTACAAACGCCTTGGTCAGGAGCTCTGCGTATGGATTCATGTAGTTATTTAGGATGAACCAACCAGCTTTTATTATCAACCTAGATTTGTGTATATGCATGCGGATATTTTCTATGTTCTTTTTGAAGATGCAATACGTGTTTTGATATGATTGGAGCTACAGTGGCTTCATGGCATGTTTTGTTATTTGGACGGTTAACACTAAACACCCCTTTGGCACTCTTGATTTTAGATAATAAGAAATAGAAACACACATTTAAGACAAAATTGTAGGATGGTTTTCTAAAAATGCAAGTGCTAGGCTTGTTACGGGCAGGGACGCGCCCCTCGCGAGACCGTAAACCCTCATGTTGCCCTTGAGGGCCCCGTTTGCCGCGTTGACTGGGTGATCACAATACGTATACCACATTTGGCACATGATTCGAAGCTCAACGCGGCACACAACTTCCCTTCTTTTTCTTCGTTTATTGGCTGAAACTCCCTCGTACACTGATGTTTTCACGTGAATGGCTGGGTTGGTTTTTTCCCGACGAATGAGGCAGCCTTACACCACCTTAGGGTGATGCATGCTTCGTATTTTTTGTGTAATGCTACAACCTACCGAATTCTAACTTGGATAAGAGGATACTTTCTTTCTTTATTTGTTGTTTTACGTCGTTTTCAACCACGAAGGTTATATCGCGACGTGGGAAGGGGGGAGATGGGATAGAGCCACTTGTCAATTGTTTCTTGTTCACAAAAGCACTAATCAAAAATTTGCTCCAGGGGCTTGCAACGTAGTACAATATAGTACCTCACTGGGAGAATGCAAGTTTCCAGTACTTAACATTTCTTACATACTGCTTGACTAAAATATTTACAAAAATTGACAATATTCTATACAAGAAACACTTAACAAGGGTAAAAGGAGAAACAGAATCTGTTAGTCGCCTCTTACGACATGCTGGGGAGCATCGGGTAAATTCTTTCTCGTCCCAACCAATATGGGACTTCCCCTAACCCGCGGGGGGAGATAAGAGGATATTTTCCGTGCACACTTGGTCTTGTGCTTGAGTGTGCACACGAAAGGGGATGAGGCAGAACCAGGTCTCCACATAAGGTAACTCTGGAAGATCGGAAAAAATCTCCGACCGTTACCAACCAGGCACGTTTAAAATTAAACACTCGACCTTTTGCATGGGAGGCCGCTATCTTATTCACTATGCTATTGCGCCCGTTATATCACATTACGTTACCGTGCAGTATCGGGAGTCGCATTAGTACAACCTTTGCTTGTGTGCCTCTATTTCTAAAGAGCGATACAATTTAGGATAAGACTTGAGCATGCTTGGAGTCAAAACAATGTTGACGTAAGTTCTATATAACAGAATGGGCTTCCTTGGACTGAAACCATTTATTTTAAATGCAAACAAGAATCTAACAACTGTCATTGCTCACAAACAAGACGTCAGTTTATGTCATGACAATGAATACAGGACTTGGCAAGGAAGAAACATGCACGTAACGGCCCACTCGGAAACGAGAAAACACAAACTACAAAGTCGACATGGGAGTTGCAGGACAAGAACGCAGAGAAAAAAGACTGCGTTTTGATTTCCGGCTCAGCGGGATAATTCAAGGCCGACCCACATCATGCCTGCCCTTGCTCAGTCCTAATAGCATCGTACACAAGTTGGTTCTCTGAGTCACACACTTTCAGACGCTGTCAACCAACTTCCCCGTAGTCACGTTCAGCCCCCGTAACGCTGGACACCTCTCTTTCGTTGACATGACGACATAAGAACGATGACATCAGCCTTCACTCAGTCTGAATGTCGTCATCAACGGTGACGGTGGTGCTCTGAGTCGCGCTCTCAGAGACGATGTCGGTCAACTCCCCGCAGTGAGGTCCCGCCCCGTTATCCTGGGACACCTCGCCTTTCGCCGAATCCAGGTAGGCAGAGTCCGCGTGCAGGGCGAGCAGCTTGGTCAGAGCGTCCTTGTCCAGCACTTTGGACAGCACGCAGATCTTCACCAGCTCACTGACGATGGCCGGCTGCCATTTGGGGATCTCGGTCTTCAGTCTACGTAGTATCCTCCTCCGTGTCTTCTCCGCTTTCTTGGCTCTCCACTTCTCCAGCACTCCGTTCAGCGTGTACAGGAAAGGGTTGAGCGCCGAGTTGAGCGGCAGCACAAAGATGGCGGCCCACACGTTGAGTACGCCTGGGATGGGAACCCCTTTAGTGGCGAGCAAGCCCATGAGGCCGATAGGGAACCAGCAGCAGAAGTCTGTGATGACGATCGTGAAGAGCCTACGAGCGATGGCCATGTCCCTCTCCTGTTTCTGGGATCCTGCTGCTACGCTGGCCCTGCGGACTGCCGTGTAGATCAACACCTGTCCGACTCCGATTAGGATAAACAGGACGAAGTTGAGGACGATGAACACAGCGAAGGCGTAGCTCTGCCCTGAGAACTGCTGCCTGGTGATGGGCAAGGGGACGCATATGCCGTTCTGTCCGTAAAACTCCAGCCCCATTTCAAGCGGCACTCCGGCGAGAATGACTCCAACGATCCAAACCCCGCTACAGATGACCCAGGTGATTTGCGGGGTGAGGTGGATACGAAAGCGGAAAGGGAAGCAGATGACCAGGACGCGGTCAAGCGTGATGAGACACACCAAAAAGGCCGACACCTCGCTGGACAGAAACGACAGGAAGCCGGCCACAGTGCACGCTGGACTGCTCTTCCACTCCGTCTCTTTAGCTACGTAGTCACCGCGAAGCTGAGCGTCTGCGATGCCAATTATCAGCATGTAGATACCCATCAGCAAGTCAGAGGCACACAAGTTTTGCACCAGAACCCCAGACGCTGATGCAGATTTCTTGGTACCGCCTAACTGCCTGAAGAGAAGGACGCCAACGTTGCCGAAAATAGCGAGGCTGGACAGAGCCCAGAGAAACACTCTGAAGAAATCCCCCCCAAGCAGGTCATCGCAGGATGACAGTTCGTCGACAGGGGCATAGCAGCGCGACACAGTGGGATGATAATAGCCACAGCACAGTTTGGACTCATCCGTGTGCAGTTCTTCGAGAGCTCTCAATCCAGAGAAAGAATCCTCGCCGTATTTCTGCAGCTGGTTTTGCCTCAAGTCGAGATGTTTCAAGTTCGAACCGCTAACATGTTAAGCTAACATGCAATCGTAAGTCCACAGAATCCAAAAATCTGTGAGTTTCATAATCATGAAGCAAGTTTGGGAGATACATTCCTTCTCCAACAACTTCCTGACTTGTGGGAATGCGGGGCTCCCGTACAACACAATTGTTACGCTCATAAGAAAAATACCTATCTCAGTGTTAGGCATTTCTGAAGTGAAACTACAGGGGAAGCTACTAGAAGGGTATCTATCATGTGTTAGAGAGTACAAACTCTCAGACCATCGGAAACCATTGCCACAGTAACGTAAGCAAAACTGCCGATCTCGTTTCTTGAGTTAGGCACTTTTTCTTGTTGATACCGGAAGACTTGTTTTGATAATGTGACTGTATGCAAAAGCTCTTTGTGGGTTGTTATGCAGTTTTGCTGATTGAAAATGTTGCTGTCAGCTTTTTATCTCACGTAAGTTATCCCGTGGTAACAGCTCGAGATAGGCAGTTTGCAGCTTATAACTAAAGTGAGATAGGCAGATTGTTCAGAAACCAAAGAAGGTTTTTTGCGTTTTTTTCAAAACATCAAAAAAGGACATAGGCAATTATCAAATGAGCGTGACGACATCGTTTATCTTTGCCGTACAGCTTTTCCTGGCGTGCGGGTGGCTTCTAAGCGTGCTTAGTCCATCAGCTTAAAGGAATAATAGCTCAGAAAAAAGGCCATCAGATCGCCTCCAACGTGTGTGTGTGTGTGTGTGTGTGTGTGTGTGTGTGTGTGTGTGTGTGTGTGTGTGTGTGTGTGTGTGTGTGTGTGTGAACGCGAGCGTCTGTGTGTGTGTTTGTGTGTGCGTGTGCGTGTGTGTGTGCGTGTGTGTGTGTCTGTCTGTCTGTGCACGGTGTGCCTGTGTTTGTTTGTATCTGTGTTTGTGTGTCTGTGTGTGCGCGCGCGCGCGGCTGTTCGTGCATTATAGTTTGATAACGCTTGAAAGGTCCACCAAAATACACCTCAGGGCCCGCATGCATGAACTCGAAGTCAGAAACACTGGAAGTAGAGGCCTCTTTTGAAAATGGGAACTCCCGAAGTTAACTTTCTAACTGTTCCCCGTATGCATGAACGCCGTAGTGCTGACTTCGAGAGTATTCGGTCAAGGTCGCAAAAATTGGGGGAATCCCAACTAGTACATGCGTTTGTTGACGGTAAGCTTGGCGACCAGAAGAAACAAGTCTCATCGCGAGTTTAAAAGGGCGAACGTTGAGCGCGCCGTAGTACTAACAGCGTTATTGCTGTTGTTTTTTGAATAGTTAAACGAAAGGGTCGGTTCAAACCTGTGATGATTGTCTTGGAATCGAATGACAATGACTTTGTTGACCTGAATGTTAGGGAGAAAAATAAATAATTATGTTAATTTTTTTTCTCCTTCTACTTCCAAGGCCGCGATGTCAAACTTCTTGTGAACGCTTCGTTCTGTGTATAATATGATTAAACGTTCTATAAACTTACCTCTTTTTACATTAAGTCAAGTTTTGACTAAATGTTTTAACATAGAGGGGGAATCGAGACGAGGGTCGTGGTGTATGTGTATATGTGTGTGTGTGTGTGTGTACGTGTGTGTGTGTGTGTGTGTGTGTGTGTGTGTGTGTGTGTGTGTGTGTGTGTGCGTGTGTTTGTGTAGAGCGATTCAGAGTAAACTACTGGACCGATCTTTATGAATTTTGACGTGAGAGTTCCTGGGTATGATATCCCCGTATATTTTTTTCTGTTTTTCGATAAATGTCTTTCATAACGTCATATATATCCGGCTTTTTGTAAACGTTGAGGCGGCACTGTCACACCCTCATTTTTCGATCAAATTGATTGAAATTTTGGTCAAGCAATCTTCGACAAAGGCCGGACTTCGGTATTGCATTTCAGCTTGGTGGTTTAAAAATTAATTAATGACTTTGGTCATTAGAAATCTGAAAATTGTAATAATTTATTTTTATATAAAACGATCCAAATTTACGTTCATCTTATTCTAGATCATTTTCTGATTTCAAAAACATATAAATATGTTATATTTGGATTAAAAACAAGCTCTGAAAATTCAAAATATAAAAATTATGATCAAAATTAAATTTCCGAAATCGATTTGAAAATAATTTTATCTTATTTCTGGTCGGTTCCTGATTCCAAAAACATATAGATATGATATGTTTGGATTAAAAACACGCTCAGAAAGTTCAAACGAAGAGAGGTACAGAAAAGCGTGCTATGCAGCACAGCGAAACCACTACCGCGCTGAACAGGCTCGTCAGTTTTACTCCGTTTTGCACAAGCGGCGGACAACGGTCATTGTGAAAAAATGCAGTGCGTTCAGTTTCATTCTGTGTTTGTTTGTTTGTTTGCTTAACGCCCAGCCGACCACGAAGGGCCATATCAGGGCGGTGCTGCTTTGACATATAACGTGCGCCACACACAAGACAGAAGTCGCAGCACAGGCTTCATGTCTCACCCAGTCACATTATTCTGACACCGGACCAACCAGTCCTAGCACTAACCCCATAATGCCAGACGCAAGGCGGAGCAGCCACTAGATTGCCAATTTTAAAGTCTTAGGTATGACCCGGCCGGGGTTCGAACCCACGACCTCCCGATCACGGGGCGGACGCCTTACCACTAGGCCAACCGTGCCGGTCCCTTTCATTCTGTGAGTTCCACAGCTTGACTAAATGTAGTAATTTCGCCTTACGCGGCTTGTTTTTACATTTAGTCAAGTTTTGACTAAATGTTTTAACATCGAGGACGAATCGAGACGAGGGTCGTGGTGTATGTGTGTGTGTGTATGCGTTTGTGTGTGTGCGTGTGTGTGTAGAGCGATTTAGAGTAAACTACTGGACAGATCTTTATGAAATTTGACATGAGAGTTGCTGGATATGATATCCCCGGATGTTTTTTTATTTTTTTCGATAATTGTCTTTGATGACGTCATATCCGGCTTTTTGTAAACGTTGAGAGCGGCACTGTCACACCCTTATTTTTCAATCAAATTGATTGAAATTTTGGCCAAACAATCTTCGACGAAGGCCGGACTTTGGTTTTGCATTTCAGCTTGGTAGCTTAAAAATTAATGAATGACTTTGGTCATTAAAAATCTGAACATTGTTAAAAAAAAAAGCATTTTTATAAAACGATCCAAATTTACGTTCATCTTATTCTTCATCATTTCCTGATTCCAAAAACATATAAATATGTTATATTTGGATTAAAAACAAGCTCTGAAAAATAAAAATATAAAAATTAAGATCAAAACTAAATTTTCGAAATCAATTTAAAAACACTTTCATCTTATTCCTTGTCGGTTCTTGATTCCAAAAACATATAGATATGATATGTTTGGATTAAAACCACGCTCCGAAAGCTCGACCATGGAGAAAGAGTGTTTAGCCATCGTGTGGGGAATCAAGAAATTTGAACTCTACCTCTGTGAAGTTTGTGAATAATCGTATCATGAGGTGGGTGATGTACTTGCAGAACTTTGATATGCGAGTGGAATCGATCAAAGGTTCAGACAATGTTGGAGCAGATTTTCTCAGCCGAGTATGTGATTAAAACTGTGTTCATTCTCCAACAGACTAATGTACATACCTGGATTTCAATCTGTTATGTATACATAGTATGTGTACAGGTAGCGTTTCAATGATTGAAAGAAATTAGGTAAATTTCTTCTTGTGTTGGGGGTAATGTTAGGAAACGCTACCGTTGCTGAGCTTTGGTTCAGTTTTGTGTGTTGCATGTAGTTGACTTATTATTTTGTACTTTGTGGGAAAGTACCGATATTATATTTTGTAAACACAATATTTATGCTTGGGCGAGAATGCAGGTGAACTTTCTAGTCCTGTCAAAACAAGTTGTTTACCAGCTGTTTTAGTCGTGAGTTCGTGGCGTTCGTTCGGATTAAGTGCGTCGGCGCTTTTTGATGTACGTCATAGAGAATGTCGCTAGTTTAGTCCATGCACGGCTCGTATAATGTAGTTGTATCATGTTCGGTCTGGAATATTCTCGAGATTGAGTATTTACTATATATGCCAGCGCGATTTGTATGTAAAAAAGCTTCTATTTGAGTTCTGCTACGATGTGCAGTTGTATGTATGGAATGCTAAATAAATCCTCGAACTCAATTTGACGAGTTGTTTTCTGCTGCTGCGAAGACGGGCGACGTAGAATAAAAGAACACAACTATACGACATTTGAGAACTTGTGGCAATCTCAAGTGTCGTGTAACAATTGGGGGCCAAGCCAAGGATCTACGTTTAACGCCAAGGGTTTTCCAGCAACAAGGACCAGCGTCAAGACAGTCACAGGAGGTAGCCATCAATCGGGTGTATCCTGAGGGATCAGTATTGAGACTACGGAACCGTGGATTCGGTGTGACTGGTGAAGAGTTTGGTAATCGCCGCAGCTCGGTACGGTGAGCGACGCCGGAGTGTATCGGGATTACAGAGGTTAGCTGCCGTTTGGACGAGACGGACTTCGTCGCGGAGCTAGTGCATTAATACTACGAAATACGACTGGGGTACGTCGTGTACGTATCGTGAGCAGAGTGCGCCGTCACGTTAGACGAGGAGGGTGGCAGCCTGCGTCTACGAAGGTGACCAGCGACGAGAGAAGCATCGGAGGTGCAGTAGAG
Organism: Littorina saxatilis; assembly: GCF_037325665.1. Taxonomy (NCBI): domain Eukaryota; kingdom Metazoa; phylum Mollusca; class Gastropoda; order Littorinimorpha; family Littorinidae; genus Littorina; species Littorina saxatilis. Next base: position 59,514,266 of record NC_090248.1, on the reverse strand, counting down.
ACTGTGTTCTTTTAGAAGACTACATTCGTCTACGTTCGGGGCTGTGAAAGAATACAGACGAACGCACCGGAAAAGACCAGAATGGCTGAGTTCTGGGGAAAAGGAATTGAACTGGGACTAAAAGGCAAGCAGTTGACGGAGTTCGTCGAGTCCCAGACACGACTGCTGGCGCAGCGTGAAGAAAGACAAGCGCAGCGTGAAGAAAGACAAGCGCAGCGTGAAGAAAGAGAAAGAGAAGCACAGCGTGAAGAAAGGCAATTGGAGCTGAAACGCTTAGAGCTCCAAATAGAAATGGAGACGAAGCGTTTAGAGCTTCAGACAGAAATGGTGCGTGTTCAAAATGAGCACGAGGCACCACGCCAAAGAGATAACCAGCAGCAAATGTTACACAGGGCACCGAAACTTCCAGCATTCGCTGACGGGAAGGACCAGATCGACTGCTACCTTGCAAGATTCGAGAGGTTCGCTGAGAGTGCTAGATGGCAGCGCGACGACTGGGCGATTCAACTCAGCGCACATTTGACTGGGGCAGCACTTGAGGTCTACACTAGACTCTCAAATGATGACGCCAGAGACTATGATGTACTGAAGGAAGCTCTGTTGCGTTGCTGCAACTTCACTGAAAGGGGCTACCGTCAACGCTTCCGCGAATGCCAGCCATTGTCTGGAGAGACACCGAGCCAGTTTGTGGAGCGCCTGTCGTCATACCTGCAGAAGTGGGTGGAGTTATCAGGTGAAGAGCAGTCATACGAGAGTCTGCGGGACTTGATCGTGAAGGAGCAGTTCCTTAATGCCTGCCCGAAGGACCTGGCGACCCGCTTGGAAGAGCAAAAACTGCGGGGTTTGAAGGACATTACTGATGCTGCTGAGCGTTATCTCATTGCTCATGGAAGGACCCTGGGGACGTCAAAGTCATCGAAACCTTTCCAGAAGAGCGGGAACCAGGGAAACCAACCTGCCAAGGGACAAACTGAGTCCGCACCATCATCCAATGAAGGGCAGAACATAACGTGTTTCCATTGCAATGCCAAGGGTCACCGAGTCGCCAACTGTCCCCAAAAGAAAAATAACGGACATGTCAATGACAAAGCGCAAGAACATCGACGGAGATATTACGACAACAAGAGGCAAACGAGTGGCTCGAACCAACAAGTATGTGCGAGCAGCGTCATACTCCCAAGGGCTGCCGAGCAAGTGGATACACCATCGGACGTGGAAGAATGTATATCTGATGGCCAGCTTCTACTCGCCAATGGCAGGTCAATCTCTGTCGTCGCCAGCGCAGCTGTGTCAGTGTCGAACATGCCCGTGTCGAAGGGATTTGTTGAGAAGCAGGAAGTGACTGTTCTCAGAGATTCGGGCTGCAATGGAGTCATTGTCAAAGAGGATCTGGTGCCAACAGAGAAGTTCACTGGTGACTTCAAGTGGACGCTCATGGCTGACAGCAAATGCGTGAAGGCACCAGTGGCAAAGATCCAGATAGATACTCCATACTTCACCGGAGAAGTTGAGGCCGTCTGCCTGAAGAAGCCCTTGTACGATCTATTAATTGGGAACATTGGGGGTGCGAGACGTCCTGATGACCCTGATGTCGAATGGAGAATGGGCGCAGCTCAGCCTGCTGTTGAGGAGGAAGACCCACTGCCATTCGCGAATGAAGATATCAGCGAACTGTTACGAGATGACAGAGCAACTGTGCATCGCCGCGACCAGCCGCAGGTTGTAAGCGCTGTGACGACCAGAGCCCAGGCGAAGAAGGACAAAACAACTACGCCACTCAGGGTCACCAACAGTTCTGCAACTGCTGTCGTGGACAGGGATCGGCTGATTCAGCTACAGGAAGCTGATTCGACCTTAACAAAGTACAGGAGTCGTCCTGTCAAGGAGATGACTAAGGGCGAAGGCACTGTGCAATTTGAAGTGAAGGCCAAGATTGTGTACAGAGTGTTCCAGCACGCGAGAGTCAACGGTGGGAAGCCATTACGTCAAGTTCTGGTGCCTCAACCACTTAGGCGCCAGGTGATGGAGGTGGCCCACGACTCTATTATGGGAGGTCACCTGGGGGTCAAGAAGACATCGGACAGAATCCAGGCTGCGTTTTACTGGCCAGGACTGCATGCAGATGTGACTCGATTCTGCCGATCGTGCGATATTTGCCAGAAAACCATACCTCGAGGAAGGGTCCCGAAAGTGCCGTTGCAGAAGATGCCTTTGATCGACCGACCTTTCAAGAGGGTGGCCATTGATCTCATCGGCGAGATCAAACCGCCAAGTGAAGCGGGTCATCGTTGGGTACTGACCCTGGTAGACTATGCAACCAGGTACCCAGAAGCCGTGCCTCTGAAGAAAATTGACACCGAGACTGTTGCCGAGGCACTTGTGGACATTTTCAGCAGAATTGGGGTTCCTGAAGAGATCCTCACAGACCTGGGGACACAGTTTGTCTCTGAATGCATGGAAGAGGTCAACAGGCTGCTGAGCATTCGTCACTTGACTACGACACCTTATCACCCGATGTGCAATGGGCTGGTCGAAAAATTCAATGCGACGCTGAAGTCCACGCTGAAGAAACTATGCAGTGAGCAGCCAAGGCAGTGGCATCGCTACATCAATGCCTTGCTATTTGCATACAGGGAGGTGCCACAAGAGTCCACTGGATTCTCCCCGTTCGAGCTGATGTACGGGCGGACCGTGAGAGGTCCGATGCAAATACTAAAGGAATTGTGGACGAAAGATGTGGACACACCTGAAGTGAAGAACAGTTACCAGTACGTGTTCGAGTTGCGAGAGAAACTGGAGGAGACTCTCGAGATTGCGAGAGAAAACTTGAGAAAGTCTCAGGATAGCGGAAAGCACTACTACGACCGCAAAGCCGTAAACAGGAAGTTTACACAAGGTAACAAAGTGCTGATACTGCTTCCCACTGATCACAACAAACTACTGATGCAGTGGAAAGGCCCATACGAGGTTGAGGCCGTGGTAGGGATCAACGACTACAAGGTGAATGTCGGCAAGAAGTCCAAGATCTACCACGCTAACCTCCTGAAACTGTATGTGGAGAGACCTCCGGAAGCAGTACAGGTCGCAGCAAGTGTGGAAGAACCAGCCGAACTAGACGAGTTCGATGGTGAGGAACTACTGGAGTTGGGAGACCTCCACAAGAAAGAGGGAGTGGATGACGTCAAGTTAGGACCTGACCTGACAGAAGACCAGCAGAAGGAGCTGCATGATTTAATGGGCGACTTCACCCATAGGTTCTCTGATGTTCCAGGCTCTACGTCCTTGGTCGAACATGAAGTCCGCCTCACATCTGACGTTCCTGTTCGCTCAAAACCATACCCTATCCCGTTTCAGGCTCGGGAATCCTTGAAGAAGGACATCGACAACATGTTGAAGATGGGGGTCATCCGTGAATCATCATCCCCTTACTCATCTCCCGTTGTTGTTGTCAAGAAGAAAGACGGCACAAACAGGGTATGCATTGACTTTAGGAAAGTCAATAAGATCACCGTGTTTGACCCTGAACCAATGCCGACGGCAACTGATCTATTCCGACAGCTAACCGGCAGTAAGATCTTCTCAAAGATCGATCTCAGCAAGGGATATTGGCAAATTCCTGTGCGCGAAGAGGACATACCAAAGACCGCCTTTGCAACTCCAGACGGAACGTATGAGTGCCTGCGGATGCCTTTTGGCATGGTGAACAGTGGTGCTACCCTTACGAGGGGAATGCGAAAAATGCTCAAAGGAATGAAGAATGTTGTGTACTACTGGGATGATCTGCTAGTCCACACGGAGACCTTTGCGGAGCATCTGGAGACTTTGAGGGAACTGTTTTCCCGCCTGACAAAAGCCAATCTGACCGTGAGACCCAGCAAGTGCATTTTGGGGACCGACAACGTTGACTTCATAGGTCATTCACTGAAGGAAGGTCAAAAGGGGCTTTTGTTGGAAAACGTCACCAAGATCCTCAATGCGCCACGTCCTGAAACCAAGAAGCAGGTGCGATCCTTCCTTGGATTGGCTGGGTACTACAGAGAGTTCATTCCAAACTTCGCCGCCATAACGGCGCCTTTGTCGGACATGACCCGAAAAGGATGCCCCAACCGAATACTCTGGGGACCAGCTCAGGAGAAGGCATACCAGACCGTGCGCGACCTGATGTCACGAGACCCGGTGCTACGCCTTCCTGATACTGCCAAAGAGTTCATCTTGCGTACAGACGCATCGGACGAAGGGATCGGCGCCATGCTGATGCAAGAGCATGGAGGTAAACCGTTTCCGGTCAGCTATGCCAGCAAGAAGCTGTCAGGAGCCGAGAAGAACTACTCGACCATGGAGAAAGAGTGTTTAGCCATCGTGTGGGGAATCAAGAAATTTGAACTCTACCTCTGCGAAGTTTGTGAATAATCGTATCATGAGGTGGGTGATGTACTTGCAGAACTTTGATATGCGAGTGGAATCGATCAAAGGTTCAGACAATGTTGGAGCAGATTTTCTCAGCCGAGTATGTGATTAAAACTGTGTTCATTCTCCAACAGACTAATGTACATACCTGGATTTCAATCTGTTATGTATACATAGTATGTGTACAGGTAGCGTTTCAATGATTGAAAGAAATTAGGTAAATTTCTTCTTGTGTTGGGGGTAATGTTAGGAAACGCTACCGTTGCTGAGCTTTGGTTCAGTTTTGTGTGTTGCATGTAGTTGACTTATTTGTACTTTGTGGAAAAGTACCGATATTATATTTTGTAAACACAATATTTATGCTTGGGCGAGAATGCAGGTGAACTTTCTAGTCCTGTCAAAACAAGTTGTTTACCAGCTGTGTTTTTAGTCGTGAGTTCGTGGCGTTCGTTCGGATTAAGTGCGTCGGCGCTTTTGATGTACGTCATAGAGAATGTCGCTAGTTTAGTCCATGCACGGCTCGTATAATGTAGTTGTATCATGTTCGGTCTGGAATATTCTCGAGATTGAGTATTTACTATATATGCCAGCGCGATTTGTATGTAAAAAAAGTTTCTATTTGAGTTCTGCTACGTTGTGCAGTTGTATGTATGGAATGCCAAATAAATCCTCGAACTCAATTTGACGAGTTGTTTTCTGCTGCTGCGAAGACGGGCGACGTAGAATAAAAGAACACAACTATACGACATTTGAGAACTTGTGGCAATCTCAAGTGTCGTGTAACAGAAAGTTAAAACGAAGAGAGGTGCAGTAAAGCGTGCTATGAAGCACAGCGCAATTACCGCTACCGCGCCAAACAGGCTCGTCGCGTTCACTGCCTTTTGCACTAGCGGCGGACTACGTTCAGTTTCATTCTGTGACTTCCACAGCTTGACTAAATTTAGTAATTTCGTCTTACGCGACTTGTTTTTAATCTCAGTTGCATGCAGGCAGCATTTTACATTTAGTCAAGTTTTGACTAAATGTTTTAACATAGAGGAGGAATCGAGACGAGGGTCGTGGTGTATGTGAGTGTGTGTGTGTGTGTGTGTGTGTGTGTGTGTGTGTGTGTGTGTGTGTGTGTGTGTGTGTGTGTGTGTGTGTGTGTGTGTGTGTGTGTGTGTGTGTGTGTGTGTAAAGCGATTTAGACTAAACTACTGGACCGATCTTTATGAAATTTGACATGACAGTTCCTGGGAATGATATCCTTGGATTTTTTTCTCAATTTTTTTGATAGATACCTTTGATGACGTCATATCCGGCTTTTTGTAAAAGTTGAGGCGGCACTGTCACACCCTCATTTTTCAATCAAATTGATTGAAATTTTGGCAAAGCAATCTTCGACGAAGGCCGGACTTTGGTATTGCATTTCAGCTTGATGGCTTAAAAACTAATTAATGAGTTTGGTCATTACAATTCGGAAACTTGTAATTAAAGTTTGTTTTTTTAAACGATCCAAAAATAATGTCATCTTATTCTTTGTCATTTTCTGATTCCAAAAACATATACATATGTTATATTTGGATTACAAACAAGCTCTGAAAATTAAAAATATGAAAATTATGATTAAAATTAATTTTCCGAAATCGATTTAAAAACAATTTCATCTTATTCCTTGTCGGTCCCTGATTCCAAAAACATATAGATATGATATGTTTGGATTAAAAACAAACTCAGTAAGCTAAAAATAATAGACATACAGAAAAGCGTGTTATCCTGCTCAGCGCGACCACTACTGCACTATTCTGCATGGCTTGTCGATTTCACTGCCTTTGCCACGAGCGGTGGACTGACGAAACTACGAGTATGTGGTCTTGGTGAAAAAAGCAGTGCGTTCAGTTTCATTCTGTGAGTTCGACAGCTTGACTAAATGTTGTTATTTCGCCTTCGCAACTTGTTTGCTAAATGTGTTTGATGACGTCATATCCGGCTTTTTGTGAAAGTTGAGGCGGCACTGTCACGCTCTCATTTTTCAACCAAATTGGTTGAAAGTTTGGTCAAGTAATCTTCGACGAAGCCCGGACTTTGGTATTGCATTTCAGCTTGAAGGCTTAGAAATTAATCAATGAGTTTGCTAATTAAAGTTGTCATTAAAATCGATTTTTCGCAAACAGATTTAAATTTGATTGCATCTGTTACACGACACTTGAGATTGACGAAGTTCTCAAATGTCGTATAGTTGTGTTCTTTTATTCTACGTGGCCCGTCTTCACAGCAGCAGACAAAAACTCGTCAAATTGAGTTCGAGGATTTATTTAGCATTCCATACATACAACTGCACATCGTAGCAGAACTCAAAGTAGAAGCTTTTTAATATACAAATCGCGCTGGCCTATATTGTAAATTACTCAATCTCGAGAATATTCCAGACCGAACATGATACCACTAAAATTAGTTGAACTGTCCATGGACTAGAATAGTGACATTCTCTGTGACGTACATCAAAAGTGCCGACGCACTTAATCCGAGCGAACGCCACGAACCCACGACTCAAAACAACGTGGTAAACAACTTGTTTTGACAGGACTAGAAAGTTCACCTGCATTCTCGTCCAAACATAAATATTGTGTTTACAAAATATAATATCTGTACTTTCCCACAAAGTACAAATAAGTCAACAACATGCAACACACAATAGTGAACCAAAGTTCAGCAACGGCAGCGTTTTCTAACAGCCTCGTATTTTTCATCAGATTTTGAATCTAAAAATATACACATATGTCATGTTTACTCTTAAAATGTGATCACAATTAACGAAAATAGAATAATTAGTTTTACGATTAAAATTTAAGAAATCGATCCAAAAATGATTTCATCTTATTCTTTATCATTTCCTGATTCCAAAAACATATAGATATGATAGGTTGTATTCAAAACAAGCTCATAAAGTTAACAAGAATACAGAAAAGCGCGCTTTCCTGCTTAGCACAATACGCTACCGCGCTAATCTGGCGCGTCAATATTACCGTGCTCGTTTTGCACGTGGGAGGTGAGCGATTTCCTTCACGCGGGGATTGACGAAGCTGTACTGTCTTGGTGAAAAAATACAGTGCGTTCTGTTTCATCCCGTGAGTTCGACAGCTTGACTAAATGTAGTAATTTCGTCTTACGCGACTTGTTTTTTACATTTTTGTTTTGTTTTGTTTTTTTGTTTTGGTTATCGGGGAGCAATCCGTCTTTATTGATCTTTTTGTCTGTTCTTTTTTCCTGCTTTTTATATTAATGTACAGTTGAAAGTCAAGATTGGATTTTTTGTGAAAGCATAGGACAGCTTCTTTACGCAATAAAAAAAAAATGAACACAGAGACAAAAACTGGTTGTTGCTTGCCTGAATGAAATTGAGGCCTATAAAGAAAAAGATTAATAAAAAAAAATTATAACTTTTTTTGCTCCCAGCGGCACTTGAAGCCAGAGCGGGGGATCGAATGTCCGAATCCGTAACCACTGCACTATGCTACTCGTGTGAAAAATGCGTGATGAAAAGATGTAATATGTGTTATTCAGTCGTGATGGTTTGAAAGCTCGCCACCTTCGCCGAATGACTCGAGCACGTTTTTTTCGGTTAGTAACTGATCGAACTGTCGCTTTTGAGCCACTCTGTTTCAAGCATTTCACCTAAATTAAACAAGAATTGTCACAGTTCGTGCCTATGGTGCAAGGTAGCCGACCGTCTCATTGTAGCCAAGTTACGACAGTTGCTCGATTGACGCATTTCACGTCTTCGATATTCTGTCTGAGCTCATTTCACAATGAGCTGCCTTAAAAACAGGAATGTCCTGCAATTGTAGTATGCGTTGGAGGTTTCTTTTGGATGGGTAAGGACCCTTAAGAAGAGATATATCGTATAATGATGTTAAGTGAGAAACCCTGCAAATTAACATTGAAAGTGGGAACTTCGGAAGCAAAGTTGCCAGCTACTCGGTATGCAAGAGCTAAATTGAAAGCCGAAGTAGTGGCTTCGAGAGTTCTGAGATCAAGGTCGAGGAAATTGGGGGAATCCCAATTAGTGCGCATGCGTTTGTAAACGGTGGGCTTGGTGACCAGAGGAAACAAATCTCATCGCGAGTTCGTAAATGGGCGAACGTTGATCGCGCTGTAGCTTTTACTATAGTTAGTGCTTCTGCCTGGTTGAACGAAAGGGTCGGTTCAAAGCTGTGATGATTGTCTTGAAATTGAATGACTGTCTATAATGATTTTGTTGACCAGAATGTTGGGGAGAATAAAACATTTTTTGTTTATGTGGTACCGAAGTCGGTTATGTTAAACCTCT
>NC_090248.1:59423050-59500550 GCF_037325665.1 Littorina saxatilis | reverse complement strand
AATGGTCCTTCTCAGGACTAGATTTCGTTGTGATACGTCCCCCACAAAGGGACTTTGCATTGTAAATCTCGGTCCCCCTTGAGGAGGGTCTGATGCTCCCAATAGGCTGTCTGTGAAGGGATACTTTTTTCTCTCTCTTTCTCTGCTAAGAGATTTTAACAAATCTCGGAAGAAAGTCTCTGCAGACGTTCAATTGTTTCTTTCACAATTTCTGATGTTTTGTATAACTTACCTGCTTTTTGTTATTCAGTAATTATTTTTTATTTCTGTTGCATGAATATAATTCTTGTTTGATTCTGGTCAGGTTCACAATTGATACTTGTTAACTGACTGTCAAATCTTACAGATGCGTTGGGAGGAGAGTACTGCTACATGGGCAGGTCCTTTAGCGTGAAGTACTGTCGCTATGGGTGCTGTGGTTCGTCCATCGATCGCTCCTGCTGCAACCTCGGGTAAACTTATCATACCTGTATCGGAATGGGAAGACCATTTTCGCCATTTTTGTCACTAGGCGCTAATTGACGGCAAAGACCACTGCGCTGTCCAGGACGGCTCGGACCATCAAATTGTCGGTTCAGCGTCACTCTGAGAATAGCGCGCTTGTCCTGGAGTGTTTCGGGTACTCAAGCTCCATTAGTGTACTTCGGAAGGAACAAATCTCAAGCGCACACAGTCAGGGGCGGATCCAGGGTTAGGGGTTTTCGACAAGCCTAAAAAAAAAAGGAGAAAAAAAAGAAAAGAAAAAAAAGACTGCCAAAGTTCCAACATTTTTTGGGGTCGAAATATCTGCGAATGTATTGTTTTGTCAATAACAAACGTTCCAACAACCTACCTTTCTTGTTTTTTGAAGGAGAAAAAAGTTTTGAAAAAAAGTAAAGAAATATGGCTCAGATTGCATCAGATTGCTACATTTTTCTTGTTTTTATCAAACATTTTCCGGGAAGACATACCCCCGGACCCGGATTTTGTCTTCTAAATGACGGTTTGGGAAGGTAGTTGGTCATTTGTTTCTTGTTTTTATCGACATTTTCCGGGGAGACATGCCCGCGAACCCCCCTGGGAGGTTCGGGCGTTTCGCGCCCTCGACTAAACGCTTCGCGTCGTCGATCTGTCCCTACAAGAAATTTGGAGAAAAAAAACTTAAAAAATTAATGATGTGATCCGCCCCTGACAGGGCATGGCCGGTTGGTCAGTCGATTGCAAAGGACCGGAAAGAATCAGTAACCGAATTAATTCCTATATTTACTTAAATTAGCTGTGTGTGTGTGTGTGTGTGTGTGTGTGTGTGTGTGTGTGTGTGTGTGTGTGCGTGTGTGTGTGTGTGTGCGTGTGTGTGTGTGTGTGTGTGTGTGTGTGTGAGTGTGTGTGCGTGTGTGTGTGTGTGTGTGTGTTCTGCTCACTGACTCAAATATGCCTAGGGTTTACTTGGAATAAGACCATCCCTCTACTTGTTAGATAGATAGATAGATAATTTATTGCCAAGTGTACAATACATGAATGAACATAAAAAATACACGAGGAAAGCAGCTTGCTGTGTGATAAAAACAAAAATAAATAGCATTCATACATCTCTGGCGCATAGCATCATACATACATGGGTAAGACAATTTGGTATCACAGTAACTAATACATACACTATACAGACATGGTGAGAACTATGAAACTCTAAGAGCTATCGGAACCACAATAAAAGTACGCAGAATAAGATAGGATCCCCCCCCCCCCCCCCCCCCCCCCACTATCAACTACTGTAAGAACTGAACATGTTCCATACTGATAAGATGTACCTCTAAAACAGCACATAAAAATAAACTCTTCCAACACATCACAGTGGTTAAAGAACGACTAAAACTACTAAAACATACTAGATGTGTATTCCGGTAATATAACCAGCTGCTAAAACATACTTGGTCGCAGGCCACACATTTAGCTGCTTTCTGCGCAGAGCTGAGTTTTTGTGACGCATTTATTTCTTAACGGACACATGTGTCAATGTGTAAAATAACTTCTTTCAAAATAAATTCGGTCTGCACAGAAGGCGATCAAAACGTTGATTTTTGGAATATGTCCAGTCCAAGGGTGTTTTTTATGTCTTTAGTAAAAGCCTTGGCGGATCTGAGAGGGTGACTCTTTTCCTTGGAACGAATGCGCCTTCACAAAACTCGACACTGGCACAAAGAGTTGCTAAGACTAGCGAGTGAATGACAGAAGCAGAAAACTCCAATCAATATTTAGGTTTTCTGATAGCAACGCAGATCTATCAGCTTTGTGGATGGTGGAAGAAAGACATTTTCTCAGAATCAATGTTCTTTGCTGACTGCAACCGAGGTACGCATGCGTAACAAGTTAGCAACCCATTCAAAGGAGATAATGAATTATGCCTGGCAGCGACAATAGACACACGCGTTGCTCAGCTACCCGCAGCATGCGTAGCAAGTTAGCAACCCATTAAAAAGACAGCATTAATTATGCCTGACAGCGACAATAGACACACGCGTTGTTCATCTACCCGCAGCAAGCGTATTGATCGACTGAAATACGTCAGTTAAATGATGGATTGATGTTTGAAAGAAGCACTCAATTCACCACAGTTAATGACACTATCTTTTCCGTGTATGTATAATTCTCCCTGTAGACCCTATGTAAATGTGAGTTATGTAAATCCAAAAACAAAGAGACTGCCAACGTTCCAAAATTCAGAATCAAAAAACGAGAAAGGTAGGTTGTTGGAACGTTTGGTAGTGACAAAATCAAATTATTATCGTTGGGTCGATATATGTGTGACTGTAACGTATTGTTTTGTCAATAACAAACGTTCCAACAACCTAGCTACCTTTCTTGTTTTTTTTTATTGTGAGTTATGTATCTGTGTTTACTTGTGATAGTTGATATAAAAAGTAAATTTAGGACATACGTATTGTTGTTGTCTTTTTATAATATGATTTATGACGTATCTTAATTATGTCATATTTTTGCCAGTTAGGAATAATCAAGTATGAGTGGACATTTGTATGCATTGAAGGATGTATGTTTATTGATTAAAATCCTACACTGATGTGCATAGCAAACTTTAAAAAAAAAAAAAGGATCCTTGCAGACAAGGTTGTCGAGACCAGCGAGTGAATGAGAAACAAGTGGAATTGAAATCAGTTGATCTTTTAGAGAGCACCGCAGATCTATTAAATTATTTTCTGGTAAACAAAGACAATTCTATAGGATCAAATGTATTCATTGACTTCAACCGAGGCACCCATACATGATAGCCCACTAAAAGGAAGCCGCCATAAACAGTACACGGCGACAACCACAGACACACGCGTTGATCAGTCCCATATTCTCAGCGTTATCGATCGACTGTCACATGTTTGTAAATAACCATGTATCGATGGAACATTTGATTTTTTACTTTGAGCCATGTGATCGATACATAATTGTGTGTAAATGATTGTGTGTGTGTTTTGCAGTGTTGGGATGATCGTCGGGGGCGTGGTGGCGGCGATCGCGTGCATCTCCATCGTGGTGACTGTCGTCTGCTGCTGCGTCAAGAAACAGACGTACCGGGGAAGAGTTGTCGGCCCTCACGCAAACAACGTTACCGTCGTTCACAGTAAGAAACAAGGCCTGATGTTGCTTTTTTACTCAGTAATACACAATTATGAAAAGGTGAAGCAGGATAAAACAACGATTAAAAACCTTGCACTAATCGGACAGCTAGTAAAATATCCTCCACGAGTCTGTTTCTGTTTCTAGGTTACCTTATCTGGTTCATATTTTACGACAATTTGAAAATGACGAACAAAATCATTTTCAACAGTGGGCGCGATTTTGGTGCGTTTCTTTTGCCCCCTACTGTACTCTATGTTCCGTTTAATGTTATGCAGTGTGTTAGTTTTTCGTTTTGTTTTTCAAGAAAATGTCGACAAAATAAAATCAATATTATATAGTAGGCTGTAACTTAAACCGTGTTATACTGGTTGGTCCGGTGTCAGAATAATAGGACTGGGTGGTCGAGTGGTAACGCTCTTGCGCTCGGAAGCGAGAGGTTGCGAGTTCGACCCTGGGTCAGGGCGTTAGCAATTGATTACTCAAATCCCTCCTCAATTACTCATATGTTTGCAGGTCTAACAAATATGTTACGGTACATTGTTTGGGTGACTGTCAGTCACATGTTAAAATGTCTACATTGTTTGTGTGACCGTCAGTCACATGTTAAAATGTCTACATTGTTTGTGTGACTGTCACATGTTAAAATGTCTACATTGTTTGTGTGACCGTCAGTCACATGTTAAAATGTCTACATTGTTTGTGTGACCGTCAGTCACATGTTAAAATGTATACATTGTTTGTGTGACTGTCAGTCACATGTTAAAATGTATACATTGTTTGTGTGACTGTCAGTCACATGTTAAAATGTCTACATTGTTTGTGTGACCGTCAGTCACATGTTAAAATGTATACATTGTTTGTGTGACTGTCAGTCACATGTTAAAATGTCTACATTGTTTGTGTGACCGTCAGTCACATGTTAAAATGTCTACATTGTTTGTGTGACTGTCACATGTTGAAATGTCTACATTGTTTGTGTGACCGTCAGTCACATGTTAAAATGTCTACATTGTTTGTGTGACTGTCACATGTTGAAATGTCTACATTGTTTGTATGACCGTCAGTCACATGTTAAAATGTCTACATTGTTTGTGTGACTGTCACATGTTAAAATGTCTACATTGTTTGGGTGACCGTCAGTCACATGTTAAAATGTCTACATTGTTTGGGTGACCGTCAGTCACATGTTAAAATGTCTACATTGTTTGGGTGACTGTCACATGTTGAAATGTCTACATTGTTTGTGTGACCGTCAGTCACATGTTAAAATGTCTACATTGTTTGTGTGACTGTCACATGTTGAAATGTCTACATTGTTTGTGTGACCGTCAGTCACATGTTAAAATGTCTACATTGTTTGTATGACTGTCAGTCACATGTTAAAATGTCTACATTGTTTGTATGACTGTCAGTCACATGTTGAAATGTCTACATTGTTTGTGTGACCGTCAGTCACATGGTATAATGTCTACATTGTTTGTATGACTGTCAGTCACATGTTAAAATGTCTACATTGTTTGTATGACTGTCAGTCACATGTTGAAATGTCTACATTGTTTGTGTGACCGTCAGTCACATGTTAAAATGTCTACATTGTTTGTGTGACCGTCAGTCACATGGTATAATGTCTACATTGTTTGTATGACCGTCAGTCACATGTTAAAATGTCTACATTGTTTGTATGACCGTCAGTCACATGTTAAAATGTCTACATTGTTTGGGTGACCGTCAGTCACATGTTAAAATGTCTACATTGTTTGTATGACCGTCAGTCACATGTTAAAATGTCTACATTGTTTGTATGACCGTCAGTCACATGTTAAAATGTCTACATTGTTTGTATGACCGTCAGTCACATGTTAAAATGTCTACATTGTTTGTGTGACTGTCACATGTTGAAATGTCTACATTGTTTGTGTGACTGTCACATGTTGAAATGTCTACATTGTTTGTGTGACCGTCAGTCACATGTTAAAATGTCTACATTGTTTGTATGACCGTCAGTCACATGTTAAAATGTCTACATTGTTTGTATGACCGTCAGTCACATGTTAAAATGTCTACATTGTTTGTGTGACTGTCAGTCACACGTTAAAAAGGACTGGGTGGCCGAGTGGTAACGCACTTGCGCTCGGAAGCGAGAGGTTGCGAGTTCGACCCTGGGTCAGGACGTTAGCAATTTTCTCCCCCCTTTCCTAACCTAGGTGGTGGGTTCAAGTGCTAGTCTTTCGGATGAGACGAAAAACCGAGGTCCTTTCGTGTACACTACATTGGGGTGTTCACGTTAAAGATCCCACGATTGACAAAAGGGTCTTTCCTAGCAAAATTGTATAGGCATAGATAAAAAATGTCCACCAAAATACCTGTGTGACTTGGAATAATAGGCCGTGAAAAGTAGGATATGCGCTGAAATGGCTGCGATCTGCTGGTCGATGTGAATGCGTGATGTATTGTGTAAATAATTCCATCTCACACGGCATAAATAGATCCCTGCGCCTTGAGTCCGAGTCTGGAGATACGCGCGCGATATAAGACTTCAAATAAAATGTCTACATTGTTTGTGTCACTCTTAAATGTTAAAATGTCTACATTGTTGGTGTGACTGTCACATGTTAAAATGTCTACATTGTGTGTGTGACTGTCACGTGTTAAAATGTCTACATTGTGTGTGTGACTGTCACGTGTTAAAATGTCTACATTGTGTGTGTGACTGTCACATGTTAAAATGTCTACATTGTGTGTGTGACTGTCACGTGTTAAAATGTCTACATTGTGTGTGTGACTGTCACGTGTTAAAATGTCTACATTGTGTGTGTGACTGTCACGTGTTAAAATGTCTACATTGTGTGTGTGACTGTCACGTGTTAAAATGTCTACATTGTGTGTGTGACTGTCACATGTTAAAATGTCTACATTGTGTGTGTGACTGTCACGTGTTAAAATGCCTACATTGTGTGTGTGACTGTCACGAGTTAAAATGTCTACATTGTGTGTGTGACTGTCACATGTTAAAATGTCTACATTGTGTGTGTGACTGTCACATGTTAAAATGTCTTTACTGTGTGTGTGATTGCAGCCAACACACAGGGCATGGCACAAGGCATGGCCAACCCGGGACCTTACAACCAGCATCCTCGCCCTATGGGCTACCCGCAGCCTGCCCCTTACATGTACCCGGGACCGAACGGGTACAAGCCACCCCCACCCCCACCCTACCTGTACGCCAACCCCGCCTACCCCCCGGGCGCCGCCCCTGGAGGTGGGGTAGGGGGAGGGGGAGGATTTGCCGCCCCGGCCGCCCCGGCCTATGCTCCTAACTCTTAGACGTGAGACGTGAAATGTTTGCTAATTGAAGTTGTTTTTGTTTTGTTTCGTTGTTTTGATGTCCGAACATCTGTTCCTAATTGAACTTTTAGATGACATGTGTGTCTTTCTGCACAATCTACTTAGCAAAAAATACAACAACAAAAAACAACAACAGCGAAACCAATTCAGGCTGTTGCCTTTGGGTGCGTATCGCCTTAGACCTCGTAACATCCTCGTAAAAAGAAAAACCCACAATAAACACAATCAGCGAGACCAATACAGGCAGTTGCCTTTGGGTGCGTATCGAAGTAGTGGAATGGTCGCCTTAGGCCTCGTTAAAAAAAATTTAAAAAAATGAACACAAACAGCGAGACCAGTTCAGGCTGTTGCCTTTGGGTGCAGGTGTTGGGCTGTTGCCTTTGGGTGCAGGTGTTGGGCTGTTGCCTTTGGGTGCAGGTGTTGGGCTGTTGCCTTTGGGTGCAGGTGTTGGGCTGTTGCCTTTGGGTGCAGGTGTTGGGCTGTTGCCTTTGGGTGCAGGTGTTGGGTATCGAAGTAGCAGATTGGTCGGCTTAGGCCTCGTAAATGTCTGTGCAGGTTTGTCGTGGTTTACACGATGGTTTAGGAGGGAAGGAAGGTATTTTTAACAAGCAGTAAGGTAAACAGAAAACAAATCTCTATGGCGGCACTTTCTAATGCAGATTTTTTATTATTCGTTTCATCGAAATCCCTTCTCTTTACAGAATTTTTTTTTAATGGCAAGCAAGTAAGGGACGTAATACATTCTTTAATGGTAAAGAGTAGGAACGACAAGTTGCTTCCCTTGCTCTAGATTGTGCGCTCTCTCTCTCTCTCTCTCTCTCTCTCTCTCTCTCTCTCTCTCTCTCTCTCTCTCTCTCTCTCTCTCTCTCTCTCTCTCTCTCTCTCTCTCTCTCTCTCTCTCTCAGAAGAAGAAGAAGAAGAATTAGAAAAAAAAGAAGAAGAAGTATGAATATTGCATGTGATTTAGCCCAGGACTGACAGACCAAAGTAGCTGCATGATTCGTGTTCCTGTGTGCATCAAGTCAAAACATTGCTGGTGTTTAACATGTTACTGGTGGTTGTTGTTGTTGTTGTTTGTGTTTTTTTGTTTGTTAGTTTGTCTGTCTGTTTGTTGGTCTGTTTTAATGTCGAAGTCCGTCCATTTTCTAAAAAGTTGTTTTCATGAATGTAACGTGCAAAAAATTTCGAACTTTAGAAATATATGAGTTTTGTTTCTGTGATTATCTATGACTTCTGTTTCCTTTTAGATATTTTGTCATAAACACAAAGTTTATCATCATATGCTTTAAAAAAAAAAGTGATAGTTGTAAAGGCTTATTGAAAAGCTTAAAGGTGAGATTTTTTCCCTTATTCTGACGTTTTTTGATGCTGGCGGCAGCAAAATACTCTTTTACATGGCCACATAAATATCTAAAATGTTTATATTGCTGTTAATACATGTTATGGGTAAAATTTAAATAATTACCTACGTAAAATTATTGCTGTTAATACATGTTATGGGTAACATTTAAATATTTACGTACGTATATTGCTGTTAAATACATGTTATGGGTAAAATTTAAATATTATCGTACGTATATGACTGTTCATACATGTTACGGGTAAAATTTAAATAATTACTAACGTATATTGCTGTTAATACATGTTATGGGTGAAATTTAAATAATTACTAACGTATATTGCTGTTAATACATGTTGTGGGTAAAATTTAAAATAATTACTTAATTATATTGCTGTTAATACATGTTATGGGTAAAACTTAAATAATTATCATCGTACGTATATTGCTGTTGTTAATACATATTAAGGGTAAAACTTAAATATTTATGTACGTATATTGCTGTTAATACATGTTATGGGTAAAACTTAAATATTAATGTACGTTAGGGGTTAAACTAAAATAATATCGTACGTATACTGCTGTTAATACATTTTATGGATATATTTCTTGGCTGCTTTGAGCTCGCTGTTATCTTTTGTGCTTTGAGTACACAAGTACTTCATCAACAAACTATTGCAAGTAGGCAATTCATGTTTGTACGTTCAAGTCTTGCCATTGTCACTATCCTTGTCGAGAATTAGCTTGTATTTTTTTTCTCATCTAGTCTTGATTCGCTCGACATATAGACGGATTTCGGAAATAACTCGGGCGTGTATGGGTTGTGAGAGGCAGTTGCTTCTTGTCCACGTGTTCCAGACTCACCCCGCGCCAATGACTGGTCGAAATCGTCACGTGGGAAAGTTTGCCTCAATAAACGCAAGAGTATACATTCTTTCACAACCCATAAACACCAAAAATCGCCTATTGACTTGTCTTGTCTTGTTTTGTCTTGTCCTAACAAAAAAGAAACTGCTGAAAAAATGTACTTGCCTCAACTATTACACTGTACCAAGACGACACCCTTCTCTATCTTGGGTGATTGTTTGGGTTTTGTTTGTTTGGTATTGCACAATGCTCTAGTTGACATTGTCCAGTCGTTCATGTTCGCACGTGTATTTATACAGGTTATGCACGCATTTAGTGTGCAACCAGACAGAGATAATATGACTGTGATAAATATAGAGCATAATTATAATCATTGAACTATTATATGGTTATCGTGACACGTTTACATTATGTATGGTTAGTTCTTTGCAACTTGTATAGTGTATCCTCCCCATTACTCGCGCTACCTCTTATGCATTCAGTTGCCATGACAATTGAGAGGAATTCTCTGTATTTGGGACATTTTGCACACATTCAGTTTTTCTGTTCTCAATACACACGCTATTCACTATTTATAATTCTCTCCGATATTTATGTTACTTTTTGTTGCGAGACTGTTGTAGCTTCTGGTCCTGATAAGGCCGTAACACATTACACTCATATCATTGTTTCACTCCCGACCCTACTACCTTTTTGTTTATCCTTTAAAGATATTTAAAGATATTAGACAGATATTATGTTGACATATTCTGTTAATGTCTAACTTTGTTCAATTCAGTCGACTGTCCTTTGATTTACGTGAATAACTGCTGAAATAGAGTAACTTTTGTCTTCTTACTTTGTGCACTGTTATGGTTAAATCAAATCTGTTATACTTGAATAAAGAATCTCAAAGAGAAGAACATATTCAAATACATTAGGTTTTTTTTGTGAAATACAGAGAGAGAGAAAGAACGCAATAGAAACATAAGTGTGTGTGTGTGTGTGTGTGTGTGTGTGTGTGTGTGTGTGTGTGTGTGTGTGTGTGTGTGTGTGTGTATGAGTGTGTGTGAGTGTATGTGTGTTTTGGTACTGAAATAATGGTGTAATTGACACATTAGTCAACTTGTGACTAAAATTTAGCACACACACACACACACACACACACACACACACACACACACACACACACACACACACACACATTAAAAAAACAAATTTCTGCACAAAAACAAGCTGTAGGTTGTCAAATGTTGGTATGTGTCCAAGTAGCTCTTATCTTGATTTACAATATCGTCTGTCCTGTCATTGAATAGAGGACTGCAAAAATCTGAAACTCACAATAAAAGATTGCTTTGGGTTCTTACTTTAATAAAACACCATGGAAAAGTATACAAAATCACCAGACAATATCAAATATGACCGTCATAAATCTAAACATGCTGTACATACACACGATCTATATTGCACAACTGCCTTCTAGGAGAAACAAATATGTAACAAAACTGATTACAACTCACGAAGTACGTATCAACATAACCTTGACATCGTTGAATTGGTTTATACTAAACATACACGAAAGTTCAGCGTTATGTGCTTAACACACACCACTGGCACTTGCTACAGTATCATTTTGAAAGAATAAAGAACTTTAACTACAGAACGAATTCTACCATCATATCATAAACTCGGTAAAACCATTATTAGGACGGCGGTCACGTGACCCCTTTTAACCAAATCTGTAATCTAAAAAGTGTGCCAGATAGCCAGGTAGAGGGACTTTAATGGCATAGAAAATTTGAATGAATTGACACGGGAATGAATGCTCTAGTTGGGGTACACAAAAGGGTGCAATGATGTTTTTGCCGAGTTTAGTTTACCAGTGTCAGATATACTTTTGAGAAAAAAGTTGCAGATCAAGTATATAATATACACATACCTAAAGCATTTGCTTCAAATGAAGGGTCCTATGAACTCGGGGCACAACACGCTTACGCAAAAAAAACATGTGATGCACCTTGCCCTGCCTGTGAATGGTGCTTTTCAGTTTGCGTGTAAAAGCTGACGACATAATGCAACGTGCCTCCGCGACGAAAACGGCTACTTTTGTTATTGATTGGTGGCTTTTTAAGAAATTATTTCAATGAAATAAAATCCCAGCTCAACACAGCAACTCGCTAGGCTTTTGATTGTTGGTATGTGATCAAGTGGAGGGATGGTTTTACCACATGCTACAGCCTGGTCAGATCTCAGACAGGACGAACACTTAGGGTTAGGGTTACGAGACAGAATGGGCCTCTAAGTTTGGCCAGACCTGTGGTGGCTGACATGATTTTTCCACTCTAACATGTGTTACACATTTCTGTCATTCTGTTGTCAATTGAAACGCATGTATCACTAAAATTGTAAGAGGACAACCTAACATTAGTCAAGACATTGCTGCTCTTACTAATGCAAGTTTCACTGGGTGTATTTATATTAAGTGCATTAGTAAGAGCAGCAATGTCTTGACTAGTGCACTAAATATAAATACACCTAGTGAAAATTGTACATCGTGTGGATACGTGTTATTTACAGAAAATAAATAAACAAATAAAAAATGTGTCAAAACACTGGCAACATTTTACAACCAGTTGTCTTGTCCTCAATAATACAGAAAAACGTCCAAAGATTAAAAGCTGACACATACAAAATTGTTTAAGAAACCTGTAAAGAGATGCTTGTGCACACACACACACATACACGCACGCACGCACGCACGCACGTACACAAAAACATGCACGCACATACACACACACACACACACACACACGCACGCACGCACGCACACAAACACACGCACGTGCGCACACACACGCATACACACGCCGCACGCACGCAAACACACGCACACGTACACACACTCAAGCACACACATGCATACAAACACATGCACACAAGTAATCGCGCATTTCTTACTTCATATTGCAACGTCAACACGAACACGGTACTATATTCAATCGAAGCTATCGCGGATTTCAAGTCTGTTGTGGTAAAATAAACCAAACCGTTTACGTTTAAATTGGAAAAAAATATGTTTTCACGATTGAAACTACAACATGTCTTGCACATGCTCAGAACATAGACAAGAATAGGGATACTTCTGTTAATGATCATTGTCTATTTGACATATCCGTAGTCACGCTCCAACGAGAGTCACTATTCTTGAACTAAAACGAATACATGTGTCACGTGTTAAACTGATTACAGACGATTGTCACTCGTTAGGCATATACAAAGTAAAACATTGTCCCTCGGGATATTTCGCTTATTCAGCTAATATAGCAAATGCATTTCACTTCAAATGTTCACTTGTTAGAAAAGCGATCCAAAATAAGAATTCCCCCTTCACACAGGAAGCAGCCAGAGTGTTGATTCTATGTATGTTCACAAGTGGTGGGGTGGCATTATCTCACGCAGATGCCTGGCAAAATCTGAGGTTGTGATCCTATTCTTTCAACAACTTTCGAACGACTGCCTTTGAAACGGGTTGTGTGTGATCTTGAAGGATTTTTTGTCTTCAAGAATACATTTAATCCAAATATCATTTATTTTTCGCCTTGACATTTTGGGTTCATGGCTTTAGTTAAGCGATGCAGGAAAAATCAGATAGCGACGATGAGTTATGCAAAAATATACGAGCAACATCACATAAACATGACATAGAATGAGTGACTTTTATAAATGTACATACACAGAGCTCGAGTTGGTCCTTATAATGACTACATTACTTCCACCGAGCGCACAAAGAGAAAAAAAAACAATATTCATTCATTGAACATTTGTAACGTATCCAAGCTATTTTAAAGAAACGGAAAAACGATCCGTGAAAAGACTGGCGAACAAAAGAATCGTTAAACATCATTAACTCCCGCAGCGATAGTGTTGCGTTTGTGCATGATATGCTCAGTAAGACTATTGGTAAACGTTAGAACAACGTTTTCTAATCTTCACTGAAATAGTAATCGCAAAGTAATAAAAACTAATGTGCAACATATCTAGTAACATTGTTGCTCCCTTGAAAAATCTCTACATATCCCATTGGAAAACTTGTTGAAACCTGGTGGCATTAAGATTCATTCTTTATGCGATAAATTCGGGTAACCCTAACCCTGTTTCTAATGTCGTCTAAATCACCTTGCAATGAAAACACCGTCGTATTTGTCAAACCACTTCAGTACATACAATGACAGGTTATGATTCGGTTCCTTTTTTGATTGGGTAACACACACATGAAGAATGTCACTTTCTTTCACTCGTCAGTATTTACAAAACTAATCTCAACGAATGAACATAATTTAAAGTAAACGGACAACTGCCTCTGATAAACACGCTTCGAATCAATGCCGAAAACTGACGTGATCCTTTCATAAATATGAACGAAGCACATCAGACTCTTCACGACTTTTCTTACTGAAACAATTCGCGAAAACAACAATCCACTCCTTTTCAATAAACAGCATGAAAAAACGATTCACATGTGAAAACAATCGACTTTTTGAATTCTCAGAAGTACCACAATTATTTCTTTTAAACTACTAATCGTCCACCAAACATCTTAAAGCTCTGCTCCAGTCGCTGGTAAAAACAGCCGACCTTTATATTATCAGAAATACCAGAAACAGTTATGCATGATAAAAGTCGTCCACAACGGACCTCCAAACGTTGCTCCAATCAACAAATTGCAAAACAATACCTTGCACCTTACCGTTTTCGTAAACAGGGCTGCGCAACCATCACAGTCAGAAACAAAAGCATTCACAACACTGATCTGTCAGCAACAGCTTAATACGGAGGTCACAAGCCCTGTTTGCAGCTTGGATTAAACTATCCGGGAGGTCGAAAGTCGCAGGGGATAACAACTTGATCATAGCGGAACAACACCGGCGGAAGTGGTTCTTGGTATGCTGCTGTAGGGTGGAGGGGCGTCTCCCCTGACGATGGTGACATCCGGTCTGAACAGAATTTTTAGTCTCTGAAACAAACACAGAACTTATAGTAATCAATGGGGCACAATTGCCTGGTAGGTAAGACGTCGGCCTGGTAGACAAGACGTTGGCCTCCTAATCGGGAGGTCGTGAGTTCGAATCCTGGTCGCTGCCGCCTGGTGGATTTAGAGTGGAGATTTTTCCAATCTCCCAGGTCAACTTATGTGCAGACCTGCTGGTGACTTAACCCCCTTCGTGTGTACACGCAAGCACAAGACCAAGTGCGCACGGAAAAGATCCTGTTATCCATGTCAGAGTTCGGTGGGTTATAGAAACACGAAAATACCCAGCATGCCTCCCCCGAAATCGGCGTATGCTGCCTGCATGGCGGGGTAAAAACGGTCAGACACGTAAAAATCCACTCGTGCTAAAAACATGAGTGAACGTGAGAGTCTAAGCCCATGAACGAAGAAGAAGAAGAAGAAGATGGGTTCTAGGAACATGAAAATACTAAGCATGCATCCCCCAAAAGCGGTGATTGCTGCTTAAATGGCGGGTTTAAAACGGTCGTACATGTAACAACCGTAGGAGTTTTAGCCCATGACCGAGGAAGAAGAAGACGAAATTACTTGGGGAAATTCCATGACAGAAATTCGGACTGCGTGGTTTAGAACCCAGGCAGGGACAGACACGCACGGGTCAACTTTCTGTGCACACTCAGATACGGTATCCGTGTCCCAACCCCGTGTCACCTCAGTAGCACGTACAAGACCTTTCACTCTTTCATAAGTGCATGTGGTTGATTTCACCTAAACACCTGTGTCTCGTTAAAAGTTGGGATAACATCCGGAAACATGCCCCGAAGGACAGGCTGTAATTCAGCCCGAAGTCGACTTCGCGAAGTCTTTATACCGAAAACACAGTGCTAACGCTCCGTGCGACCAGCTTCGCCAAGTCTTTATACCGAAAACACAGTGCTAACGCTCCGTGCGACCAGCTTCGCCAAGTCTTTATACCGAAAACACAGTGCTAACGCTCCGTGCGACCAGCTTCGCCAAGTCTTTATACCGAAAACACAGTGCTAACGCTCCGTGCGACCAGCTTCGCCAAGTCTTTATACCGAAAACACAGTGCTAACGCTCCGTGCGACCAGCTTCGCCAAGTCTTTATACCGAAAACACAGTGCTAACGCTCCGTGCGACCAGCTTCGCCAAGTCTTTATACCGAAAACACAGTGCTAACGCTCCGTGCGACAGCTTCGCCAAGTCTTTATACCGAAAACACAGTGCTAACGCTCCGTGCGACCAGCTTCGCCAAGTCTTTATACCGAAAACACAGTGCTAACGCTCCGTGCGACCAGCTTCGCCAAGTCTTTATACCGAAAACACAGTGCTAACGCTCCGTGAAGTATACTTCGCGTAGTCGACTTCGCCCAGTAAAGATCAGGCTTAAAGGTACTGAACTTGTCAAATCCAGGTGCACGGAGCCCCTGGGGCGTTTAGTCATACCTCAGGCAGCCATCCGTTCGAAGAACTACCAAGTTTCATTGACTTGCACCCAAAGAGTCAAGAACTGCGATTTTTTTACGAATTAATTTCGTACTCGGACCCGGCTGGTCTTGACCTATTTTTGGATCTAAATTTAGATCAGGTAGATCACCACATCATGCACAAAAAGACACGTCACTTAGCAAACTATGTCAGACGTCATCATGCGTTTGTATAAAACAAAATCGAGGCCGGAATCATTCAGTTGAATCGAACTCCGACCAAACACCACGTAATAACTAGGTTAATTTATGCACTCGCGTGAACACGAAACTGTCGAGCTTCACAGATGTCGTCGTTGGGTAGTTTTGGGTTTGTTTTACTACCATAAGAGGATTTTTGAACTGTAAATGCACTCAGCTGCAACTAAAACGCAAAACGAAGGCAGTGAGCTGCACTGTGCCTTTAATTGTGTCCCCGTGAGCGCGTAAAACATTATCATCGCAGCTACCGAATGAGCTATCCCCCCCATCCCCAAAGCCAAGGATAGGTTACCTGGACGATGGGTCCCTTGGTCACGGCGATCTTGCAGACCATGTAGGCTGTAACTTATCTAAGCTATTTCAAGTCAAGAGGAAAATGATCTGTGAAAAGACTAGCGAACAAAAGAATGGTTAAATATCGTTAACTCACGCAGAAGTAGCGAGCCCGGTAGCTCAGTTGGTAGAGCACTAGACTTGTGATCCGAGGGCCACAGGTTCGAATCCGGGCCGGGACGGACACGGGTAACCTTAGTGCAGACTCAGAGACGGTATCCATGTTCCACCCCCGTGTCACCACTGTGGCACGTAAAAGACCTCGGACATTGTGCCATTAGTGCTGGTGGCTGAATACACCTAAACACGCACACACCTGGGTATAGCGCGACTCTGTTGCTGCTAGCTTTCCACTGGGAGGAAGCGACCCAAATGTCCTAGCGATGTGACAATAAAGCAATGAAAATGAAAATGAAAGAAAAAGTAGAGTGTGTTGCGTATGTGCGTCATATGCTCCGAGAAAGGTTACCTGGAGGATGGGTCCCTTGGTGACGGCGATCTTGTAGACCATGTAGGTGGGGATCATGCCGATGGAGGACAGCGCCATCATGACGCCGATCACGTGGGCCCAGGTGGGAAACTCGTAGCCCACGTACTGGACAGGGACGTAGGTCAGGATGTTGAACATCACCACGCCCTGACACAGCAACGAGGGTGGAATCATAACATAGAGATACGATACTTGACAGGGACATACATCACCACGCCCTGACACAGCAACGAGGGTGGAATGATAACATAGAGATACGATACTTGGTTTAAACACAATTTTATTCAAAATACATGACATGAAACAACTGGCAAAAATGCAGCTAGGACACGAACTCAAGCAGATGCTTATTTGACGTGACCATAACAATGCTAAGTTACACAAGTTTTCATGATGGTGGACAACAAAATTATTAACCAGAAGAACAAAATGAATGGGGAACTTAATCAAAACAGGAGGATTTACAGAGAAAAAACAAAAATTGAAATTAATCAAATAGAAAAAGAAAAGAAAAAATAAAGAGAAAAAAAGAAGGTGAGACTATGAATGAAGCGCGTGGGAGAACATCCTGAGACATGCAATAAGTAAGTTCAGATAAATGTACATTTTCATGGAGAGGGCAGCATAGTTCGTTACGAATGTATGGAAGAAAACAACCACACACACACAGACAAAAGAGAACAGCAAAACAAAAACAAAAACTCAATGATAAGTATTACTTATGTTAAATATGTAATTGATGCAACAACACTGAGAGGCGGGTTTACGTTCTCCTGCACACAAACATACACAATACCAGTACGTGGGCTAATCCTTCAAGTTAGTCGACCAGATTCAGCAATAAAGGATTGGACGGACTCGAAAATCAATGTATTTATGCGAAATGAATGTTGCTCGCTGCCTCTTAATAATGTTTCCACGTGTCTAAAATTGGCAGGCAGTGAGTTAATTGTGGACATACGAGCATGTTCAAATAACGTGCAGTATAACAAGTAATGTTCAGCTGTTTCGTTCCGGTTACCGCACGCACACAGTGGGTTATCTTTTAAATGGCGTTTGCATAAATCGGAATTAAGGTTACTCATGTTTAAACGCATTCTGCTGTGTTGTATTTCTACCTGTCTTTTTCCAAAATAATAATAAACTGGCACATAATGATGAGGACTTTGTAAATAATGCTTAACTCGCTAATTGAGTTTGTGGTTTTAACCACATCAGGCAGATCATTCCATAAAATTGTAGTCGAAGGAACGAAGGCTAGGATGTTCGGAAGATTTCTGTCCTGTGAGCTGGTACAAATCTTTCAAGTGGTCGTCTTCTGTGATAGGGATTTAAGGATGAAACTAGTGGTGGCAAAAGGTCAACTAAATATAGGGGACATTTACCATGAACCATTTTATGATATAAAATCAATTTATGTTGTCTTCGGCGTTCCTTTAGACTACAAAATCCGCTTTCTTTGTAAATCTTACCATGACTAGTTCTCCGCACACCGCCAATTATAATACGTAAAGCTTCAAGGTGTAGTTTTTTCAGGGTGTTCGACAGGGCTTCGGTACAATTATCCCATAATACATCAACATAGTCAAAATGTGGCAAAATAAAGGATTTGTACATTATTTCCAAACTTTTTCTGCATAACTTATACTTATAATGCCTTAAGCAATTAATCAACAAAGTGGTCTTTTTCACAATATTTCTGACTTGAGCGTCCCATTTACAGTCATTTTGCAAAATAATACCAAGGTGCTTGTGTTCCTTTGTGTCTTCCAAAACAATTCCATTGAAAAATAACGGGTCAATTTGGCTTAAATCACGTTTTATATTCAGCAATTTGGTTTTTGTTTCATTAAATGTGACTTTCCAACGTGCTGCCCAACAACTAATTTTATCGAGGTCTGTATTTAAAATGTCGGCACGTCTTACCGGATCATTCAATGCAAGTGACATACGATACTTGACAGGGACATACATCACCACGCACTGACACAGCAACGAGGGTGGAATGATAACATAGAGATACGATACTTGACAGGGACATACATCACCACGCCCTGACACAGAAAGGAGGGTGGAATGATAACACAGAGATACGAAACTTTTTTCTTTTTTTAAATTATTTCTTTTATAAACACATACACACAACATAACATACAGCATACACAGAATTTATCAACACAGGATATGATTGTCTTAGCGCATACACACGCACATACCTAGACAAGACACATGCATAGACAGTAGGGTGGGTTGTTGAAAAGACAGGGGACAATGAGGGTGGGGGGGGGGTAACTGAGGTTGGGGGAGGGGGGGAGGGGGGGCGGGGGTATAAGGGGGGCAGGGGTAAGTGGGGACGGTGGTCACACTTTAGCCTCCAAGTATACATGGGGTTTAATTATAGGCATACAAGTACTGTGTAACATGTTATGAATTAATGGAACAGGGGGTATCACATTCAAAAATGTTCTTACGAAATCAATCAATACAATTATCCTATGGCATCAATGGAAAAAGTGTCTATATAAACACCAATCCTTTGCAAATTTACCATAATAATTATTTACACTAGCATTATATTTTTCGATCAAAAACCTTTGTTTGACAATTTTCACAAAAACATTTAGTGTTGGTACTGTCTTATTTAATTTGGCTCCAAATATACTTTGTTTGGCAAGGAGAATAAACAAATCAAGATACAATACTTCACAGGGACATACATCACCACGCCCTGACACAGCAACGAGGGTGGAATGATAACATAGAGATACGATACTTGACAGGGACATACATCAACACGCCCTGACACAGCAACGAGGGTGGAATGATAACATAGAGATACGATACTTGACAGGGACATACGTCACCACGCCCTGACACAGCAACGAGGGTGGAATGATAACATAGAGATACGATACGCGACAGGGACATACGTCACCACGCCCTGACACAGCAACGAGGGTGGAATGATAACATAGAGATACGATACGCGACAGGGACATACATCACCACGCCCTGACACAGCAACGAGGGTGGAATGATAACATAGAGATACGATACGCGACAGGGACATACGTCACCACGCCCTGACACAGCAACGAGGGTGGAATGATAACATAGAGATACGATACGCGACAAGGACATACGTCACCACGCCCTGACACAGCAACGAGGGTGGAATGATAACATAGAGATACGATACGCGACAGGGACATACGTCACCACGCCCTGACACAGCAACGAGGGTGGAATGATAACATAGAGATACGATACTTGACGGGGACATACGTCACCACGCCCTGACACAGCAACGAGGGTGGAATGATAACATAGAGATACGATACTTGACGGGGACATACGTCACCACGCCCTGACACAGCAACGAGGGTGGAATGATAACATAGAGATACGATACTTGACGGGGACATACGTCACCACGCCCTGACACAGCAACGAGGGTGGAATGATAACGTCGATACAGTGGTCTTCTAAGGCTGCAGACAGACACATACTTATGAGGCAAATAATGCAATTATGAAATCGTCGACAAAACCCTCTGGCAAGATGTAAATGTAACGTTTTGTGTTGTCAATACTTAAGCGTTCTGATAATCTGCCAGTCTTCTTTTTTGATAATGAATTGTGGAACGTTAGCAGTCTATCTGATTTTGGATCAAAATGAGATCAGATCAAGGCGAACCGAGATGAGTAAAAAAAAAAAAAAAGTAAAATAAAAGTAAAGATGAGATGAGATGAGGTCAAGTTAGGGGAGATGAGGTGAGATTAGATGAGAATAGATGAGATTAGATGAGATTAGTTGAGATTAGTTGAGATTAGATGATTTATGACGCGAGGTAATGAGTGGAGATAAGAAGTAGTTAGACAAGATGAGATTAGAATAGAGAGAGATGAGATGTAATGAAACGGGATGAGATCAGCTTTGGTGGTGTGAGATGAAACGAGATGAAATGAGATCAGCTGAGTTTAGTTCAGGTGGAATAAAATGAGATCAGATCAGATATTGAGAGATCGGATGAGAGACAAGACAAACAGGACAAAACAAGACAAGGCAAGACAAGGCAAGACAAGGCAGGACCAGACCAGACCAGACCAGACCAGACCAGACCGGACCGGACCAGACAAGACAAGACGAGACAAGACGAGACGAGACGAGACGAGACGAGACGAGACGAGACGAGACGAGACAAGACAAGACAAGACGAGACAAGAAAAGACAAATCAAGATTAAATAGTACTAGATTAACAATCTAAAGATAATATAAAACGAGAAAATACAACTTAAAGAGCAATAAACAAGTCGCGTAAGGCGAAAATACAATATTTAGTCAAGTAGCTGTCGAACTCACAGAATGAAACTGAACGCAATGCCATTTTTCAGCAAGACCGTATTCTCGTAGCATCGTCAGTCCACCGCTCATGGCAAAGGCAGTGAAATTGACAAGAAGAGCGGGGTAGTAGTTGCGCTAAGAAGGATAGCACGCTTTTCTGTACCTCTCTTTGTTTTAACTTTCTGAGCGTGTTTTTAATCCAAACATATCATATCTATATGTTTTTGGAATCAGGAACCGACAAGGAATAAGATGAAAGTGTTTTTAAATTGATTTCGACAATTTAATTTTGATAATAATTTTTATATATTTAATTTTCAGAGCTTGTTTTTAATCTGAATATAACATATTTATATGTTTTTGGAATCAGCAAATGATGGAGAATAAGATAAACGTAAATTTGGATCGTTTTATAAATTTTTATTTTTTTTTACAATTTTCAGATTTTTAATGACCAAAGTCATCAATTAATTTTTAAGCCACCAAGCTGAAATGCAATACCGAAGTCCGGGCTTCGTCGAAGACTACTTGACCAAAATTTCAACCAATTTGGTTGAAAAATGAGGGCGTGACAGTGCCGCCTCAACTTTCACGAAAAGCCGGATATGACGTCATCAAAGACATTTATCAAAAAAATGAAAAAAAACGTTCGGGGATTTCATACCCAGGAACTCTCATGTCAAATTTCATAAAGATCGGTCCAGTAGTTTAGTCTGAATCGCTCTACACACACACACGCACACACGCACACACGCACATACACCACGACCCTCGTTTCGATTCCCCCTCGATGTTAAAATATTTAGTCAAAACTTGACTAAATATAAAAAACAAAGGGGGGGGGGGGGGCACATTAAAGGGGCAGTGCAGGATTCACAGCGGCCTTGCTGAAGCAACGACTTGTCTTTTTGTCGCAGATTACAATTACGATTTCCAAACGGATAGCTGCCTGATACATAACTAGGTGCTCCCTGCACCTGGACGCGACCAGTTCAATAACTTTAAAACTCGAGGTGCTTGTATCAAGCTTACCCCTGTGATGAGCGGAGTGGTCACTGTCCAACATATTTTCCACAGGAAGCAAGGGTAGTAGCCAAACATGTCCCGCAGGTTTTCGTAAAAGCGGTTTACACCTGTGGAATGAAATCATCGCGAATAAGTATGTTAGTATATTTATTTTTAAGTATTTACATACCAGTATAATTATATAATTATAAAATGGGTTCACAATTTTCGACATTTCTATTTTTAGTGTCGAAAAACGTGTCTGGCTCATGTAATACACAATGGTCCTCCTCGGGATTAGAATTTTCTTTACGCTAGCGCCCCCCCCCCCCCCCCCCCAGCCCTTCCCTCTACACCCCCACCCCCTTGCAGTCGATTCGGGATTTTGAAGTTTCCCTGGTATATCCCCTCTTGTGTCGCAATCTACGAATTTCATGCACACATTTCAGCTCAAGCGAAGTGAAGATATCTTATAGCCCCGTGAGGTTACCCTAATGGAAATCCGGGTTACTATCTCGCTGGGGAAAGCGGTCTGCCAAACAGTATTCTATTCTGAATGTGTGTTGTCATGTTTCCAAGCCCTGAGGCTTTTGCTGTGAATTTTGTATCTTTACCGTATGAAAGCTCGCACACGGGGATGTTCGGGCACAGAGGAGAGTCGGCACAAAGTTGACTCTGAACAATACATCCCTTGCCGAAATGTCCATTAACGCCAGAAATCTGAGTGTGCATAGAAAGACAAGATGATAGACTTGTGACGCGTGCCGGAGTGCCGATTGCAACTTGTAAGATCATGGGCTTGTAAGGCGCCTGCCTACATGCAGCTGCTGCCAGCTCAACCTTTACAAGTGCTATGGTTCTAACAAAAATAAAATGAAATAAATAAAAGAGACAAAAAGCAGTCTCCCCCGTCAATTAACATAATTCTATGCATGTATTACCATACGACCAGCCAATGGCGATGCACTCGAAGAAGATAAGCATGAGCAGTCCGATGCCACTGGCGGAGTAGGTGTCAAAAATCGTGTACACGTACATCCCGCCCTGAAAAATATCATTGAATATTTGTGAAACACACACACACACACACACACACACACACACACACACACACACACACACACACACACACACACACACACAGTCACATACGCACGCACGCGCGTACGCACACACACACACACACACACACACACACACATTAATATCACATCCACCCACACACAATCACACACACACACACACACACACACACACACACACACATACACAATCACACACACACACACACACACACACACACACACACACACACACACACACACACTCACTGTGCACACACACACATACAAACATGTGTGTCTGTTTGCTTGCTAGGTTTGCTGGTGGCATGACTTCGCTTATTTCAGCAAAAAAAACCAGCGAGATAGCGTTAAGTGCGAAATTAGAGTTCTCCAAATTGTTATACCCAGGGGCTCGTGCCAACGTAACTCGTCATATACAATTTCTCGTAAATATGTAATTGACACTTACACGGTTACACAAATTATAGTAACCTTTCAGGGCGTCGTTAGATATTGGTGGCCTTATCCAAACATTTGCTGAAGTGAATGGAGCTAAGTATCTGTATTATTGTGGGGAAGGCTGTCAGACAGATAACAAATGAGCTTATTTACCACAAAGCGAGATCGTTTGGAAAATGTCATTGCGTTTGCAAAACTTGACTGTATGAAAACAGGCAACGGTGAAGAACACACACAAAGAGACAGACACACGGACAGCCAGCCAGCCAGACAGACACACAGGCAGACAGACGCACACGCACGCACGCACACACGCGTCCGCATTAACTGATGCGATTCTTTATAACTTTCAGATCCGAAAGCAAAATGATCACCATAGCCTGCATAAAATCTCATGAAGCCGTAGTCATGTTAAGGTACGGGCAATGGCCCTCCCGTGAAATCAATTCGCATCACCATCACCATCTAAGATATGGCACGGCTTTTACGCGAGTTAAAAACATACGAAAACACATCATCTTGGCTGCCGCAGAAATCAATTACGAATGCATATCACAAACTGCCACTTGCGTCTGTTGAGAAATTCTTGCACCCACAAATGTTCCATCACACACAAACAAACACATTTGTTTGTTTGTTTGCTTAACGCCCAGCCGACCACGAAGGGCCATATCAGGGCGGTGCTGCTTTGACATAGGCTATAACGTGCGCCACACACAAGACAAAAGTCGCAGCACAGGCTTCATGTCTCACCCAGTCACATTATTCTGACACCGGACCAACCAGTCCTAGCACTAACCCCATAATGCCAGACGCCAGGCGGAGCAGCCACTAGATTGCCAATTTTAAAGTCTTAGGTATGACCCGGCCGGGGTTCGAACCCACGACTTCCCGATCACGGGGCGGACGCCTTACCACTAGGCCACCGTGCCGGTACAAGAAACACCCATGCAGGCTGTTGAATTTGATGATGTGTCTGAGTGGAGGGATGTTTTTTCTCCCTTGTAAAGAGGCCTTGACAGATCTGAGATGAATAATCAAATCGTGTACGGACAGAAGGCTTTAAACTTAGTGATAAGCATTAAAATGACATGCATAATGATAACGTCACGCGACCCTCACCAAACTTACGTCATGCCAACCACAGTGACGTCATACATACCTCCGTGATGCAGGACAGTCCGATGAGGTAGGAGCAAAAGCACACGGCAGCGATGAAGAGCTCCCGATGACGTCTGAGATAGCGTGGGAACTCGTCAATGAGAGCAGTGAAGAAACCCTCACATGTACAGAACTGCAACAACCGTCACCAGACGACAAGTAACAAGGGATGTTATAATGCTATGCAGCAGTTTCATTAAGTGTGTGTTGGTGTATGTGAAGGGGGGGGGGGGGGGGGGGGGGGGGGCGGCAAACTCCCCAGCGATGGGACCATAAAGTAGTGAAAATGAATATGAAGAGAAA
Organism: Littorina saxatilis; assembly: GCF_037325665.1. Classification (NCBI taxonomy): domain Eukaryota; kingdom Metazoa; phylum Mollusca; class Gastropoda; order Littorinimorpha; family Littorinidae; genus Littorina; species Littorina saxatilis. The sequence continues at coordinate 59,475,537 of NC_090248.1, read as the reverse complement.
AAACAAGTCTGAAAAGGTCCAAGGTTGTGTACATGGTTGTTGATAATTAGTTTTAACGTCCTCTTAGAACCAATTGGCCTATCTTGGGACAGGTAGAGTTGATATGCTTGATGGGGGAACAGGACACTGGACAGACATGCAAACAGAGAACACATATGATCGTGTTATAGATCTGGAAGTCTGTTGTTGCGATATTTCAAAATGGGGATGGAAGTAAAGATTTTGTTGGGGTTGTTGCCATAGTGTACGCGAAATATAGTTGGAGTGGAGCGGTTTTGTAGGCTTATTTGCTTTTTATTTATGTAAAATATTTTTCAGACTTTTGGATAATGCCAAAATAATGTAATAAATAACTGGCTGAATAAGTAAATAAATACGTAACTAGAAACATTAAAAAAAAAATTATTAGCCAAATAGGAATATTAAATATAACTTGCCAAAATAATATATCAGAATGGGGAACTTAAGTTCAGGTAGGAGGAGGGCGGTGTATGTGATTTAGCCTTGTTTGAATAGAGCTATATGATAGGTGTTGTAGGCGCTTTGGTTGTTGGGCGTGGGGAGGGGGGAGGGGGGGGGGTCGGTGGGAGAGAGGGTTGAGGGGGGGGGGGGGAAGGGGGAGAGGGGATGAAGTTTTCAAAACAGATGTCCTATTTCAGCCTTATGTATTGAGAGACACAGGGTGTATGCTGGCTTCCAATGAAGCGTGCAATGTTTATCTAAAAACTCATGGGGTTTGTACATGGTGTATTGAAGAGTTGCCAGCTACGGTGGGGTTTCTTTTCGCTCTTGTTTCTGTTGTTGTTGTTCAAGGGCCGATCTGGGGGGGGGGTACACGGGTTACGTAAACCCCCCCCCACCCCCCCACCTCCCAAAAAAAGAGGTAATTTATTGGCTCAGGATGCACCAGATAGCTCTATTTTGTTTCTTTGGATAAACAAAATTTCCGGGGGAGGGGGGGGCATGCCCCCGGACCCCCCTAGAGGCTTAGGCGCCTTTGGCGCCGTCAACTTGTATCTTCGCAGTCATTTTGTAACCCCCCCCCCCCCCTCCAAAGTGAATTGATCCGCCCTTGTTGTTGTTGTTCTGTTTTCTTGGTTTTAGGATGGGGGTGGGCGTGGAGCGATTCAAGGCGGAGAGGGGGTAAATTGAAGGGAAACAGGATGAGATGGTTGAGAGATGAGCAAGAGATGGATTCAACACGCTCAAATGCTTTTGCACGTGAAATGCATTGTCTGTGAGTGAAAGAACTGAAACCAAAGAGAGCAAGTGTGACTGTCACCTGACTGTCCAGGCCGAGCATGACGATCATGAAGAAGAAGAGGATGGACCACAGCGGGGAGATGGGCAGCTGGGTCACGGCGTTGGGGTAAGCAAGGAACGCCAGTCCAGGACCTGCACATTAATTAAAATCACTGTCAGGTGGGTCTGGGTCTGTTAGAGCACATCAGTTTTACACACTGTGAGATGGGTCTGGGTCTGTTAGAGCACATTTTACACACTTCTTCTTCTTCTTCTTCTTCTTCTTCTTCTTCTGCGTTCGTGGGCTGAAACTCCCACGTACACTCGTGTTTTTGCACGAGTGGAATTTTACGTGTATGACCGTTTTGTACCCCGCCATTTAGGCAACCATACGCCGTTTTCGGAGGAAGCATGCTGGATATGTTCGTGTTTCTATAACCCACCGAACTGTGACATGGATTACAGGATCTTTTTCGTGCGCACTTGGTCTTGTGCTTGCGTGTACACACGGGGGTGTTCGGACACCGAGGAGAGTCTGCACACAAAGTTGACTCTGAGAAATAAATCTCTCGCCGAACGTGGGGACGAACTCACGCTGACAGCAGCCAACTGGATACAAATCTAGCGCGCTACCGACTGAGCTACATCCCCGCCCCTCATTTTACACACGATTACCATCCTCCATTGTCAATCCTCCAAGCCATCTTATGTTGAACAAGTTGTTTTGTCATTATTCTTTTATAGTTTGTGTGTGTTGTTCGTTAGAGACCCGTATGTCGAGGTTATTTTGTCCGTTCTGCATAGTATTTTTTATTAAGGTTCTATCCATACACATCTCTTTTTCCCAAGTCTGGTTTTGTGCATTATTGGGACTTATATAAAAATTGTCAACAGTGTTGGAAAAGGCACAGGTTAAATTTGTCACAGCAATCTGTTGAGCTTGAAGCAAACAAAGAGCGGCACAAACGGGTTGATCGGGATCCGTTCTTTCACGTAATGCAAGATTCTCTTAGCTGATACTGCAGAACAATTATCTCTCCAACTGTTTTCAAAAACAGTGAAGTCCACCTGTATGAAAATGTAGGTAATTATTACAGTGGAACCCCCTATTAACACACCCCCCCCCCATCCCCCAATAAAGACTCCCTCCCTTTTAAGACCCTGTTTTCTCATACTTTCTGGTCATAACCTCTGTAAATTTACCACTATTTGAAGTCTCCCCCCCCCCTCCCATCACACTTTAAGACCTGATTTTTTTGTTGAATGTTAGAGGTCTTGAAAGGGTGTTTCACTGTACCATCAGACACTTACCGCTTTCAGCCACCACGCTGACGGGTCGTTTCTGTTCGTGTGCCATGAATCCCACGATGGAGAAAATAACGAAGCCAGCGAAGAAGCTTGTGGAGCTGTTGAGGCAGGAGATCAGGACAGCATCCCTGAAGAAAATTACAGAAACTCAGGGCCGGACCAAGTTCGTTTGAGGTTCCAACTGAAGGCAAGGGTCCAGGGACCGCTGAGGCCCCGGTGGGGTACAAGGGCAACGCCCCGCTGGGGGGTCTGGGGGGCAAAGCCTCCCAGAAGCCGAGACAATTTTGCATTTGTGAGGTCATTTTTTGGTCTTCCCTTGCAATTGGGAATCAAAATTACACATTTTCAACAGTAACAAAATACTTCATATATTCATTTACCATAGTGGTTCAGTGGAATAATCCCAAAGACATATATGCCTAGTAAATAAGTCTGACAGGACTCTTTACTTTGAATATTACTATGATGATGGACTTATAACGGGGAGGGCAGGCGGCCGTTGTCGACTTGATGTTGTTCATAATTTGAAATAGTTTTAGAAGACCAAATAAACTGAGGGAGTTGGGGGAAGAGCTTAAAAAGTCCACTTTTTTTCTCTCTGAGAGGTACATTGGATGGCCAGGGGGGGGGGGGGGGTTCCGGAACCCAGGAACCCCCCCCCCCCAGATCCGGCCCTGAAATTGCATCATCAACATCACCATCAAGTCTTGCTTAGCATGTACGTAGTCTCCAATCCCAAAACAGACAAACTGCTAACGTTCTAAAATGTCAAAAGCAACAAAGCCAGCTAAGAAGATTTTTGAGACGCCACAAAGACAATTTTCAATTTTAAGGAATCCATTCTAATGGACAATAAAGTGTTTTTATTGTTTTGTTGTCGTAGGATTTTGATTGTTCAGCGCTTTGAGCATGGGTTAAACCCTGGATACATGCATTATATAAATATTATGCATTATTAGTATTATTATTATCATTATTGTTTTTATTGTAATTGAAGTGTTCAGACAGGAGATCCGCACAAAAATAGCGTTTCAAAAATGATTTTCTCATTCGAAAGTGTGCAGAGGAATGCATGTGTCTTTAAATATCTGCACGACGGCTGTATTACCTGTAGACGTTGTGATGGTACTTGTTGTAACTGCCCAGCGCGATCATGGTGCCTAGACCCAGACCGTAGGAAAACAACACCTGGGACGCTGCGTCGATCCACACCTGTTGCACAACAGTAAAGACTTGTCAGTTGAAACACAGCAATTATAAACTTCTAACGATTTATCAAAACTGAGGGCATGCCCTGACATCCCATGACGGACCATATTGCTCTTTTGTGCAAGCATGGATTCAAACATTCATTCCAAACATGTTATCTTTATAATGTTTACTGTGGAATCTTTGAGCCTGGTGATGTTTGTATACCAGACGTGTTACACACAGGTCTAACGAAAAGACTTCTCACGGCCGAGTCTTGAATACCGGTGATAATAATAACAATAATAATAATAATGCTTAATATTTCTATAGCGCATGTACCCTGCTCAAAGCGCTGTACAATCAAAATCCTACGTCAACAAAACATCATTTAACATGCAATCACACACATAACATAACAATCAATAACACATTGCTCAAAAAACAAACATTACCACAAACACACGCATGGGCACACACACGCACTACATAGAGCAAATTGCACAATAAATTGGTGATGATTCGGGACGCAGAACGTATCTTATACCACGTATACGTCTTATACCCCAACTCTTCTGAACAGACTACTCAGGGTAGAATCCTTCAGCCTGGTGATATTCGGGGCCATGTAAATGTTATTTAATACCAGACGTGTTATACCACAGGTCTCGCGATAAGACTTTTCACAGCGGAGTCTTTGGTCCCGGTGATATTAACAGCTATTGTGTTTTCAGCGTAGCAATAGGGTCCGATATTTAGACGAGACAAGTATAATGCCGACGAGTCGAAGACGAGTCGCATTATACTTGTTCGAGTCTAAATATCGGACCCTATTGCTACGCTGAAAATACAATAGCGATTATATAGCTGTTCTGACCTTTATTTGTTGTTCCAAACTTACAAAATGACAGTTTTTGCGTCGATGCGTTGATCTCAGGTTTTGATAGCAGACGCCGTTTCTCATGCGCATTAGTTTTGCGCAGGCGCCACACTGACTTTGGAAAAAAACTCGATTTGACAACACAGCTGTTAAACAGCTTTTTATTAGTTCATTCGTATACAACAAAAAGAAGTTTGAGTTTTTTTTAATTTTGAACAAGACTACTTATGAAGAAGACCAAAACACAACATCAACGGAAAACTAGAAACAACTGAAGAACTAGGATGAAACAAGGGGAGGAAAAGAGAACAGCTAATCCGCACAAAGCGAGCAGACGGCAGCGACGTTTCCAGTTTGGGTGAATGGCATTTATACTTGTCTCGTCATGAAGCGAATTTTTCAACCTCAGTTATAAACGACTACATGAATGTTAGTGCCATGGGTTGTACATCAATACTTCAGAGGGGAAGTGGGGTATTTAGTGTGGAGTTACGAGATAAGAAAAGCCGAATGCGAAAATTTGTGTCAGTCGGCAACTGTGAACTAAGCTCTTAGGCACACAAAAACGGCTGTTCCGTTGTACTCCCCTGTTTGTACAAAATCTTTCGACTTTGAGCATTCTGTGGTGTTTTGGGACAGAAAATAATAGGCTTAGTCCTGTTTCATCAGGAAGTTAGCAGAAAAGGGTAAAGCTGAAAAACATTTCCGAGAAGAATTTCAAGTTGTCAGTGTATGCTGTTGTCGATCAGTGAAACATCGTGTGGTACAGGTGGGTAAACCGGAACCATGCGTCTTTGTTATTGACAATATGCTTTTGGATATTGAGAAAAATGGCCGACTTCCGCAGCATTATGCTTTGATGATCGGAAGAGACCATCCAATCACAGCCCCCGAATTCCCCCACGTGTTCATCAGAATAGCTATATTATAGAATGTATCTTACACCACGTACACGTGTTATACAAGTCTGGTGATAAGACTACTCAGGGCACCCTGGTTATAATATTCGGGACCATGTAGAATGTATCTGATATCACACGTATTATACTACAGACATTATGATAAGACTTCTCACGGCGGAGCCTTTGACTCAGGTGATATTCGCGGTGTAGAATTTATCTTATACCACGCACACGTGTTATACCACAGGTCCTGTGATAAGGCGTGAGCCTGGTAATATTCGGGGTTATGTCGAATGTACCTCATACCACACGAGTTATATACTACAAAGCAGAATCCTCCAGCCTGTTGATATTAGGAGCCATGTAGAATTTATGTCATAGCAACGTGTTATACCACAGGTCTTGTGATAAGAATACTCACAGCAGAATCCTCCAGTCTGGAGCAATATAGAATGTATCTGCGGATTCTTTTAGTCTGGTGATATTTGGAGCCATGTAAAATATATCTGATATCCCACGTGTTATACCACAGGTCTTGTGATAAGACTACTCGCATCAGAATCCTCCATCCTCAGGGCCGGACTAGGCGAAGAGGAGGGGGGGGGTTGCCAGTGGTGGCCCAGGGGGATGTCCCCCCTGGCGGCAGGGGCGGATCAGTTCATTTTATGACTGGTTTTTTTCAAAAGTATATTGTGAAGATATGGGTGTGAAGGCGCGAAGCGCCGAGCCGACGGCGCAAAGCGCCTAGCTTGCTAGGGGGGTCCGGGGGCATGCCCCCCCGGAAAATTTTGAAAAAAAGGATGCAAAATGGTGCAATCTGGTGCATTCTGAGGATGATCATTACCAGTTTCAGGCAGCAGATTTTGTCACTGATTAATACCCCAAAAATTGAAACTCAATGTAAAATAAAGAAATGCATACCTCATTCAATATTTTTATTTTTTGGCTGGGGGGGGTCCGGAAACCCTAGAACCCATCCCCCCCCCCCCCCCCCTCGTTGTGGGGGTCAGGGGGCGAAGCCCCCTGAAGCTGACGGGTAGGTCATATTCTGAGATAGGAAAATGGTCGCTCCTTGCATGAAACGGCATAAAATAAGCAATAATAAAAAAAAAATTAAATAAGTAAGGTACATGTTTAGGCTAGGGGGGGGGGGGTTGCGCAACCCCCATAACCCCCCCGGTAGTCCGGCCCTGATCCTGGTGCAATATAGAATGTATTTGTCACCACACGAATTATATACCACAGGTCTCATGATTAGACTATATTCACAGCATAATCCTCTGGCCTGGAGCAATATAGAATGTATCTGACATTACACGTATTTTATCCCACATACGTGGGACATACCACTCATGTCATAATAATATCGTTCACTCCACAGTGCATGTGAAGAGATCGTGTCTGGCAGAGATCTGATTTTACACTGCCCGTGATGCCAAGTCACCGAGCGAGACAAACGTCATTCTTTGAACACTTGGAAGAATTTTAAGAACGTACACATCCCGATATGCTTTCCAGAGTGACGTCTCTTTGCTTTGACGTCAAATATTACAGGAGGCTTTCGGAGAGATCTAGGTTCCATTTGAAGCTTCTTCAAATCTGGGCGATTCGACGGATATGATATGATATGATATGAGGTACGTTTGGGGCAATAGACACGCAAGTACAGTATGCAGGATAAACAGAATACTACATGGCTTCCTGTGTGATACCAGTTTTACACTCGTTGTGTTTTCAAATATTGAAAAGCTCGTTTTCGCTCGCAGTTCAATATAAAACTGGTATCACATAGGAAGCCATGTAGTATTCTCTATATATACCACAGGTACATATCATGATAAGGCTATACTCACGGCGGAGTCTTTAAGCCTGGAGACGTCCGGGACGATATAAAACTTGATTCCCTCTATGGCCCCGGGCAGCGTCACCCCGCGGATCAACAGAATGGACAGCAGCAAGTAAGGAAACAGCGCCGTGAAGTACACCACCTGCAGGTGTTAAAGGCACACAGGTCTGGCGATAAGACTACTCATTAACTTTGTTAATATAAGCTTTATGCGGATCAACAGAATGGACAGCAGCAGGCAAGGGATCAGTGCCGTGAAGTACACCACCCGCACGTGTTAAAGGCACACGGGTCTGGCGATAAGACTACTCATTAACTTTGTTAATATAAGCTTTATGCGGATCAACAGAATGGACAGCAGCAGGCAAGGGATCAGCGCCGTGAAGTACACCACATGCAGGTGTTAAATGCACACAACTTTGTTAATATAAACTAATTCAAACACAAAGAGACTGCCAACGTTCCGAAATACAGAATCAAAAAACAAGAAAGGTAAGTGAGAACAAACAAGTCGCGTAAGGCAAAATTACTACATTTAGTCAAGCTGTGGAACTCACAGAATGAAAGTGAACGCATTGCATTTTTTCACAATGACCGTAGTCCGCCGCTCTTGCAAAACGCAGTAAAACTGACGAGACTGTTTAGCGCGGTAGTGGTTTCGCTGTGCTGCATAGCACGCTTTTCTGTACCTCTCTTCGTTTTAACTTTCTGAGCGTGTTTTTAATCCAAACATATCATATCTATATGTTTTTGGAATCAGGAACCGACAAGGAATAAGATGAAATTGTTTTTAAATCGATTTCGGAAATTTGATTTTGATCATAATTTTTATATTTTTAATTTTCAGAGCTTGTTTTTAATCCAAATATAACATATTTATATGTTTTTGGAATCAGAAAATGATGAAGAATAAGATAAACGTAAATTTGGATCGTTTTATAAAACAAAAATTTAATTACAATTTTCAGATTTTTAATGACCAAAGTCATTAATTAATTTTTAAGACACCAAGCTGAAATGCAATACCAAAGTCCGGCCTTCGTCGAAGATTGCTTTGCAAAAATTTCAATCAATTTGATTGAAAATTGAGGGTGTGACAGTGCCGCCTCAACTTTTACAAAAAGCCGGATATGACGTCATCAAAGACATTTATCGAAAAAATGAAAAAAACATCTGGGGATTTCATACCCAAAAACTCTCATGTAAAATTTCATAAAGATCGGTTCAGTAGTTTATTCTGAATCGCTCTACACACACACACACACACACAGACACACACAGACACACACACACAGACACACAGACACACAGACACACGCACATACACCACGACCCTCGTTTCGATTCCCCCTCGATGTTAAAATATTTAGTCAAAACTTGACTAAATATAAAAAAAGCAAGAAAGGTAAGTTAAAGTAAGGTCTTCTCCGCAAGCGGCTGAACTTTTTGCCAGATGAATCCTTTTCTGTTTAATTAGTGTTTGTCTGTCTGTGCACTTAAAAAACCGCTGGGTCTAAATATCTGTGAATGTAACGTATCTTTTTGTCAGTAACAAACGTTCCAACAACTTACCTTTCTTGTTTTTTGATTTTATTAAAATAAGCTTTATGCTGGAGTTCGGATCCCCTGTGTAATATACTGTATGGCACGATACTAACATTGAATAAAGTTTGGTTTAAAACCAAGACACAAAACTTCCCGACTACACGATTTGCCTCTACATCCATTTCAGATCTGGTCAGGCTTTCACACAAGATAAGGCTACCTCGACAGTCCATTTGACGCGCTTAAATGCACACACATTCACCAGGATTTAGAGATGTGACGTGTTACTTCCACAAGTTTCACACAAGTATGTAATAAGGTGTTGGTCCCAGGAGGCTAAGAAACTACACAACAAAATAAGTTAATCCAGTAGTGAACAGAAATGCAGAAATACTAATGACATATCATAACAACAAACAACGTCATGCAAAAAAAGCATTCAAAATGCCTTTTAATCCTAAATTAACGAAAGAAACTTAAAATAAATTAAAGAAACTGAGCCAATCGTTTAAATAACCCTCTGCTTTGATTGGTAATCATTAATTTTTAATGCTTAATAACATAAGGCTGATGACAATATTAATTATCTAACAAAATTTTCCGTTTACATTCCGTAAAGAAGACATAGCCAATAACCTTGACCTACTTTTCCCGTCCACTTGACCCCTTTGAAGATACAGAAGTAGGCCACGATCCAGATAAAGAGGAGGCACAGCGCCAGTTGCCATCGGATGTCTCCAGGCTCGTCAATACCGCTGGAAATCTGCAGAGCGTTGTGTCTGCAATTATGACACACATTGGAAACATCCAAAATCAAATACTCAGTGTTCCCTTCTTCTTCTTCTCCTGCGTCCGTGGGCTGACACTCCCACGTACACTCGTGTTTTTGCATGAGCGGAATTTTACGTGTATTACCGTTCTTACCCCGCCATTTAGGCAGCCATACGCCGCTTTCGGAGGATTCAGTGTTAATACCTCGCTGTCATCTTGTATGCGAGCTCCGTCGACGATTTTGAGATAAGTTTATTATTCTTAGGCCAAACATGACCACAAAAAAAATAGGGTTGGTAGGTCGGCTTTTTTTTTAAATCTTTATTTTTATTTTTAGTCTCAGTTCTATTCGCAAATTGCGCCAGAGGTTGTTTTGTGTGTGTGTGTTTTAGAGAAATGAAAAAAAGTTTTAGGGTCGGCGAGATATAATAGGGTCGGTCGGGTTACCCTAAACCAACATTTATTTTGTTTGGCCTTATCAAAAGTTTTGTTCTGTCTGTCAACTTTAAATACCACTAAGTTCATGATCTGTAGCATAAGTGTTTGTCTCTCTGTCTACTCTAAATACCACTAAGTTCATGATTTGTAGCATAAGTGTTTGTCTCTCTGTCTACTCTAAATACCACTAAGTTCATGATTTGTAGCATAAGTGTTTGTCTCTCTGTCAACTTTAAATACCACTAAGTTCATGATTTGTAGCATAAGTGTTTGTCTCTCTGTCAACTTAAAAGACCACTAAGTTCATGATTTGTAGCATAAGTGTTTGTCTCTCTGTCAACTTAAAAGACCACTAAGTTCGTGATTTGTAGCATAAGTGTTTGTCTCTCTGTCAACTTAAAAGACCACTAAGTTCATGATTTGTAGCATAAGTGTTTGTCTCTCTGTCAACTTAAAAGACCACTAAGTTCATGATTTGTAGCATAAGTGTTTGTCTCTCTGTCAACTTAAAAGACCACTAAGTTCATGATTTGTAGCATAAGTGTTTGTCTCTCTGTCTACTCTAAATACCACTAAGTTCATGATTTGTAGCATAAGTGTTTGTCTCTCTGTCTACACTAAATACCACTAAGTTCATGATTTGTAGCATAAGTGTTTGTCTCTCTGTCTACTCTAAATACCACTAAGTTCATGATTTGTAGCATAAGTGTTTGTCTCTCTGTCTACTCTAAATACCACTAAGTTCATGATTTGTAGCATAAGTGTTTGTCTCTCTGTCAACTTTAAATACCACTAAGTTCATGATTTGTAGCATAAGTGTTTGTCTCTCTGTCTACTCTAAATACCACTAAGTTCATGATTTGTAGCATAAGTGTTTGTCTCTCTGTCAACTTTAAATACCACTAAGTTCATGATTTGTAGCATAAGTGTTTGTCTCTCTGTCTACTCTAAATACCACTAAGTTCATGATTTGTAGCATAAATGTTTGTCTCTCTGTCTACTCTAAATACCACTAAGTTCATGATTTGTAGCATAAGTGTTTGTCTCTCTGTCTACTCTAAATACCACTAAGTTCATGATTTGTAGCATAAGTGTTTGTCTCTCTGTCTACTCTAAATACCACTAAGTTCATGATTTGTAGCATAAGTGTTTGTCTCTCTGTCAACTCTAAATACCACTAAGTTCATGATTTGTAGCATAAGTGTTTGTCTCTCTGTCTACTCTAAATACCACTAAGTTCATGATTTGTAGCATAAGTGTTTGTCTCTCTGTCTGCTCTAAATACCACGGTGTCGACGTACTGTAAATGTAACGTTTTATTTTTTCAATAATTAAACGTTCAAAGAGCTGACAATTCTTGTTTTTTGACACACATTGTAATTGTCCGTAACCGCTTGACTGCCACAATACATATCAGATACGTACTTTGATAAGATCACAAAATCAATACTCTGACAAGGGAAACAACCGCTGTATTTAGCCCTTCACACTGCAGCAAGATGATTGCCTCACGTGGAGACCATTTTCTCAGTTTTGGTCTTATTATTATACCTTATTGTATGTTATGATTTTTCCTTTATATTTTTGACAAAATTCTTCCCGCAGTAACTCCTTCCTGTAAACGATTGGCTCACCATATCAGATCTGGCAAAGCTTTTGCATGAGATAAGTTCACACTACCACTTAGACGAAGACTAAAAATGCATGGGCTTGGTGGCTTCTGTGCATAGTTTCAACAAAAAAAAGATCGTAAAAGCCACTAGCTTCAATCCACACAATAAAATTGACTCATCCACAAAATGCCAATTGAGCACAATAAGCATCCAAGACCTTGAATTATGGTATGTGTCCATGGTGGGACGGTCTTATCTCATGCAAACGATGGCCGCATCTTTCAAGGCAAGGGATGCGCCTTTAAACTTTAATTGATTGCATCCTGGTTTGCATGCTTGCTAGTCGGTAAATAGATTGGTAGCATGGTCGGTTGATTATTAAATGTGACCCTCCACCACGGAATGAGTCGGATGTCACCACGCAAGGGTTCTGCGCTAGGCCTTATGTCCGTGGGGTGTAAGGTATCAGTGTGAGGATCACCTTAGTCACAGGCTTATAACTCGAAAAGTGTTCGCTCTTTTCTAAAACGGTTTTCACGACTGGATAAAGTTTCCAAATCTCTTTAATAAAATGTAAAAATATAAAAATCATGCAAAGGTGACATGGACTCATTCCGTGGTGGAGGGTCACATTTGGTGGGAAGATGAATGGGTTTTACTGATCGTTTTAGCTCGCGTGTTTGCTTGACTGTTTCATTTCATTTCATTACATGTATCATCCCAATGCTGGGAAATTCGGGTCGCTTCCTCCCAGTGGAAAGTTAGCAACAGCAAGAGTCGCGCTACCCAGGTGTCTGCATGTTTAATCAGCCACCTGCACTTATGGCAGAATGACCGAGGCCCTTTACGTGTCACTGTGGTGCCAAGGGGTGGGACGTGACATTGATACCGTCTCTGAGTCTGTACATAATGCTGACCCCTGTCCGTCCCTGCCTGGATTCGAACCCGTGAATCTAGGATCACAAATCCAGAGCTCTATCAACTGAGCTACCCGGTGTAACAAGAGAAAATTACTCCCACGAGATTTTTACTCCGGAGTAAAAATTTCGTACGAAAATGTTACTCCCTTTACGAAAAAAGCACTCCCCCATTACACGAGAAAATTACTCCCCACGACAGGTGAGTTCCGAGTTAACATTTCGTACACAAATGTTACTCCTCTGACGAATAAAAAACGAATAAATTACTTCACCCTAACACGAGCAATTTAACTTCCCATGCCAGGTGTACGAAATTTTTACTCCCTTGTCCCCTGTTAGTCTTGGTGGTGGAAGGGATGGAGGGAGGCTAGCGCGACATTCGTTTGCGCGAGATGCCAATTTTGGCATTATCCCTTCGCCCGCATCCCATTTTCGCGTACGAGATTTTTTGCTAGAAGTAAAAAAAATGGGGAGTAAACATTTCGTGGAGGGAGAAATTTTTTCGTGCCTTGGGGAGTTCTTTTCTCGTACGAAAAATTTACTCGGAGTAAGAATTTTGTACGAAATTTTTACTCCGGAGTACATTTTTTGTGGAGTAAAAATTTCGTGTTACACCGGCACTGCTCTATTGTGTGTGACCGACTATATGATTATTACCTACTGTGGATTCTCAGTAGAGGAACAATCTAAATGCATTATAAAAGAATCAAAATACCCTTAATTATAACAAACAATTACTTTTCCAATATCAGTATACATGTAACATTACAATTGAAGAAAACAGTTCTTCAACACAGCTTGATACATCACACCTCAAAGCATAACACAGCATATATATATATACTTACTCCCAAAACTCTTTGACAGGAGAGGAAAAGCGCTCTGGATCATATATCTGGCTGCAGTTGTAATCACTGTACTGATCGATCATGTAGCTGGCGTTGAACTGAGTGGTTACATTCACCTGAAACATTACACACAACTATTTGTACTAACAAGAATTAACAAGTCGCGTAAGGCGAAAATACAATATTTAGTCAAGTAGCTGCCATTTTTCAGCAAGACCGTATACTCGTAGCATCGTCAGTCCACCGCTCATGGCAAAGGCAGTGAAATTGACAAGAAGAGCGGGGTAGTAGTTGCGCTAAGAAGGATAGCACGCTTTTCTGTACCTCTCTTTGTTTTAACTTTCTGAGCGTGTTTTTAATCCAAACATATCATATCTATATGTTTTTGGAATCAGGAACCGACAAGGAATAAGATGAAAGTGTTTTTAAATTGATTTCGACAATTTAATTTTGATAATAATTTTTATATATTTAATTTTCAGAGCTTGTTTTTAATCCGAATATAACATATTTATATGTTTTTGGAATCAGCAAATGATGGAGAATAAGATAAACGTAAATTTGGATCGTTTTATAAATTTTTATTTTTTTTTACAATTTTCAGATTTTTAATGACCAAAGTCATTAATTAATTTTTAAGCCACCAAGCTGAAATGCAATACCGAACCCCGGGCTTCGTCGAAGATTACTTGACCAAAATTTCAACCAATTTGGTTGAAAAATGAGGGCGTGACAGTGCCGCCTCAACTTTCACGAAAAGCCGGATATGACGTCATCAAAGACATTTATCAAAAAAATGAAAAAAACGTCTGGGGATTTCATACCCAGGAACTCTCATGTCAAATTTCATAAAGATCGGTCCAGTAGTTTAGTCTGAATCGCTCTACACACACACACACACACACACACACACACACACGCACGCACATACACCACGACCCTCGTTTCGATTCCCCCTCGATGTTAAAATATTTAGTCAAAACTTGACTAAATATAAAAAGAACAGGGTCCTTGTATTTCGTATTCCAATCGGCGTATGGCTGCCTAAATGGCGGGGTAAAAACGGCCATACACGTAAACATCAACTCGTGCAAAAACACGAGTTTACGTTGGAATTTTAGCCCACGAACAAAGAAAAAGAAGTATTCCAATCCTTACAGTGACAGATTATCCCTGTCATACTCGGATGTTTACCTCAAAGTAATCAGTCCCACGCTGGCCCTTGAGTGAAAGATTGTCTATGTTATTTTTTCATTCTGACATCAAAATATTCGCCATTTGAGAAGACGTTTGAAGGTGAAACCATGTGGTTTCAATAATATTAAGATGTCGGGTTTAAAATGGTAAACAAATCCTCTTCTTCTGTTCGTCTGTCTTCTAGTCACGGCTGTGTTAATGCACATGGTAAGGAGCGCAACAGATTTGAAAAAAAACAGTCCTCGTTTTCGATTGTATCAACTATCATATTTGAATACTTACCTCAAAGTTGTCAGTTCCATTCTAACACTTGAGAAGAAACTTGTCCCTGTCAAACTCGGACAAACAGAATGGTAGCTTGCTGAAGAGTGGAACGCTTACCTCAAAGTAGTCGGTTCCATTCTGATATTTGAGAGGGATCTGGTCCCTGTCATACTCAGACAGACACATCTTACACTTTTGACATTGGAGTGAAATTTTGTTTCTGTCATATTCGAACTTTTATTTCAAAATAGCCGGACTGTATCATCGACTTTATTATCGATTTCTTCAACTCTCACATTTGAGCGCTTACCTCAAAGTAGTCGGTTCCATTCTGACACTTGAGGGGGATCTGATCCCTGTCATACTCCGACAGACACTGCTTGGTGTTCCACCAGTTGCCACAGGATGCCCAGGGCAGGACAGAGGTCAAGGAGTTGACCAGGTAAAACACGGCCCACGCCAGCACCACGATGTAGTAAGTGTTCAGCCAAGCTGCCATGATGGTGGCCGCATACCCGACACCTGAATAAAGAAAAGAAAAGGAACTGGGTTATTTTCCAGAACTGTGTACCTGTGGAAACCATGTTACGAAGGTGATAATTAAAATTATTTACTTAACTGAGACATTTTAACCATAAGAATTGATGTCATTAATGAATACTGGTTCCATATCTATCCTTGGCCTGCAGAGAACGAATTAGAAATACATTCATATTTTGTCCATCAACGTTACAATGGTTCAAAGGTACATCACCTTTGTAACATGGAAACGAAAGGATGTGACATGAATTTGAGTAATAACTATAAACAAGTCGCGTAAGGCGAAATAACAACATTTAGTCAAGCTGTCGAACGAACAGAATGAATCTGAACGCATTGCATTTTTTCCGCAAGACCGTACACTCGTAGCATCGTCTGTCCACCGCTCGTGGCAAAGGCAGTCAAATTAACAATCCAGAAAAGCGCTGTAGCGGTTGCGCTGAGGAGGGTAGCACGCTTTTCTATATCTCTATTCTTTTTAACTTTCTGAACGTGTTTTTAATCCAAACATATCATATCAATATGTTTTTGGAATCAGGAACCGACAAGGAATAAGATGAAATTGTTTTTAAATCGATTTCGGACATTTTATTTTAATCATAATTTTTATATTTTTAATTTTCAGAGCTTGTTTTTAATCCGAATATAACATATGTATATGTTTTTGGAATCAGAAAGTGATGAAGAATACGATAAACGTAATTTTGGATCTTTTATAAAAACATAATTTTGATTACAATTTTCAGATTTGTAATGACCAAAGTCATAAATTAATTTTTAAACCTCCAAGCTGAAATGCAATACCAAAGTCCGGCCTTTGTCGAAGATTGTTTGGCCAAAATTTCAATCAATTTTATTGAAAAATGAGGGTGTGCCGCCTCAACTTTTACAAAATGCCGGATATGACGTCATCAAAGACATTTATCGAAAAAATGAAAAACTTCTCTGGGGATATCATACCCAGGAACTCTCATGAAAAATTTCATAAAGATCGGTCCAGTAGTTTACTCTGAATCGCTCTACACACACACAGACACACAGACACACACACAAGACACACACACACACACACACACACACACACACACACACACACACACACACACACACACACACACACATACACCACGACCTCGTCTCGATTCCCCCTCTATGTTAAAACATTTAGTCAAAACTTGACTAAATGTAAAAAAGACAAAAAAAATATACTATGTTCTTTCTTGCATGTCTGTATCACTATCTAACTGGATTATTACTAAATAAAGTAAAGAAAATACATTTTAGTTGCCATTTGTATTATAATCATTGTATGGACTGAAAATGCATGTCACAAAATGGCACACATCTCTGGAGAATAATCCATTAATATAATATGTGTCATTAATATATCAAAATTCAATGCTGCAGAGTATACCAAAAAGACCAATGGTGGCCTCTAGATGTTAGAAAAATAAATATGACATTTTCTTGCTGTTTCCAACAGTATCAAGCTAAATTGATGTTCGACTGGGAAGATATTTCTCTCCTTGCTTGTCTTAAAGTCAAACTATACTGCTCTTTCATATCAGTAAAGACTATGTTTGTTGATTCTTTGTCTTAGCGTTGTATTTGTAAAGCGTTTGGAACTGTGCATGACTTCAGCTGTAGAAAGCTATTTTTATTAGATTATTGTAGGTTATTGGCACGTTTAATTATTTACAAAACAAAACGTTAATTTATCAGTACGTAGACCCACTGGTCTTTTAAGTTGACAGACAAACAAACACTTATGATACAAACAATCTCAAAATCGATAATGAAACTCGCTGGCAAGATGCCGGCTAGATAATGATATGTAAATACATATATAGGTTACACACTCCGAGTTCTGAATATCGTGCATATTTTCCCTAGGGTCGATTTTCAGGTATTACAGAGCCTCTGGCGAGGAATACCCATATAATACGCAGAATAATCACCTCCTCAGCTAACAGAGACAAAGAGGCAGGTCACGGGATAAGTATCAATACAATATCATGTGAACATAAAGAGGTAGTAGGACGAAGATTACCTTTCCAGACAGGAGCAATTTTCCAGATCCCCAGACCACCCACGCTGAGCCATTGCCCCAGGGCCAGCTCCATGAAATACATGGGGACTCCCGCAAACAGCGCTGTCATGATGTAGGGCACCAGGAAGGCTCCTGCAACACAACACAAAAGCTTGCTTATACCTATAACAGCGACCGTTTTTACCCCGTCTTTTAGGCAGCCATACGCCGCCAAGCAATATGCAGAAATCCGTGGGGGGAAAAAAGGTCAGCATATTCACTTTTTAAAAAGAATTTAATTTATCTGGGAGTGGTCATATATGATTTTCTCTAAAACACTATGATTTTGAAAGTGATCGTCACTAACAGTTTTAACCATACGTATGATAAATCATACATTTCTCGTGTAGACAAATGGACAGAAATTATCATTATATCATAATAAGTTAGTTAACAAAATGTATGTGGAATATTATGCAGAATTGTCAAAGTCGCACAAAAAATATCGTTATTAATTTAGTGGTAAAAGCGTTATTACACAATAACCCCGGGTCAAATCATTACTAAATGTGATAGGTAACTTCATTATACTCCGTATTAAAACCACAAAAGAAAATAAGGTGTTACCATACTGATTATTCCACAACTCCCCCCCCCCCCAACCCCACGGCCAACCCTAACCCAATGTCCTGACTGGCAAACATCACCAAAACATTGTATTCTCACTTCATTCAGTGGTTCATTGGACATTGTAAGCACATGTTGTTCTCAGCATTAAAAACAAATTGGACTCAGAACAAATGGATGTCACTGTATCAGCTGATATGCATTTTGTGTAACCTGAGCTATTGGAAGAGTAAAACAGATCAGAGTAAAAGTAGTAACGACGGCTAGAACGACGGCTACAGTTTTTTGCAAAATATACAGGGTGTTCCAATAGGGTCCAGAACGCTTAACGACAGAGTTATTCATTACTTAGTACATAAACTAAAATGTTAAAGAAATCATTTGTTCACGACAATTCAGAGCAAACAATAAGGGTATTTTTCTTGTTTTTGCAGACAAAAGTAAGGGACATAACGCCTTGAACAAATGAAGCAAGTGATGCAACAATCAAGGAAAGCTACTTGAATTCACTAGTTAGCCTTTAGATTAGGGATTCGGCTGAACGCGCAACGTTTTTTGCATATTCCCGCAAACATAACGCCTGTCATTGTTTGAAAACAGAACAACAAACAAGAAGAGATATGAAGTCTTATATCGCGCGCGTATCTCCAGACTCGGACTCAAGGCGCAGGGATCTATTTATGCCGTGTGAGATGGAATGTTTTACACAATACATCACGCATTCACATCGACCAGCAGATCGCAGCCATTTCGGCGCATATCCTACTTTTCACGGCCTATTATTCCAAGTCACACGGGTATTTTGGTGGACATTTTTGTATCTATGCCTATACAATTTTGCCAGGAAAGACCCTTTTGTCAATCGTGGGATATTTAACATGCACACCCCAATGTAGTGTACACGAAGGGACCTCGGGTTTTCGTCTCATCCGAAAGACTAGCACTTGAACCCACCACCTAGGTTAGGAAAGGGGGGAGAAAATTGCTAACGCCCTGACCCAGGGTCGAACTCGCAACCTCTCGCTTCCGAGTGCAAGTGCGTTACCACTCGGCCACCCAGTCCTGTTTGCTTTAGAAAGTAATCTAGAAAGAGATACACTGCGAAGATTTAAATTCTAGACAGCAAAGTGAAAAGAGAGGAGTTAGGACAGATTGTGGTCCATGAGCTCGCTGTGAAGAAGGACAGCCAGGTTGTCATATTCACCCGAGTCACGTCCGCCTTCGTGCGCCAAGCGGGCAGAAAGCGGAGCGTATCAATACGCCATCGCCCTTTTTCAATAGGACGCCCTGAAAACGTTTCACAGGCGGCTCGCCGCATTGAACCCTGCCCGTCGTGCGGGGCCAATAATTGGCCGTTTCTTCTGAAGTGCACGAGTGCCCACTACAAAAAAGCCAAACGTTCTCCAACGCTGAGAGAGATCCCAGACCCGCAGACGCTTCGGGTAACGATTTAATTGACAGTTTTTCTCATTGTGATCGATGGTTTTTGAAACCTCAACGAGCACACACTCTGGGAGCTTCAAGTTCATAGCTGCCGCGTTGGGAACAGCTTGGGGATCTTAAAGTACATTGCATGTTATGAAAAGCTTGGGGATCTTCAAGAACCTTGCTCACAAACCCGGCATGTTATGATTAGCTTGGAATTGAAGTTTGGATATCTGTACCATGTCAAGTTGTCTTCAGCGTGTGTTTATGTAGGAGAATACCTGTTTGAGTCCCGTTCATAATTTCTTAAGTTTTTGTTTAAATGTATGTCTGGGTGGGAAAAGAGAATACACAGCCATCAAACTTGCGCAGACTCTTTAACATGTGCAAACATTAAAATCGTTCCGTATTTGTGCAGATGTGTAACTTTCATGCTGGCTTGAATTACTGCTGCCATCTGTATCAAGTTTAGAAGGTTTAGAAACGACATCTTAAAATAACTCCTTCCCTCTTCCCGATCGATATCCAAAATGAACAGCCTGGCGCGTTCTGCGCAACGTGAGACAAGTTTGATGAACTAATAGTTTAAGGACAACTATTGGCTCTCTATTAATTGATTTCATCAACACACTCTCACTGTGCGCAGCAAGCAGTCAGGATATTGATCGTTGGTATGTGTCCAAGAGAAGGGATGGTCTTGTTCGCTTTAAAAGCCGGGACAGGTCTGATCAAGAGAGTAAAAACAAGGTAAAGGTATTACCATAGCCATCTGGTTGTAGGGGAGAGAGATGTCAGAGATCTCAACTTTTCTGGGGCCAGATTTATGAGGGTGGTGCCCATCTCCTCTCCCTCACCGCCTTTTCCTCCCCCGGCTCTAAAGAGGGTCAGGTACCCATTTCAAGCTGGGTGGACTGAAGAGCGCTCGGAAAATCGGGTATTTGTGAACCACGACCTCCAGCGTGAGAGGCAAGCGCTCTAACCACTGCGCCACTCCGACTCTCAAGAGAGTACGAAGAGCGGTTTTCACGCGAAGGACTGTGCCTTTAACTACTTAGCCACTGAAGGTCGAATGGCAATGAAACCAAATGCGGGAAAGCGCTGCCCTTTTGCCAAAAGAGAGAGGGATTCCTTTGTACACTATCACACCCTATCTGTCTCCAACGCGTTGAACTGGGTCATGCATATGGTATACATACTTGTGGTAATCGCGACTAAAGCAGACTGAGAGTTTAAGCTGGGTTCTTCTTTGCCGCTGGTCACAAAAGGGGGGAATCGGAGGTGAAAAATTAAGTAACTTTTAGCTCATCCAAATTTGGTTATTTATGTTCCGCATGCATCTTATTTTAACACAAAGGTAAAACAAAAGCTGTTTCGACATCAACCGCAAGGCTTCGAACATGACCAGCGCTTAACAGGGAAATGATTTTTAACTTTCTGAGCTTATTTTTAACCCAAATATAACATATGTATATGTTTTGGGAATGAGAAAATGATAACGAACGAGATGAAATCATTTTTGGATCAATTTCTAATGTTTTTAATTTTAATTAGCATTTTCAGAATGTTCAATGACCAAACTCATTATTTAATTGGTAAGCTTCCAAGTGAAATGCAATCCCATAGTGCATCGTCGAAGATTGCTTGACCAACATTTCAATCAAACAATGAAGGTGTGACAGTGCCGCCTCAACTTTCAGAAAAAGCCGGGTATGAGGTCATCCAAGACATGTATCGACAACATTTAAACAAAACATCTGGGGATATATTATTTCCAGGAACTCTCATGTAAAGTTGTATGAAGAACGGTCAAGTAGTTTTCTCTCAATCGCTCTACACATACACATATCATTTTCCATGACGCACGTTTCGCGCGTGACGCGGAATTTTCATTGTGGTTTAGATGCATTTTAGGTTTGAATATGGTTGCTTTGGTGTTCAGATCTCAATATCTACAGTAATGAGCTCTATAGTCATTTACCCCATCTGACAGAGTGGATTTGTGTGAGAGCATGAAACGTGCGTAACAGTCAGTTCAGGTCAGTTGTTTTCTTACCGTTGCTAGTCTCAGCTGATTTTAAAATGTTGTCTGGTGCTGTTGAATATCTGAACTCTTCAAATCAACTAGTTTCAGCTTAAAATAAACTTCTGCTATAAAGTAGCTTCCTGTACAATGAGCAAAGGTATGACCATTCCTGTTTTTGGTCGACATCTTTGCGTGACACGCGAGTTTCATTTACTTACAAAAACTAAACAACATTTTTTTTTCAAATGCAGTGCTTACACTGCTTCTTGAATGCAATTGAAGTTGACTTTTACTCATCTCATGTGAAAACGTAAACACAATTAATTAAGGAAATCATGGTTAAAATTAAGCGACCCTCAAAATGAAACCAGCAACGAAGAAGAATCCAGCTACAAGGCTCCAGTGAAAAGATAATTGTTGCAAAAGAAAAATAACTCCCCTACTTTTGTTTTGCTTCGAGTTCGGTCGTGGTACTGTTGAGAACATGCAAGAAACGGCCCATTTACTTGAAAGAAGTATCGTCCATGCCGTGTGGACGATTATGTATCACACCACAGTTATTTCCAGTCTGTTACATGGGAAAAGCGCGTGCTTCCACTTTGACACATACCACATATGAACAGCTTGCCAGTTTTCTGAGCAGAGTTGGGATTTGTTAGTCGAATTAATTGTGGCTAACGACCGCAGATGTCGGGATTAACTTCCAACGTGGGCACTATTACTTTTGAGTCTACTACCAGGACATCCATTTGTCTCTGTAACACGAATAGCGAACCGCTGACCTTTCGGAAACCAAAACCTATTTATAAAGTAGCTGCGCTTTCCGCCGTGACCAGCTCGGCGAAATTTGTGTTGGTCCTAACATCAGCACACAACCCAGACGAGAGTATGAATGTTGTTCATTATTTGCGGAATGCGTGTCTGCTCGGAATTTTAAAGAATGTGAATAGCATTGATTTATTACAGCGTATGGGGGGGGGGGGGGGGGGGAGGGGAGAGACAGGTATACGTTGCACAAAACACTGTTGAGTTACATGCTGAAACCTATTGGCAGGTAACAGTTTGTGGAAGAATTTTTAGGTTTTGAATTGTTACATGTCTAGTCTTACCAAATACATTATTTGCTTGCAACTCGGTGCACAGTTTCTGTAGATTCCGTAACTTCTGAGTTTATTTCCCACAAACGTTGGCGCTAGTCCCCTGAGCAATCAGAAGCCCGCAGTTCCCTAACGAGGAATGATTTCCATGAATCTGTTTTTTGCATGTCACCCAGAATCCGCTTCTCTAGTTAATGACTTTAACAAAAACTCATTTTCAATCAGAAAAACAAACAAAACAAAAAAAGAAATCAATGTATTTGGTTTTTGCGTGCGCTGTCACATTGACTTACAAGAGAAACCCTTATCTAAGTTATTATACCAGTGATGCGAGGATTATTCAAAGGTACACTTCTTTTCGTATTATCGATTCGGTTCACCACCTCACATTTTACCCATGTTTCTTTCAAGCGATACATTATTGAGGCTAGCCGCTCGCGGAGCTAGGAGGCGAGAGTGTATATGAAACGGTTTGACGGCTAGCTTCGCAAGAATTAAACACCATTGGTTGATACCGAAAAGGTCGTCTGCACTAGTCGGGAAAGAGCCATGGACAGCCAAGCGGATTGACAGCAGTGCGGCCGCCATGTTTTCTCGCCAAGCCATCAAGCCCAAGGCTACCTAGCGTTCGCGGCGAGAATCCTAGCGTCCCTCGCGGCGAGCATTGCCCAAGAAACGGTACTTCATCGCCAAACTCGCGTCACTCGCCAATTCTCGCCTCTAAGAAACGGAGAACTGGTTAAACTTTTACACGGGATAAGACCATCCCTCAACTTCAAATGCAAATCGACATCCTAGCCAAGTTCATGTGGTTACTTTTAGTATACAAATGTTAATCTCCGAATTCATTTCACAACGAAATGACCATTCTGTACTGGGGTCAGGCTGTTGAGTTTTGGTATGTGTGCAAGCGGATGTATTGTATTCTATTCCCCCCCCCCCCCTCCCCTCTGCTTCTCTACCTCTGTACACTTGTAGAGCGAGTTATTTTTCGATAAACACCAAGCAACCAAACAAATAACGACCAAGCAACAGCCTGAATCCTCGATAGCGCAATGGGTTGAGAAGCTGTTCTGCGTCGGTACTACTTTTGCGACTGAAAAGTTCCGAACGCTCTAATGTACGAAGTATACATCTCTGGAGCAAACAATACAAACATACCGCATTTAAATTAACAACTACAGGCTTGAACACATGAATCTCCATATGAAATCCATGAGTTTGGTTGTTTTCAGAATCTAGGTCTGCTGTGCACAAACGTTCATCACAAGCAAATTTCCAAGGCAAGTAACTCTCATACTTTGTCTAACGACAAGAGTAGTTCCCCTTTCAAATTTCTTTTCACTCAGTTTCTTCAACAACAGACTGCAATCCGACGGTCAGTTTTCAACAATATTTCATTTAATAAACAGATCACACGCAACCAAATGCACACATCTCATCAATTTAAACAACATAAAGCGGTTTCATACACTATTTTCCCCAGAAAACTGAACTTCATACAGTTTTTAACGTTGGAACACGGGTGCAAAAGTTCGTCTGCTAGTCCCATTTGACGAAAGAACATTATCCTAAGCGATACCAAAACATATACGGAACACACAATATCTGCCTTTGCCGCCACAGCAGAATAACAGCATATCTGTGTACTTGATTTTAGTCCAAAATAGGAAAACTGACAAGAAGTGTTAACAGAATGGAATGATTTGCACGGAACTATACAACCGCGCATTAATCGATCGCCTGCGCAGGTTGACTGGTTGAGTGAATAGGATTCGATCAAACTTTCGCAAAAAAACTCCTCTTTTCTTTGAATAACTGAAGAAAGGAGGAATAAAGAGGTTACACACCTCGTCTCAGTGATTATAAAAAATAATGGTCTCAGTTCGCGGTCATGAAAAAGCTCGCTAAAGCTCGCATTTTTCATGATCCGCTAACTTCGACCATTATTTTTAATAATCACTGAGACTCGGCATGTAACCTCTACGTATTGTATTGTACATTGGATTATTCAGTATGTAGCTGTATGGGTCTGTGATTATAACACAGGAAAATGACGGTACCAAGAGCATTGTATTGTATTGTATTGTATTGTATTGTACTGTATTGTATTGTATTGTATTGTATTGTACATTGGATTATTCTTTGTGTACATGAATGGGTCTGTGGTTATGATACAGGAAAATGACGGTAACACACACTGCTCTACAGCATTGTATTGTATTGTATTGTATTGTATTGTATTGTACTGTATTGTATTGTATTGTATTGTATTGTACATTGGATTATTCTTTGTGTACATGAATGGGTCTGTGGTTATGATACAGGAAAATGACGGTAACACACACTGCTCTATACAGCCACGCACAATCAAATTCAATGCAGAGCACGTCCACGGCTGACACTCGCTTTTTTTGAGAGGTCGGCTCAAACTCGATCCTGCTGTGTAAAACTCAGCTCAGCACTCTGTTATGAAATCGATCCTAATTCGTTTATGATCTGATCTAATCAGACCAAATAAGAAAAGCCCTACACATCCGCTGAAATCTGCTTATGGCCTGATCTTATCAGAGTTCCAAAAATTGCCGACGTTCTTCTCTGCATATCAATTCAGGAGGAAGACGAGGACTGTTACGGAAACTCCTCAGACTCCGCATTCATTGTTTTTCTCCTGGTCTACAGACGTGGTTGATTCTGTGATTTTCAGATGATCCTGCCCTATGCTCGGATATTTTATTGTTATCACAGAGCTGTGCAAATGGCGTCATCCCATTATATCAGATTATCGGCACTTGACCGGAAATGAACTCCCAGCTTTTCAGTAGGGAAGGGTAGAAGACAATTACAACGTGTTTGTACTTCAAAGAACATAACAATGACAGCTGAACAGAACCACCTACTTGTTTTTGTACTAGTGTCATTCTTAAACTTTATAAATATTTCAACTGCAGCGGAAAAGCACCAGAGTCTACAGACGTTCGCGCGCTTATACGTTATTTTTCAACCTGACGTGTGTCTTGGAAGCAAACAAACTATTGACAACTGTGAGATCTATGCAGAAGCAGACACTTGGCATTGATATAATGAGAAACATTCAATGAACAATTCGCTTATAATTTTCGTGTTTGAGATACCCATCTGAGGAGAAAAACACCGCTGTCCAAGGGAAGAGGTACCAGAAACCAGTTGTTATTGTATGCATGAAATCTTGGACCACTATGTTTGGAAAATCAGTCTAAAAGTGTTAGTGTAAAGCCAGATTATTAAGTGTACAGTACTGTAAAAACCACAATCTGCCTCGGATGTATGTGTCCGAATGCTAAAACTCTAAAAAATGCTAAATGCCCTCCATCTTCTTGTCCAACCTTGTCCGTGTTCGTTCCATCAGTGTTGCTTTTGCTTTTTGTTGTCCGTGTTCGTTCCATCAGTGTTGCTTTTGCTTTTTGTTGTCCTTGTTCGTTCCATCAGTGTTGCTTTTGCTTTTTGTTGTCCGTGTTCGTTCCATCAGTGTTGCTTTTGCTTTTTGTTGTCCTTTGTTTTTGTTACCTGATGAAGCTTTTATAAGCGAAAGTTCGTATTATTGTGCTGTCCTATAGCTTGTATCGGTGAGTACACAACTCTTTTGTTTTTCAACTTGTTTAACTGCTGTTGTATGGGTGAGAATTGCGTAAACTGATTCGTTTTTGTTTTTTTGTAATCAGGATGTTGCGTGCTACATTGTGTGAAGTTAGGACCCGTCATAAATCTCATACTGATCATATAATTAACCTCTTGTGAGACGTTATGTTATAGTATTGGAGACGAAGAATAAGAAAACTGGTTTTATTTGTCAGTTTGGGGCTTTATCTGAACCCTGAATTTAGATTATGATACGTATTTGATATGTGACATTCTTGATAGTTCTTGGGGCATTTTTTCAAAAGAAATATGAGCTGCTACCCCTGGGTAAAGCGTGCAGCGCCGGAGGCTTGTTGTTGTTGTTGTTGGTGTTGGTGGTGGTGTTGGTGTTGTTGCAGTCCTTTTTACATTTAGTCAAGTTTTGACTAAATGTCTTAACATAGAGGGGGAAATCGAGACGAGGGTCGTGGTGTAAGTGTGTGTGTGTGTGTGTGTGTGTGTGTGTGTGTGTGTGTGTGTGTGTGTGTGTGTGTGTGTGTGTGTGTGTGTGTGTGTGTGTGTGTGTGTGTGTGTGTGTGTGTGTGTGTAGTTTCTGGGTATGATATTCCCAGACATATTTTTCAGTTTTTCGATAAATGTCTTTGATGACGTCATATCCGGCATTTTGTAAAAGTTGAGGCGGCACTGTCACACCCTCATTTTTCAATCAAATTGATCGAAATTTTGGCCAAGCAATCTTCGACGAAGGCCAAACTTACAAGATACAAGATACAAGATATTTATTCACCAATTTTGCAAAAGGATTTCATCTTGGCACGGCACGGTAAAAATAAAATAAAAACCAACCAGACACATATGCAGACACACATCACCATGCATGCATACATACGTACATTACACTGATTTAAAAACAATTTCATCTTATTCCTTGTCCGTTCCTGATTCCAAAAACATATAGATATGATAGGGGTTGCATTTCAGCTTGGAGGCTTAAAAATTAATGATTGACTTTGGTCATTAAAAATCTGAAAATTGTAATTAAAATTATTTGTTTATAAAACGATCCAAAATTACGTTTATCGTATTCTTCATCATTTTTTGATTCTAAAAACATATACATATGTTATATTTGGATTAAAAACAAGCTCTGAAAATTAAAAATATAAAAATTATGATTAAAATTAAATTTCCGAAATCGATTTAAAAACAATTTCATCTTATTCCTTGTCCGTTCCTGATTCCAAAAACATATAGATATGATATGTTTGGATTAAAAACACATTCAGAGAGTTAAAAAGAATAGAGATATAGAAAAGCGTGCTATTCTCCTCAGCGCAACCGCTACCGCGCTTTTCTGGATTGTTAATTTCACTGCCTTTGCCACGAGCGGTGGACAGACGATGCTACGAGTGTACGGTCTTGCGGAAAAAAATGCAATGCGTTTAGTTTCATTCTGTGAGTTCGACTGAGCTTGACTAAATGTTGTATTTTTGCTTTACGCGACTTGTTTTGTTTTGTTTTTTACGCCGCCCCATGCAAACAAACACATTAGAACCTTTCATTCTCCGTGCTTGCGTGGACTGATTTAGAACTCTGCTTATATATATAGTTATGGGTATTGTCTTGGGATCTTTATCATGCGCGTGCGTGCATGACTTTGATTGAGAGAAGAATCTGCACAGATTTGACTGTACAAAATTCTTCTTCTACTTCTTTCATTGGTGAAACGCCGACGTACACTCGGGACTCAGCACGAGTGACCTTTGACGTGTATGGAATTTATTGTTTGCATAAACCACCGAACTCTGACATAGATAATATGATTTTTTCCCCCGTGCAAACTTGGTCTTGTGCTTGTATACGTGTACACACGAACAGGCACTAGCAGGTCTGCACATATGTTGACCTGGGAGAAAAACTGCTTCTGTATGAATATTAAGGCAATTGAACAAGAAGCAGCTTTACTCGCCCCCGACGTTTCTAAAAGTCAAGGAAAGGGAGAATATTGCCCATATTATCTGTTGTCATCATTTTCACGAGTTTTCATTCACAAGCACCTGGGAAATAAATCGCATGTTCCCCGGGGAATAAATCCCCGGTTACCATAGTTGCAGGAAGCCCTATTACATGGATAATCAAAAGCAAACCCAATAGAAACGCTCGAGGATTCTTCGGCTCTTTTCATTGGCGTTTCCCCAGACCTAAACAGACGACACGACACTGCTTTGCAAAGTTCCAAAATCCAACTGGCAAACTGGCAAAAGTAAACAAGACAACAAAACTACTTCTATAAATTCATCACAAACAAATGAAACCTACCGATATGTTATGTCTTCTTACAAAGTCATGGAGTGCGTGTATCTTTGTGTGAGAAACACGAACGTCAAGTTCAAGTCAAACCAATTAAACCCTGACACACACATTTTGACCGGTGCACAAGACGTTGTATCGATAAACGAAGCACAAATAAGAAATAATGATAAAAGCAAAGAAAATAGCAACAAGATATGCAAACATCTCACAAAGTCGAGCAAGCAGATTGACAGGTCTAATGAAAAACAAAGAGGTACTGAGTCGGAAACAAGATCGCAATTCTTTCCTTCGCTGAACGACGCAAATCTTCTGTGACCTTTGACCCAACGTAGCGTCCACATTCGATTACTAAGCTTAATACTCACAACTGAAAGCCGAGGGAGTGGAATACCGAGATGAACAAACAGAACTGTGCATCCTCAAACCTGACATATTCATCCCAACATTTTATGAACTCAAAAATACAGAAAGTTGCTTTCACACGCCAGCTTTGATTGCCAGTGGTTATCCGCACGGAACTCGTGTGGTTATCAGCACGGAATCCGTGTTTCAAAGCATGGCTCCCTGTGTTGATTGTGATCTTATTTTCTCACTACCAAAATGATGACAAAAACGATGTTTGGTGGTTTGTTGTCAGACCAGCTTTTTTTTGTCGGTCCTCGGGGGGCATATCGACTTTTGTTTCATATTTATTGACCGCGGCCTTCGGCCTTGGTCAATAAATATGAAACAAAAGACGATATGCTCCCCCTCGGACGACAAAAAAGCTGGTCTGTCAACAACCCATCAAACATCTTATATTATCACACAATGGTACTCGCCGCATTTATTATAACAAATATATACTTGTACACAACACCATTTCTATAACAAACGCAAATTATACGCATAGCATTTTATATACTACCCGTCATAAAAGAAAAAAGGCAGACACGTTTACGTGCAGATCTTTATGATTGGGCCGTTATTATAAAAACCAGTTATATGCTGACTGGAAAGGACATCCGTTCTCTTGCCATATTCAGCAAACAGATTATTTTACAAGAGGTAGTGTTTGTACAGTGAGACCTATAACACAGATACCCCCATACAATCAAATGTACCAAAGCAAGTTTCCCCGTGTTCAAATCTACACAAAAATCATAACAGCTTCAAGGCACACTCAGCTTCTCGTAAACCATCAGTTTCTGGTCACAGACACTGTCAGGCTTTGACACACAATACAAACACCTTTTCGTTTAAACACTCACCGCTTGAGAACATCCTATAGGTGCCCTCCGTAAAGAGCGAGCATTTTTCAAAGAAATGATTTGTGCGTGGCCAGCCGGATTGTCTAACCCACAATCGGACGCTTCGTTTTGGCGCTAGAACTAACTTTTAAAATCGAAATAATAATTTGACAGCTTGTTACACAAACATTCTTAAATCATAAAATAATTATTTTTTCAGCAAGACAAGATCAGTACAATTCGAAGTTTTGTTAGTTTTAAAAAAGGGAGCCCGGAAGCTAGTCACGCAAAGTCGTGTTTCCCAAGCAAACGAATTTTCTGCATAGCGCTTGCTTGTTTGAAGCAAAACTCCACCAATAAGTTCGTGTGACTCGCAGTCGTTGGTTGCATTTTAGATTCAGAGGTACACAATAACGTGCTATTGCAGATACAGCGAGTCCCATTGAAATCACAAACTGACGACTAAATTGTGAAAAAAAGGACAGTGGATCACACGGGTTCACGATGGCTCAGGGGTAAAATAAACCACGAAAACTGGTGTGTGGTTTACGCAAGCTAAATACCCATTCAAAGGAACTGTGTCATTTAATGCTATTAAATGCTGTTGTTAGTGTGTTCCATAAGGTTAGAACTGCTTTTTTCGTGAGAAGATTTATATCGTTCTGTAAACCATTAATTTTGAGGCAGACGGAACTTGTGTGGTTATCAGCACGGAATCCGTGTTTCAAAGCATGGCTCCCTGTGTTGATTGTGATCTTATTTTCTCACTACCAAAATGATGACAAAAACGATGTTTGGTGGTTTGTTGTCAGACCAGCTTTTTTTGTCGGTCCTCGGGGGGCATATCGACTTTTGTTTCATATTTATTGACCGCGGCCTTTTAACGGAACACGTTTTGCGTGTTGTTTACATAAACGGTTTCATCACAAAGATATGCACTCAAACGCATCTGCCTAGTTTAACGAAGCGTAGTACAGCATAACTCCACTCTTAAGACCCCCAATTTAAGACTTCCTTCCTTTTAAGGTCTTATTTTTTTCAGATTGTCTGTTCATCACTTCTGTAAATGTGACCCTCCACCACGAAATGAGTCGCATGTCACCTCGCGCGCTTCTTCGCTAGGCTTAATATAAGTCCGGGGAGTGTCTGGTAACAGTGTGAGGGTCACCTTAGTCACAGGCCTATAACTCAAACAGTTTTCGCTCTTTTCTAAAACGGGTTTCACCACTGGATAGAGCATAAAAAACTCTTTAGGAAAATATAAAAATATGAAAATCATGCAAAGGTGACATGCGACTCATTCCGTGGTGGAGGGTCACAAATGTACGACTAGTTTAAGACTCCCTCATTTTTGAGACCTTATTTTCTCAGTGATCTGGAGATCTGAAAACGAGGCTTCCACTGTGTTATAACAAACACACAACTCCACTCACCACCGCCGTTTCTGTAGCAGAGGTAGGGGAAGCGAACCACATTGCAAACGCATCTGCCTAGTCAAATGACGCGTAGTATTATTTGTTATATTATATGAAGTCTTATATCGCGCACGTATCTCCAGACTCGGACTCAAGGCGCAGGGATCTATTTATGCCGTGTGAGATGGAATTTTTTACACAATACATCACGCATTCACATCGACCAGCAGATCGCAGCCATTTCGGCGCATATCCTACTTTTCACGGCCTATCATTCCAAGTCACACGGGTATTTTTGGTGGACATTTTTTATCTATGCCTATACAATTTTGCCAGGAAAGACCCTTTTGTCAATCGTGGGATCTTTAACGTGCACACCCCAATGTAGTGTACACGAAGGGACCTCGGTTTTTCGTCTCATCCGAAAGACTAGCACTTGAACCCACCACCTAGGTTAGGAAAGGGGGGAGAAAATTGCTAACGCCCTGACCCAGGGTCGAACTCGCAACCTCTCGCTTCCGAGCGCAAGTGCGTTACCACTCGGCCACCCAGTCCATTATAACAAACACACAACTCCACTCACCACCGCCGTTTCTGTAGCAGAGGTAGGGGAAGCGGACCACATTGCAAACGCATCTGCCTAGTCAAATGACGCGTAGTATTACAACAAACACACAACTCCACTCACCACCGCCGTTTCTGTAGCATAGGTAGGGGAAGCGGACCACATTGCCCAGGCCGATGCACTGCCCGACACAGGCCAGAATGAACTCAACCTGACCGTTCCACATCTCTCGCTCCGGGATCCCGTCGTCAAGCTTCGTCTCGATCGTGCGTCCGTTGGCCTCGATGGACAGAGTGGTCTCCCTGGACAGACTCCCGCCGACAGGGGGCACCCGGCCATCTATGGTCATCTCGATGCATTCCTTCTTCTGGTTGTTGGGCTGCTGCTTCTCCATGGCTGGAGAGGTGTTGTGGTTGTAAGAGGCGTTGGAGGGCGAGGAGGTTGGGGTGGTGGTAGTGGTTGTGGTGGAGGGGTTGGAAGGACTTCTGTAGCCCCTACCGCAAGTGCGGCCTGAGTTCGCGGCGGCAATGGACTGAAAAATCTTGACTGCGACAGAAATAGAGAAAAGATTCACGTCGAAGATTGCTACGACCATCTTGGGGAGATTGTTCATAAGTCACAGCTTTCTTTAATTTATTTGTTTCGGCTGTTTCTCTCGTTTGTCCACTTTGAACCCGTCAGGTCGAGGGTCTTGTGAATGTTTTTGTTTAGTCCTCAATTGAACGTACAAAAATGTTACCTTTTTCTTTCTTTTTTTAATTGTCAAAGATTGGTTAATCTCTGTACATGAGTTAACAAAGGAATACTGTACTCACCGATACAAGAACGAGAGAAGACGGTACGAATTTTCGCTTATGGAAGCTTCATCAGGAAAAACAAGAACACAAAAGACAACAAAAAGCAGACGCAACACGGAACGAACAAAGTTTGAAAAAAAATATAGGGGAAAAACGCAAAAAAGGGAAGGAACTCTAGGAACGGAAATGAATAAAAGGGGAGAGAAGTGGTTGGAGGATCTCATGGGCACAGGCATACTAGACTAAAAGTGATACACATTCATAAAAAGGGGGGGGGAACAAACGAACGCACGCACGCACACGCACACACACACACACACACACACACACACACACACACACAACCAAACACATGAACACACACATAGACACACACACACACATAGACACACACACACACATTCACACACAAACACACTTTGGGCTCTTTCCACACTTTGGCCTCTTACCACACAATGGCTTTTTGTTGTCTTTTTTGCGTGTTTCCCCTCCATTTTCTTTCAAACCTTGTTCGTTCCGTGTTGCGTCTGCTTTTTGTTGTCTTGTGTGTTCTTGTTTTTCCTGATGAAGCTTCCATAAGCGAAAATTCGTACCGTCTTGTCTTGTTCTTGTATCGGTGAGTACAGTATTCCTTTGTGTGTGTTTTTTAACTTTGTTCATCTTACCACAGTCACTTCGTTGTTTAGATTTCTGTACATGAGTGTAAAGGTTTTGGCTCGACGTCTTATATCTGGCCAGAGTCTAACATAGGATGAGGTCATTATTCCACTTGGTCGCATACCGAACAACAACAGCCTGACCGCATGCTGTGCAGAGTGAGATGTTTTCAATGAACTAATTTCGAGAGAAAAATCTTCTTTCTGGGCAGATATGAGATAGTGAACAGAACTGTTATCACGGTAAAGGCGATGCTTTTAAAGATAATGAGACATACCTGTCAAATTTTCATGGTCTAAAAATCCTAATGGGCGTCGTCCACGGGTCGAACGTTTTTTTGTTGTTGTCGCTGTTGGTTTTTGTTGTTGTCGCTGTTGGGGGGGGGGGGGGGGGGGGCGGGGCGGATAGGCAAGCATATTTTGTGGGGCGTGTTTTTGATAAACACAATTCTTTAAATGGTTAGCTTAATTTTTGTTTCTTATGTTTAATACTTTCTATAATGAAAAACGTATTTGTTTTATTAACCTTGAGCAAGCGCCCTTGTATGTAGCAGTTCCTGTATTCTAGATGTTAATACACGGCCGCACTTGATGAAAGCATAGCTTGTTATGTGGTCCTAGGCGAATCTGGGGTATAATATATATATATTGTCACGCTATATTTTCTTAATAACATATGCATACACTCAACTAAAGGTTCAGTTCTATCAAGATGTGCAGTTAAAGGCCTGAAGACGGAGGTCAGCTACCTGAAACAACTCTCTGATATTGTACATACTTCTTGTATCTATGTTACTGGGCTAGTTTGTGTTTCGAACACTTGCATGGGTGAGATTCTTCCGGTATGTCGGAAATCAGGATTCGATCTTCTTCATTTTTGTCCTATTTTTTTCTCTATTTTTGGGGGGACGGCCCCAGGATTCATGCCATTTCTCAGTCCCACCCATGCACTTGCATTTATCAAACGTCAGTTGTTTTTTGTTTTTGTTACTTGGCTCATGGAGTGCTGTGCTCTATTTCATAAGATAATGGCCATTGACGTTGACTAAAGTTACTTGTTTTATACCGGAAGGTACATAGTTTTAGTAATTAGCTGCTGCCAGCATGGCATTTGTCATTACGAAAGATTTCTGATTCGCTGTTGTATCTCCCAAGAGAACAACTAAAAGATGAAGCGAAGAATACAGTTCTTTAACAACAAATATATGAACAATGTCTGAAGAAAATCAAAAAGCATATTCGCTTAGCCTCTTGCTGTGAAGATGTCTAAGTCGAAAGGAAGCCTTGGTATTTATGAGGATATGAACTTTAATGACATTGATTTATTAATATAGTAAGAGTGGGGAGACCAAAATGGTCTATGCTACGTTTGCGACCACATCATTGGCATGCACACCACGTTCTTATATGCGATACTCTGTTAGGGGAGATGTGATACAAAAGAAACTACAGAATACCTTTTTTGCTGACGTTTTAGTCTTATGATCTATTTTGGCTTATTGCATTACAAAGAATCTGGATTAGTTTCATACACAATTTATTCTAAGAGAAAAGTCGGTGTATCACGACTTAAAAATAAAGTGTTATGTTTACATTTTGTCAGGGATTCTGATGTATTTTACTTCTTACTAGTGACACCCGTACTGGAGGACGATGTTTTGAATGTGGCCATTAATAAGAACTGACAGGTCCGGCAGTATATTTGGTGGTAATGCTGAGACAATTACGGAAACCCCATCGGAAACTCTCTTTGAAAATCATATTTTTGCACAAACAATGATTCTGATGATTACAGTGGATGAACAATAAGTCATTCTGTATGTCCTCGCACTCAGTACATTTGACGAAATAGTGGAATTGTCTTCCGCTTTGACCGTTTTATTTTAGCTGAAATTATTTTCTTGCATACTGCTACACTTGCTGAACATACTCAATTAACTGAGTCAACTTCTTGGTTTTGTTAGGGCGTAATTCACGCACATAACGGTCACCAGTGGTCATTTTTCGACGACATTCTGGATCACCTGGTTCTTGTTTTGTATCATGCGAGCGTGTTTTCAAAAAATCGGTTAAAAAAGTGTGCTTCCCTACCGAGAAGGATGTCTTAGGCTGTAATTGCAAACTTTTATTCGACAATTGCTCCATTCTAAGAGTTCAAAAAAGACAAGTTGTGTCAAAAAACCATGAGTTTGCAACCAAGGGCGATAACTGTCTTCTGGTAGCGCCAAAGGCAGATAATTCACAAATCGAACGTGGATTTTAGATTGATCACTCAATAGCCGTCACAGTGATATGATATCTGCTGTGACTTGTGTATGTTATAAACATACACAACTTGTTTGAAATCAGAGGCAACATTCTTAATAATTCATAGACAAACTGTAAATAAAGTACGCTCATAAAGAGTCGAATTGTTGAAACAGGTCCCAGGTAAATCGTTTCCGATCATTCTTGTTAATCTATAAATGTGTTGCTTTCTTTTTGACAGTTATCTGTATGTTTTTAAACTGTTCAACAGTAAAATGCGCAAGAAATCTTTAAAATTCAGTGCCGGATTTGTCTGCTTTCTGAAATTCTGTTTAATTCAGAAGAACAACATAAACATTGTTCTATCGGGTATGTCTGAGACAGTGACACTAACCTTTGCCAAGACAAACAACAGAAATCTCTCTCTCTCTCTCTCTCTCTCTCTCTCTCTCTCTCTCTCTCTCTCTCTCTCTCTCTCTACCTCTCTCTCTCTCTCTCTCTCTCTCGCGCTCTCTCTCTCTCTCGCGCTCTCTCTCTCTCTCTCTCACACACACACACACACACGCACGCACACAAACACACACACACACACACACACACACACACACACACACATAGACATAGAGCAGGGACAGAGAGAGAGAGAGAGAGCTATAGACAAAGACAGACAGAGACGTAGCAAAAACAGAGAGAAAGACAAAGATACATGCATACAAAGAGACAGACAGGGAGAGACAGACAAAGAGTCTAACACAACGTCTCACATTGACGCAGTCAGAATCACACTCCAGCACTTACCAGTGTACACGCCAAAGGGATGACTGACGATTTTGAATGCCTGGAATTTGAATTGTCACTGGCGCACTTGTTTCAAATATCAAAATAGGTTCCCTCTAAATTTCGGCATTAAACAAACACGGAGAAATGCAGAAATGCCATACATTGTCCGTAAATCCTCGAGAACTGATCACCGACACAATTGTAAATGCCAGAAGTTGAAAAGTCGAACAAGTGCACTAAGGCAGCTAAGAGTGTGCGATTAGAGTCACTTTTTGAATTAATGCTCACTGGAAAGTCTGTAATTGTCCAAAAATTGAACAGACGAACACGTGCAGGTTGGCAGTTAAAATATTCCGATTACAGTCTCTTTCTGCATTATTGCACAGCTGCGGAAAATAATAAACCGTAGTGTGTCAACAGTGTCATAAAGTTAAAACTTCCAAATGCCAAGCGAGTTCCATTGTTCTGTAAAAGCGGAACGCATGTCATTGACTCGGCGAGTATAGTCATGCAGTGTCACCCAGGGCCGGGCGTGAAGAGAGAGAATGCAGACCGGGCCACAGGAACGAGAACGGAAATGATCCACCTCCCGCTGCACTGTGGTAAGCAGGAACAGTTTAGCGAGCGCAGGGGGTGCGGAACTGAAGAGCAGTTAGAGGGTAATGGACATCTGCCCTTCTCTCTATCTCCCTCCTCCCTCTCACTCTGGCGCAACCGTCCCCCGTCCTTTTTGTACCACGTGGTCTGCGGTAATTGAAAGACTGCAGTCCCCTCTCCTGCTGCAACTGCTTAGTTTCAATTTTCTTCGCTTGCTCTCTCTGTCTCTCTTTCTCTCTTTCTCTCTGTCTGTCTCTCTCTGTCTCTCTGTCTCTCTGTCTCTGTCTCTCTCTCTCTCTCTCTCTCTCTCTCTCTCTCTCTCTCTCTCTCTCTCTCTCTCAAGCGGAGGGATGTTTTTATCACAAATTAAAGCCAGGCCGGACCTGAGATGGTGAGACTGTGCCTTTAAATGTCTCCAGACAGCGACGAAAGACAGAACATGTATCCTCTGCACGCCTTGCAAATGATCGTGCCATCGCCCGCTGTTACTGTTTTAACACTTCCAGTAGGTTTCCCCTGGAAAACGTTTATGTTCGCCCTACAGTCCGGACTGACGATCTAACAGCGAACGAAAAGAAGAAGAAGAAGAATGTCGAGATATGTGTGTTGCAGTGTGCTGTTTTTACTGCGAGATCCCTGTATTGAAGTTTTGCACGTTTGCAGAACTTAGTTTTGTCATGCTGTTCTTCTTGGGCGTGTTTTGAGTTATTATCATCTCTGATTTCTTGTTTTGTACTTTATATTTGTGACCCTCCACCACGAAATGAGTCGCATGTCACCTCGCGCGGTTCTGCGCTAGGCTTAATAAAAGTCTGGGGAGTGTCTAGTAACAGTGTGAGGGTCAACTTAGTCACAGGCTTATAACTCAAACGGTTTTCACCACTGGATAGAGCATAAAAAACTCTTTAGAAAATTGTAAAAATATGAAAATCATGCAAAGGTGACATGCGACTCATTCCGTGGTGGAGGGTCACATTTGTTCTTGGTTGTTGTTGTTGTTGTTGTTGTTGTTGTTGTTGTTGTTGTTGTTGTTGTGTGTGTGTGTGTTTGTTTGTTTGTTTGTGTTGTTGTTGTTGTTGTTGTTGTTGTTGTTCTTGTTGTTGTGGTGGAGGTGCTGGTGATGATAGTATGTTTGTTTGTCCCTGGATACTCGTCCATGCAGTCATAATTTCTCAATGCTTTTGTGGATGTCCCATTTTGCGCAGAGGGTTGCATGGGTACAGAGACTCGGTGGACATATTCCAAGCTGAGAATCGTGTTGGGGAATCATATTAGTTTAACACACATAAATCTAGCACCAATGTAATCAAAAATTGATTTTTTTTCTGAACTCGGTTCCGCTGTGACCTTGAAATCTGGCCGTCCTCCGGGGCTATCAAGGCGTGCACAGTTTTAAGATCGCTCTGCAAAAACATTCTAGAAAATTTCATTTTTTTCTTTGAACAATGAAAATCGTGACAGGACAATTTTCATTTGTATTGCGTTGGTACCAGAAAATAGCATAACTTCCCTTTTAATCGCTAACAATTAATACGCAAATATTGTTACTGCAATGAATCGAACTTCAAAGTCAAAGTTATCGCTTGCTGTTCACGACGATTTTGCCGAAGTTCCAACACATTACCACAGTTCTCTGTGTATGTAAAGTTTGGTACCTTGCAACATATTGCTTGGATTTGGAACACTGTTCTTGGATTTTACCGATATGTTAACGTTTCCTGTCAGCGATGTCAGCTCTCCCCATTAGTCTGCTCCAGGATCGCAGATTGGAAGCGAGTGCGACGGAGAGAGCGTGAGTGTGTGTCACACAACCCGCGCCGTACAGCGTGTCTGTCTGGCGTAATCGTCAGCCCAATGACCCTCCACATAATGGTCAATTATTGGGAGAGAAAGGATCGAGGGTTGAAAGAGCCACATCTGGTGGAGTCTCGGCTAAACTGGGTGACCAGGATCGGGTCCCGTTTGACCTACTTTGCTAAGTTTGTCGTTGGAACTTCGTTGCACGTGAAAAGTAGTGGTTGTTTGAATTTACATTGTTCAATGCACTTTAAAAGTATCTGTCTTTCGAATTAAAATTGTCCAAACCACTCCCTGTAAAGAATCTGTCGTTCGAATTTCAATTCTTCAAACCACTTCTTGAAAAGTATATGTCGTTCGAATTTATATTGAAGTGTTACTTAGGATTGTCAGTGTCGGACATAAGAACAGACAGGCTGACATACGGTCACACAGACGGTTTGTATGATCTACTCTACATGTTCCAGGTGACTTCATTTTCCTGGACGATTTTAAATCGAGATGCTACTGGACTGTCAGTTTAAGTGTTGGTCACGCGAAGACAGAGGCTGTAGACAAAGAGAAACAGACTGACTGACAGGCAAATATACCGTCGTGCATTTTGCTGGAGACTAAATTATCACTTCGAGCGTAGAACTCGTTCGAATTAAGAGATTCCCATTGCCCCAAAACGGCTTCCTGTCGCCCCATAATTTCCACAGTACGGTTGGGGAGGGGGGGGGGGGGAGAGAGGGGTAATTATGTCACCAAATATCAGGAATGCTTTCATAGTGGTGTCTGAAGGTTCAATGGTTCAAAAGTTTAACAGCTGTGTTTCG
The DNA here is from genome assembly GCF_037325665.1 of Littorina saxatilis. Lineage (NCBI taxonomy): Eukaryota > Metazoa > Mollusca > Gastropoda > Littorinimorpha > Littorinidae > Littorina > Littorina saxatilis. Next base: position 59,436,002 of record NC_090248.1, on the reverse strand, counting down.
GTAATCTGTGCTTATTGTAATTTCCGGATGCACTCATTCTCATGTCCCGTTCTCTATGTGACCTGGCGAAGACCTCAGAGTAGTAATTGTTGTATAGTCCGGCTGTATTGTCCTCTTCGTGTTAACGTGAGCACAGTACTTTTTGTGTCCTTTTATTTTTATTTTTTTTACGAGGAGGAAGGAAGCCACAGCAATACAAAGTGTAAATATATTTGAATTTTGTCTTATACGTACGTATTTTGTGTATCCACTCTCAAGGCTGATAATTCGTAGTTTTCCTGAATGATTCGTTTCGTTCAAAATTAAACTATCCATAAATGTACCCTTCATGATTTTTTAATCCGTATCACTTGTCGCCATTGTACTCCAAGAATATAAAAACATTTCTCATACTGCACTTTTATCACGTCATGTTGTAATGACAAGAGCATGCTGGTGCTTTTCTGGAAGGAAGACATCATTTGAGATTTTTGTTTAAATTAAAGGGTGTAATATAATTATATAGCAGTTAAAGGCTTTCGGTGCGCTTAAGGTTTCCGTCTGGTTGGAAAATGTCGCCACAAATGTAATTTTTCTTCTTTTTTCAAGGGGAATTTTGAGTTGCTTGGTTGGTTTTTTTTTCCGGTTTGTTTTACGGAAAGCGCATATAGACAGTGATTGACAATCATTCATCTCCCTAGCTAATAACAGGACAAATTGCTGATCCTGTGATCGAAGAATTTAACAAAACAAAACAAATATAGAAGTCGCTTTAATTGATATATATATACAATCTCAATAACTTTGATGTTTGACGGCGCCGAGAGACAAATCAACTAACTTTGTGTGGAAGAAACCTCTGTCACAAGACGAAGTCGAATTATCAGGTAGTGTCCATGAGCTCCGCAGATGTCACGCACACAAACGACTGACGAAAGACGCAGAAAGGAAACTAGAAGGAAGTTGTCGAAGAAGCCATGAGAAATCAAACCACGAGTCACAGAAACGAAACGTCATCGGCGAAATAGCGAGCACCACCTGTCCGAAAAAGCGTCACAGTTCATTTTTCATTTTCATTTTCATTACTTTATTGTCCCATCGCTGGGAAATTCGGGTCGCTTCCTCCCAGTGGAAAGCTAGCAGCAACGGAGTCGCGCTACCCAGGTGTCTGCGTGTTTGGGTGTATTCAACCACCTGCACTTATGGCAGAATGACCAAGGTCTTTTACGTGCCATTGTGATGACACGGGGGTGGGACATGGCTTCCGTCTCTGGGTCTGCACATAAAGTTGACCCGTGTCCGTCCCGGCCCGAATTCGAACCTGCGACCTTCCGATCACAAGTCCAGTGCTCTACCAACTGAGCTACCGGGCAGCGCAACAGCAGTTCCAGAGAACCAAATGTTGACAGCAAAACGATCAGACACTAAAACCCATCGAAGAGCGTGTAATGACAAGAAGAGAAACCCAACGATAAAAAACAATAAAATACAAACACGTCGTAAAACGTGGTTTAAAATTCAGCCAATTTTCCGTTTTAAAAAGATAAAAACTAAGCAAGTAATCTGTTGAAGCACAGACAACAAAATCACAGCAGTTACAAGGAACGGATATGATATTGTTGATGTTGTTGTTGTTGAGAGCAGTCTATATTTATCCCCTACCTTTTCCTTATAAATAAATTCACCCCCACCCCCACACCCCAAAGTAGTTGAGCATTACCACAGCCAAAAAAAATGGAATGGCAAAGCAGTTTACCTCTTTATGTTTGTTTAAGTGGCCACTCAATATGCGGTAAATGTCTTTTTATTCATTGAGTTACAATTAGGCTTAGAAAAGAAAACAGTTGTGTGAGAACAAACAAAATGTGTGAAAAAAGCACGGTATCTAAAGAACAAAATAAAACTTCACGAAACAAACCAAAACGAAACCCCACTGAACCTCTTTCGGCGGGGTCGGGGGAACACCCGGGAACATGACCCTAATACCTAATACCGTGAAGGTGTAAACAAATATTGATCATCATGCTCTTTCAGCACCTCAACAAAAAGCATTTCATAAAAACGCTCTGATATTATTGTATCAGAACCTTCAAAGACAAAAGCAAAAATAAAAAAAATAGCACAGCCTTTTTGTCAGCACCACTTACAACGAAAAACAAGAAAGATCGATAAGAGTGAAGCCATGGCGATCATGTTATTTTCATTTTGTGGTATTTTTCCGTTTGAAATAGGTCATTGTGTCTACAATGAAATATTCCAAAAACGAATATATATCTTGTTATAAAAATAAGAACAAGAGACTGCAGGTTATAACAACAAGAACAAGATAGTCTTTCGGATGAGACGGAAAACCGAGGTCCCTTCGTGTACACTACATTGGGGTGTGCACGTTAAAGATCCCACGATTGACAAAAGGGTCTTTCCTGGCAAAATTGTAAAGGCATAGATAAAAATGTCCACCAAAATACCCGTGTGACTTGGAATAATAGGCCGTGAAAAGTAGGATATGCGCCGAAATGTGACCCACCACCACGGGATGAGTCGCATGTCACCTTTTCATGATTTTCATATTTTTACATTTTCATAAAGAGTTTGTTATGCTCTATCCAGTGGTGAAAACTGTTTTAGAAAAGAGCGAAAACTGTTTGAGTTATAAGCCTGTGACTAAGGTGACCCTCACACTGTTACCAGACACTCCCCGGACTTAAATTAAGCCTAGCGCAGAACCGCGCGAGGTGACATGCGACTCATTTCGTGTTGGAGGGTCACAAATGGCTGCGATCTGCTGGCCGATGTGAATGCGTGATGTATTGTGTAAAAAAATTTCCATCTCACACGGCATAAATAAATCCCTGCGCCTTGAATATGTGCGCGATATAAATTGCATAACATAAAGAAAAAATTAAAAATAAATCCCTGCGCTTAAAACTGTACCCACGGAATACGCGCGATATAAGCCTCATATTGATTGATTGAAGATAACACTAAAAATGTACTCACCAGAAACATGGACAATAAAAAAACGAACACGTTCTTTTGTTAGTTAAACGTTAGGTGATGTCTGTCTTCTTCTTTACTGAGTTTTTTCTTTTTCTTTCTGGCATCTCTCCTTTTATATTTGTAATATAATTTTGCTGATGAAACCGGTTCTTGTCTTTGTTTGTTATTGTCCAGGTTTCCGGTGAGTACATTTTCATTGTCATCTTGTTGATATTCGTTATTTTAGGAATTCCTAGCCAAATAGGTGGATTAAAGGGACGTTAAGTATCAACAACCAACCAATTCTTTATTCCGGATTTGAAAAATGGCTGGCGCGATTACCAGCTTTGTGCAATGGATCCTTTGACTTGCAATTCCAGCATTCCAGCTGTTTACATTTCCTGGAAATTCCGCCGCAGAGCTGATCCTGATATGCATTGCTTTAAAGCAAACTGCATGGGGCGAAAACGGATTTTTGTGTGATAGTGTCCTGCGTCGCAGTGTTAGCGGAGTCAACACGCTACTGCCGTAACAGGGCATCTCTTGATGTGAAATAAACGCCAAGCAATAAGATGGAACAGCCTGGAAAGCGAAGGGAAGGAAAGGTTTTGGCGTTTTGGAAATAAAACTGCAAGGAAAGTCGACTAAGAGAGAGAAAGAGAGAGAGAGAGAGAGAGAGAGAGAGAGAGAGAGAGAGAGAGAGAGAGAGAGAGAGAGAGAGAGAGAGAACTCAGAACTCAGAAGTTGGTTAGGCCAACTGAAAGAGAGAGAGAGAGAGAGAGAGAGAGAGAGAGAGAGAGAGAGAGAGAGAGAGAGAGAGAGAGAGAAACTGAAACTGAACTTTATTACAAAAGGATAGAAGTTTTAGGCAAAGAGAGACAGAGAGAGAGAGACAGAGACAGAGACAGAGACAGACAGACAGAGACAGACAGACAGACAAACAGACACACAGACACACAGACAGACAGACACACAGAGAAAAACAGACTGGCCCCCCTCCCCCCTCATAACATATTTAAATCTGGATCCTTCGCTACTAGTCTTGTATGCGGTTTTTAACTGACCCTGAATTGGAACCCGCACCGGGTTGAGTTCTGATCTTAGATTCATTATTCTGTTTCTTTTGAGAATAATATGCTTAGGGTGACCGCATTGAGCCCATGCCAGTCTGACATGACTTACAATCGAACTTTACATAGATCGGTAGATGTCTGAGTTCAGTTGGATAAGAGGGAGAGGGGGGCGGGGTACTTGCCGTTAAATGTTCAACAAATATCGGCGCAAGATCTTTTAGCTGGATAAAAAAATATAATACAAAGAGTGAATTACGTTTAAAATTAAGATCGCATAGCCGGTAACTGGATGACACACAAAACGGAAATAACTTGTTGCATACTTCTACGTCTGTATGTTGCATATTGGATGAGCATCCACCAACAACCACTGTGGAGGAAAGTCTGCACAATGTGTGAAGACTTTTGTGCACATTTGTATAAGGGTTTACAGCTTGTCGCTAGCTGCTCGGTCGCTTTTTCGGCTTGCCATGTCGCCATAAAAAAATAAGAACAAAATAAGAAAAAGGTTTGTGCCAAGCGCGATTGAGACTGTTAAACGCGAATAAGACAGTTTCGTTGAACGAAAGTAACCCATTTCTTCGTCCTCCCTCAAATCAAAGTGTGGCACGCCTGTGTTTGATAAGAAGGTGTAAAGTGGGTTATGTAGACAGGGCACTGGCGAGTATCGAACCACTGACCCCCTACTTCAATACATCTGCCGCTCTCCAATGTCGTCTGCTCTGTCAAATCGATGAGTTAACTCCCTTGTCAAATTTGGTGCGGGACTGGTTGAGGAAACGACACGGCAAATATTAAGAGATGCAGGGCTCTCGCGCGATCATTGAATTGGCTTGTAAAGTTGATACCGAATTCGTACGTGGAATTTGACCCGCGTATTGAATCTGTTCTATTCAAATCCAAAAACTTGAATGAAAAATGAAAAAAAAAATTTATTCGCTTGCGGTTAACCAGCAAGCGGCCGAAAACTCAACCAAGCTAAGTTCTTGTTACTTATTGTTTGTCTGTGCACTTAAGACACCGTTGGGTCGACATATCTTTGATTGTAACGTATTGTGTATAATAACGTGTATATATATTTTCTACGCTTTGTGTCAGCACTGTTTGTGTGTGTGTAAATAGTATTGTTGACACGTTTTTATATAGAAGCCTACTGTGGTTCTTGTGCTTAGGCTGTGTATTGGATTGTCACTGTATGCCTGCATTATTAGTTGTCAGTAATTATTACATGTGCTGATTGTTCTCTTTGCCTGCGCGCGTATAGTATGTTGGTTATGTTTGGTCATAATATGTTTGCTTATGTTTGGTCGTTATCTTTGCCTGTGCGTGTATTGTATGTTTGGTCGTTTTCTTTGCCTGTGCATGTATAGTTTGTTGGTTATGTTTGGTCGGTTTCTTTGCCTGTGCGTGTATAGTATGCTTTGTCGATGTATGTATTGTAAAGCGCTAAGAGTAGAAATTTTTCTAGAATAGCGCTATAAAAGTTTGCATTATTATTATTATTATTATTATTATTATTATTGTTTTGTCAATAACAAACGTTCCAAATGACCTTTCTTGTGTTTTGACAAACTTTGCAGACGAAGAAAACGGTGACAACGTTCTGAAACTGAACGCGGTCGTGACAAAAAGTATTTATTTTGGCATAGAAATTCGACCTATAATGTTAATGTAAACCATGTGTTCCTATTCAGGGAATATTATTTGATGATGTATTTATTATGGAGGGAAGAAATTTTTAGAATGCTTATGTTGAATTTCACAGCTGTGCTTGCTGCCTTTGTATATGAGCGTTTCTGTCTTTCTTTCCTTTACGCTTGTTGTATTAGTCAAACGCTTTATCGTCTTTTGTTTGCTTGAATTTATTTGCAGGGTTGGCCGAATCGTCCGCCCGATCGCCAGGGGCGAGTAAAATATCCTCCGGGCTAGTAGAAACCGCCTTGCAACTCGCCCGGCTGGCCAGTGAAAATTCTGGCCAAATGCGACTCTTTTGGTTGTCATATTGAGTTTCAAAGCCATAATAACACTGCAGATGCAGCAACTGTGGTATGTACCGGGCCCGCAACATTTTTGGTGGGCTAGTGACTTTCTTGAAGTTACTCGCCCGGCTGGCGAGTTAAAATGTTGATATTTTGGCCATCCCTGATTTTGATACCTAACATTATGCTCCCTTTGTGGATCTTGATTCTTATCCTTTTCGTACTGATATTATGAACGCTACATAGCAAGGTCCATGGTGGCTGGGCTAGTATCAACAGAGTCGCGCTGCTCAGGTTTGTGCGTGTTAAGGTGTAATCTGGACCTGCACGTATGGCATGATGGCCGATTTTTGTGACGTTTCACAGTGGTGACACGGGGGTGGAATATGGTTACCGTCTCCGAGTCTGCACATAAAGTAGACCTAGATGGTGTACAGTACTTTCCAAGAGTCTACCTGCATGTCGAAGTCTTGCCCAGAACGGACCAAATTGGCGCAGCATGATTCGTTCTGGTGACAAAGATGGAAAAGGATCTTTTCCGTGTTATTGTCATTTTCTTCGGACTACAAGTTTCCTTTTCTTTCATAAGCACTTCTTCACACACACACACACACACACACACACACACACACATAGGTGGTTTTACAGTCATTTGGGGTCGGCTGTGTATCAAAATGCCATCTTGCTCAAAACACAGGCATTTGGGGTCTCTTTTGTTTTAAGTGTTAGAAAGTTTCTTAAAACTTCAATGAGCGTTAAATGCCATTTTAAAGTGTGAAAACTCATTTCAGGAGGTTATTACATAAAATGCAACCTCCAGCGTGATTTTTAGAAAAACAGACATTTGGGGACGATGTTTGCTGTACAGCAGTGAAATGGGGACGTATGTGTACACAAAGTGCAGAGCTAGAATTACGTTATCGGTGCTATGAATGTTTTAGGTGTTAGAAAGTTTGTTAAAACTTCAATGAGCGTTAAATGCCATTCTAAAGTGTCAAAACTCATTTCAGGAGGTTATTACATAAAATGCAACCTCCAGCGTGATTTTTTAGAAACAAACAGGTATTTGGGGACGATGTTTGCTGTACAGCAGTGAAATGGGGACGTCCAAAAGTGCAGAGCTCCCGCAGAGCTATATGAATGGTTTCATCACATACATGGCGCTAGGCGACATATGTTGTGAAAAATTTTACAAATCACGTTTTTGCGCCCGATATTTTCTTGTCATCTCCAAAGTCAAGGGACAAACACGAAATTCCTTGACTTTTGGGGTAGCGCGACTCTGTTAATTTTAAGAATTAAAAAAAAAAAAAAATTCATTACTAGGATGCCCCATCGTTGGGAAATTCCGGTCGCTTCCTCCGAGTGGAAAGCTAGCAGTGACAGAGTCGCACTACCCCAAGTCAAGGGATCTATTAGTCCTGTTTCGCCGTTATCCCAATTCGCCCCCATACCATTTTGGCGACATTTCTCAGGCCAAGTGTCATTTTACCACCATGTCATGTACCATTAGCTCCACGTCCCATTTTGGCGCAATCCCGTTTGGCCGTTAGCCCATTTCGCCCCCATCCCATTTTTGCGACATTTTACAGGCCAAGTGTCATTTTACCACCATGTCATGTACCATTAGCTCCACGTCCCATTTTGGCGCAATCCCGTTTGGCCGTTATCCCATTTTGCCCCCATCCCATTTTTGCGACATTTCATAGGCCATGTGTCATTTTACATGCCATTCTAAAGTGTCAAAACTCATTTCAGGAGGTTATTACATAAAATGCAACCTCCAGCGTGATTTTTTTAGAAACAAACAGGTATTTGGGGACGATGTTTGCTGTACAGCAGTGAAATGGGGACGTCCAAAAGTGCAGAGCTCCCGCAGAGCTATATGAATGGTTTCATCACATACATGGCGCTAGGCGACATATGTTGTGAAAAATTTTACAAATCACGTTTTTGCGCCCGATATTTTCTTGTCATCTCCAAAGTCAAGGGACAAACACGAAATTCCTTGACTTTTGGGGTAGCGCGACTCTGTTAATTTTAAGAATTAAAAAAAAAAATTAATTACTAGGATGTCCCATCGTTGGGAAATTCCGGTCGCTTCCTCCGAGTGGAAAGCTAGCAGTGACAGAGTCGCACTACCCCAAGTCAAGGGATCTATTAGTCCTGTTTCGCCGTTATCCCAATTCGCCCCCATCCCATTTTGGCGACATTTCTCAGGCCTAGTGTCATTTTACCACCATATCATGTACCAATAGCCCCACATCCTATTTTGGCGCAATCCCGTTTGGCCGTTAGCCCATTTCGCCCCCATCCCATTTTTGCGACATTTTACAGGCCAAGTGTCATTTTACCACCATGTCATGTACCATTAGCTCCACTTCCCATTTTGGCGCAATCCCGTTTCGCCGTTATCCCATTTTGCCCCCATCCCATTTTTGCGACATTTCATAGGCCATGTGTCATTTTACCACCGTGTCAAACCACTAGCGCCACATTCCATTTTGTCGCCATGCCGTTTTGCCGTCATCCCATTTTGCCGCCATCTCTATTTCGCGACATTTTGGATTGTGGCAAAAATGGAATTTGGCCTAAACGGAATGTCTTCCTAGTTGAATAACGCAGTATAGTAGTATAGTGAGGCTTGGCAAGAAGAATAAATAAAAAATGTGATGGCGGCCAAATGGGATGGTGTCAAAATGGGATGACGTGCTATTGTTATGACACGGTAGTAAAATGACGCTTGGCTTGTGAAATGTCGCGACAATGGGATGGGGGATAAATGGAATACGGTGAAACGGCATGGCGGCCAAATGGGATATGGTGTCAAAATGGGATGTCGCGCTATTGTTATGACATGTTAGTAAAATGCCCTGTCACGTAGTCTCAATCCAAATTGGAAATCCATAGCATCATCATTATAATCATCCTCATCTCATTAATCATCCAAAATTATAATTTTATAAAATGACGCTTGGCTTGTGAAATGTCGCGAAAATGGGATAGGGAAAAAAATGGGACGGCGGCAAAATGGGATTGCACCAAAATGGGATGTGGATCAGCCACTAGATTTCCAATTTTAAAGTCTTAGGTATGACCCGGTGTGACGTTTTCATCTTTCGCCGTGTTGATATTTCGATTTTCGGCCTCGTTGATCTAGTATAAACTCTACACTGAACAAAAAAAAACACCCTTCGATAGTACTGATGAGCGACCTTGTGTACCTTACATTCATGGGGCCAAATTTGTCCAACCAATTATTTTATTTAACTTAGAAATTTGATTCATCCTAAAATGTTTCCCTTCTTACTCAAGGGACGTAACCACTCGGTACACGTTTTCGAAGAATTCGATTTTGGGAGTGAAATCTATTTAATTTCACAACCAATTTTTTTCACATGCAAGAAACTGACATGCTTTTCGTCCATAAATAATTTCTCTTCTTAATTTTACCAGGAAACAACATTTCGGTCTCGAGTAAATATCGAGGGGGAAATATGTACACAGGCGAAAGATGAAATCGTGACACCGGCCGAGGTTCAAACCCACGACCTCCCGATCACGGGGCGGACGCCTTACCACTAAGCTAATCGTGCCGGTTTACCCTTGAGTGACAGACGGACAGACAAAAGAATATACAGACAGACCGTAATTAACACAAACACACACACTCAGCAGAGCAAAGCGGTATAACACACAAACTCAGCAGAGCAAGGCAGTATTACACACACAGACTCTGCAGAGCAACTAAGTCGGTGACACACAGACACAGTTATTTGGGGACGATGTTTGCTGTATAGCAGTGAAATGGGGACGTCCAAAAACCGATAGCTCTGCGCTGTGCTATGAATGGTTTCATCAGTTACATATGGCGCTAGGCGACATAAGAGTATTTCCAATCCAGTCAGTAGCTAGCATTCACGACCCTGACAACGGATGGTTTGAGTCTGATTTATGAGAATGAGAATGAGGGAGAGAGAGTTGTATTAAATTGAATTGAATTAAATTGAATTGAATTTATCTTTCTCTTAACACTGTAACAGAACAAGAAATGCTAAAATGTTTTTTTTCCATCCCGCCCTCGCCCATTGAGTTGAAATAGAAGTTAACCACATTATGTTTGAAAATGTTCCAGTGCTTTATGTACAATAATGTTTCAATACAATCATAGTGTATTAACATTTTACCCGTATCAGCTGCAAAATAGAAGTAGTGCTTTACAAGTTTCGAAAGAGAAACAGCATGTAATGATACGTAAATGGTGTACAGCAGTGAATTGGGGACTGTTTCCCAAACAGCAGTCAGATGGGGTCTGGTTGTTGTACAGCAGTCATTTGGAGGCACAAGCTAAAACTGCTTCAGAGATGTGTGTTTTTCATTGGCTTTGATCTCCGCTGAGAGGGAGAGAGTCAGAAAGAGCGACATAGACAGATAGACAGAGACAGAGAGACAGACCGAGACAACAAAGGAGAGGTTAAGGACACCCCCTTACCCTTGAGTGACAGACGGACAGACAAAAGAATATACAGACAGACAGACCGTAATTAACACAAACACACTCAGCAGAGCAAAGCGGTATAACACAAACTCTGCAGCAAGGCAGTATTACACACACACACACACACTCTGTAGAGCAACTAAGTCGGTGACACACAGACACAGGTATTTGGGGACGATGTATGCTGTACAGCAGTAAAATGTGCTTGTTTGTTTGTTTGTTTGCTTCACGCCCAGCCGACCACGAAGGGCCATATCAGGGCGGTGCTGCTTTGACATATAACGTGCGCCACACACAAGACAGAAGTCGCAGCACAGGCTTCATGTCTTACCCAGTCACATTATTCTGACACCGGACCAACCAGTCCTAGCACTAACCCCATAATGCCAGACGCCAGGCGGAGCAGCCACTAGATTGCCAATTTTAAAGTCTTAGGTATGACCCGGCCGGGTTTCGAACCCACGACCTCCCGATCACGGGGCGGACGCCTTACCACTAGGCCACCGTGCCGGTATGGTTTGAGTCCTATTTATGAGAACGAGAATGAGGGAGAGATGATTGTATTGAATTGAATTGAATTAAATTGAATTGAATTGATCTTTATCTTAACACTGTAACAGAATAGGAAATGCTAAACTACTTTTTTTTTTCATCCCGCCCTCGCTCATTGAGGTGAAATAGAAGTTAACCACATTATGTTTGAAAATGTTTCCAGTGCATTATGTACAATAATGTTTTAATACAATCATAGAGTATTAACGTTTTACCAGTATCAGCTGCAAAATATAGTAGTAGTGCTTTACGAGTTTTGCAAGAGAAGCAGCATGTAATGATACGTAAATGTGATATAATACAACAGCGATCAAAGTTCAAGTCTGAAGGTAGGCTCTGAGAAGTGTAACCAGTGCATGCAAATCCTTGGCGATATGATTTATCTCAATAAGGTACAGTGTTCGTCGCACATCCGCAGGCTCCTCAATAAATGCCAGTCGTTCTGATTCATCATAACTCATGTCTGCTTTGTCCCTGAATAACGTCCAGTACAATGTTTCAGCTTTGGTACAATCGTAGGTGAACATGAAGTCATCTGATTTTGCAAGCAGCTGTTTGGATGAAGCATTGTACACCATTCTAATCACTTTCTGGGGTTCGTAGTAATTTCTAAAGCAAGTGCTTTTACTTCCCCTAGACTGTACTCCCTTTCCAAAGCATCCTTTTCAGCTTTAGTCAACTGCTTTTCCACTGGTTCCTCTGTATCACTCTCTGACGTAAAATATCTGTCCTTGTCACTGTCAGTGGCCACGCATGTGGAGTCAACGGATTGCTGCAAGGCAGGTTCCGTCAGCTTGGATGGAATGTGGCTCCGTGATTCACGTGCTTCAATGTTCACAACACAGCTTGCCTCGCTGTCAATGCGTTCGCCGGCGTGTAGTCTCATTACATTTAGTCAAGTTTTGACTAAATGTTTTAACGTAGAGGGGGGAATCGAGACGAGGGTCGTGGTGTATGTGTGTGTGTGTGTGTCTGTATGTGTGTGTGTGTGTGTGTAGAGCGATTCAGACCAAGCGACGGGACCGATCTTTATGAAATTTGACATGAGCGTTCCTGAGTATGATATCCCCGAACGTGTTGTTCATTTTTTTGATAAATGTCTTTGATGACGTCATATCCGGCTTTTCGTGAAAGTTGAGGAGGCACTGTCACGCCCTCATTTTTCAACCAAATTGGTTGAAATTTTGGTCAAGTAATCTTCGACAAAGCCCGGACTTCGGTATTGCATTTCAGCTTGGTGTCTTAAAAATTAATTAATGACTTTGGTCATTAAAAATCGGAAAATTGTAAAAAAAACAAAAAATGTATAAAACGATCCAAATGTACGTTCATCTTATTCTACATCATTTTCTGATTCCAAAAACATATAAATATGTTATATGTGGATTACAAACAAGCTCTGAAAATTAAATATATAAAAATTATTATCAAAATTAAATTTTCGAAATCAATTTAAAAACACTTTCATCTTATTCCTTGTCGGTTCCTGATTCCAAAAACATATAGATATGATATGTTTGGATTAAAAACACGCTCAGAAAGTTAAAACGAAGAGAGGTACAGAAAAGCGTGCTGTCCTTCTAAGCGCAACTACTACCCCGCTCTTCTTGTCAATTTCACTGCCTTTGCCGTGAGCGGTGGACTGACGATGATGCTACGAGTACGAGTATACGGTCTTGCTGCGTTGCATTGCGTTCAGTTTCATTCTGTGAGTTCGACAGCTACTTGACTAAATGTTGTATTTTCGCCTTACGCGACTTGTTTTCTGTTTGTGCCTAACGTCGGGAACTTTGTCGTACGTGTTTGTGTGAATTATGCCTGATGTTGTGCTGGCATGATTTCGCAGATGATCGATCAGCTGTATCAACAGAAGAAACGCATACCTCTTTGCT
>NC_090248.1:59413050-59420550 GCF_037325665.1 Littorina saxatilis | reverse complement strand
TAAAACGATCCACATTTACGTTCATCTTATTCTCCATTATTTGCTGATTCCAAAAACATATCAATATGTTATATTTGGATTAAAAACAAGCTCTGAAAATTAAAAATATAAAAATTAGTATCAAAATTAAATTTTCCAAATCAATTTAAAAACACTTTCATCTTATTCCTTATCGGTTCTTGATTCCAAAAACGTATAGATATGATATGTTTGGATTAAAAACACGCTCACAAAGTTAAAACGAATAGAGGTACAGAAAAGCGTGCTATCCTTCTCAGCGCAACTACTACCCCGCTCTTCTTGTCAATTTCACTGCCTTTGCCGTGAGCGGTGGCTGGCGATGCTACGAGTATACGGTCTTGCTGCGTTGCATTGCGTTCAGTTTCATTCTGTGAGTTCGACAGCTACTTGACTAAATGTTGTATTTTCGCCTTACGCGACTTGTTTTTGTTTTGTTTTAATAAACTGAGAGAGTAAGAAAAAGACAAAAAGAGAGACAGAGCTAGAAATACAGAGAGACAGACAGAGAGACGGACCGACCGACAGAATTAGTGCGAGATAGAGATAGAGAGACACACAAACAGGGACAGACAGACAGAGACCGACATTTTGAGAAGAATGAAGAGAAAACCAGCAGTATTATATGCATAGTCTTAAGCTGTGTTTCCATATGGCGACGCGATGGCAGCACGATAGTTGCGGCGAGGTGGCGGCAGCGTCAAAACCGATCGCAACAGTAATATCAAAGAACGCATGTTTCCATATGTGCGACGCGACGGATGCTTCATCTGGGGATTTAATCAAGTTTGAGTGAATCTTTCTTGAAGGTTTTTCTTTGTATTCATAAATTATGAGTAATCTAAGCTTAATTAGTTTGGACAACATTTTGGATGAAATTATTGCTGCTGCAGGAACATTGAATTGGCAAGTCTGTAACAGTAATCGTCTCTCTGACCCCCCCCCCCCCCCCCCCCCCTTGCTTGCTGAAAAATAAAATTAACTCTCTTCCCGTCCTCTGTCACATCCTCTGATTCTTTTGCTGTATCTTTTCCTCTTTTTTTGGTAAAAATTGTATCTTGTCTGTCTTACATTTATAACAAGGGGATAAGCGATTCTCTGACCTTGACATAACGTGAAATAATAATTCCTATCTAGATGTACATATTTATAACCACATTTAATATAAGCTTAGCTTATTGTGTGGTTACAAATGTTTATATCGCATATATATGCAAGTTATCCAAAGAATGAAATTGTTTTGAGACCTATAGCACCGTTAGTTTGTCAGAACAGGAGGTGGTCCATATCAGGCAGTTGTCCATGTTAGGCTATTTTCCCTTACGACCAGGGTGTGCTTATTGCGTGTCTTATGAGAAACAGACCGCGTGCAGAAACACACACACACTATGATGTGTTGTCGTATTATTTTTGCTTTGGTCAATCGTAGGACCCTATTCTGAGGTCTCAATATTTTCCCACGGTCTTCCCAACGCATGCGATGTCACTTTCCATTGAGCGTTTTTGCCACCATTTGGCAAGGAGTTATCAGCTGAGATAAAACGACTGTAAGTAGAACAAGAAAATCACACCTGGACTCGATCCGACCGACTGGTTCTTGTATACGCAAGAGCACTTGATAGTCTCTGCCGCGGATCATAAAATCGTATAATCTGCTGATTTTCGCATCCCGAATCTACTCAGCTTCGTCCCAATAGGCCCACTTAAAACATCACACGCGGAATTTAAATTAGCTAAGATGGACAACTGGACACCACATGTGAGAACCACGCACCAAGACATTGTCAGCATTGAGAGAATGTTTTCACGGAATTGTTTCACGATTCTGTGACACTGTTATATTGCGGGGTTATGATATTTTCTTCGTTTCTGATTTGAATTCATGTAAATGAAATCAAGTTAAAATTAAACACTATTGTTTTTTTAGAAACCAATGCGGACCCTGAAAGAAATAACGTTTCACTCAGATAAATTTTATCCAGCCTGTCACGTTTTTCATTTATACATTTTGACAGAAAAAAGAAAATAACAAAAGAAAAATTAACACATCTGTGTGGGATTAAAATCAAACATCGATTTGTGTTACTAAAGTTACTGACCACCATGTGCATGCAAACATTTGCTGCCCCCCCCCCCCCCCTCCACATCGTAATCGTATCGGCTCTGTCTCATTTTGCCCACCACCCCTCCACCTCTCCCCAGGACCCCCCCCCCCCCCCCCACCTTCCTTTTCAGTAAATAGCCCTTCAGTCGGAGCGGCAGTTGTCGCCACGCATCAGACTTTTTTTGAATAATTATGTGCGGTTTTTAGTATCTCCTTTACAAAGCTGATCTGATAATTAACTATCTTTTTTTTTGCAAGCAAACGACAAATTCGCCTCAAAAAATGTTATTGACAGTGCATATAGAAAAGGTAGCAAAAAAACTTGCGGGGACAAAGTGGGCGAGGGAGAGCCTGGGTGGTCAAACGGGGGCCGTGCCATGCCATATGTCACCTGCTGGTTAAACGAAAGGTTTAAAGGAACAGATATCGCACACAATATTTTGATCTTTTGATCAGTCAACCATCAATTTTGTACATCAACCCCAACAGTGTTGTTGTCCAAAAATAAAAGAATTGCATTCTGTCCTCAAACTGAACGGTAGTTCAAAGTTAAAGGGATATTGACCAAAGTGCTTTTGAGGAACAATAAAACACTCTCCCCAAAATAAAGACGCAAAAAAACACCCCACACAAATAAATAAAGAAAGAAAGAAGCAAAACAGATTTACAAGGAAATTAATTATGTTCATGGTATGCTAGCGCTGTTTTTATTTTATTGTATAATAAGCATGCTGATACCGGGATGCAGTATACGTTAAATGTAAATGATATAATGCTGACTATCTAAATGTGAATCAAAAAACAAGAAAGGTAGGTTTTTTAATTTTTTTTTTAATTTAAATGTGAACCAGAAAAGATGCATTTCTTTTAAATTGATGGCGCCGTCAAAAACAACAAGTCGCGTAAGGCGAAAATACAATATTTAGTCAAGTAGCTGTCGAACTCACAGAATGAAACTGAACGCAACGCAACGCAGCAAGACCGTATACTCGTAGCATCGTCACTCCACCGCCCGTGGCAAAGGCAGTGCCAGTGGAATTGACAAGAAGAGCGGGGTAGTAGTTGCGCTGAGAAGGATAGCACGCTTTTCTGTACCTCTCTTCGTTTTAACTTTCTGAGCGTGTTTTTAATCCAAACATATCATATCTATATGTTTTTGGAATCAGGAACCGACAAGGAATAAGATGAAAGTGTTTTTAAATTGATTTGGACAATTTAATTTTGATAATAATTTTTATATATTTAATTTTCAGAGCTTGTTTTTAATCCGAATATAACATATTTATATGTTTTTGGAATCAGCAAATGATGGAGAATAAGATAAACGTAAATTTGGATCGTTTTATAAATGTTTATTTTTTTTTTACAATTTTCAGATTTTTAATGACCAAAGTCATTAATTAATTTTTAAGCCACCAAGCTGAAATGCAATACCGAAGTCCGGGCTTCGTCGAAGATTACTTGACCAAAATTTCAACCAATTTGGTTGAAAAATGAGGGCGTGACAGTGCCGCCTCAACTTTCACGAAAAGCCGGATATGACGTCATCAAAGACATTTATCAAAAAAATGAAAAAAAACGTTCGGGGATTTCATACCCAGGAACTCTCATGTCAAATTTCATAAAGATCGGTCCAGTAGTTTAGTCTGAATCGCTCTACACACACACACACACACACACACACACACACAGACACACAGACACACGCACATACACCACGACCCTCGTTTCGATTCCCCCTCGATGTTAAAATATTTAGTCAAAACTTGACTAAATATAAAAACTAAATTCTTGGTTACAAAATCAAATGAATCTTAGTAGTCGATAGTTTAGTACTATTTGTCACTTTATTAGAGGTGGTTTGACTGAGTTGCCGACTTCTCCGCTTTAATTCCTTTTCAGTTTTATCTGTACACTCTTTGTTTTCATGCGATACGTGTAACACTTTTCCCGACCTCGCACATGATGGACAGCATTCATTGGAGCGATATGTTTTCACCGGGTTTTCGCAAAATTGTATTTCATGCCACGCTATTATCGATTACCTCAAATTAAAAAAGAAACAAAGAAAAACTCCGGACAAGCGCACAAGGTAGAACCAGCGGTCAGTGCATGGGACTGCAAAAGTGCACGTGTGCGTATGCGTGTGAATACATTTTTTTTTAAAACTAGTTAGTGTCAATATCGATCGAATGTCATTTCGATCACGTTTCAGTTTAGCGGACAAGCGTAATCGGATTCAACATACGCATACACACTCACATAGTCGGAAGAGTCGTCGAACAGGGAAAAAAATGACAAAGTAAAATATTGTAAATTGAAAAATGTTTGTGTAATTTTGCGATGAGACAGAGACAATCTGGGAAGGAAGTTTATACCCAAGTAATACTATCGAACGGGTTAGTCCGTAAGCTGCGGACAAATATTCTTACTCAAAGAGAAAAATGAAACAGGATTTTTTCAGTAAATGTAAGCTTACAGGGCTGCCGATGGGGAAAGACTGAACCACCTAAACAAATAGCAGTTCACATCGGTTGATGATTCTTCAGTCCCACAGAACTTCGGTCCATTAGGAAGTAGCCCTGTTGATTTGCTAGATTAACATCACATCGCTACCCGAACCGATTTTTATTGAAAATAAACACTTTTTTAAGCTCAGATATAATTTATCTGTAAGTTACATCACGTCTACAGTCGTTGACACAATCTAAAAACTCTATCAAATTACTCCGCCAAAGTTCCGACAAACTTACTACACATATATGCGTCGTCTGCATGTGTTGCGCGCGCAGTCCGGGGCGTGGCTTATTTAA
The DNA here is from genome assembly GCF_037325665.1 of Littorina saxatilis. Classification (NCBI taxonomy): domain Eukaryota; kingdom Metazoa; phylum Mollusca; class Gastropoda; order Littorinimorpha; family Littorinidae; genus Littorina; species Littorina saxatilis. The sequence goes on along the minus strand of NC_090248.1, from coordinate 59,415,615 downwards.
AAAAAAATAAAAAAAACCCCGTATTAGTCTTTTTTTTTTTAAGAGTTAAATTCAGATAGCACTTCATTTGGACAGCCTTGAGAAAACGGCCGTACAATACGTGTATATCTTCTTTTATCGAGAAGGAGATTAACAGCGGTGGGGTTTCAGTCATGCTTTCTAACGCCAGCTTCAATTTCAGATAATGTTAGGAGATTTCAAAATGCAAGGGGGTGGGGGTATAGAGTGGGGGGGGGGGGGGGTATTTTCTCTGAATCGTTTATAAGGAAGGAATGTGTTTTTTAGACCCCAATCGTCAATGTTGAAGGTCCGGTATTAAAACTTGCCCAGTGTCTGACAAAATTAGACTCAGTTTAAAATTACCCTTGACAATTTGTGCGTGAGACAGACTGATTGCCGAACGGAAAATGGAATCACTCATGTGGCGCAGTGAAGTGTAGCCAAGTACCTGCTATGTCCTTCAGCAGAAGTGGCGGAGTGCCTGTCATCTGTTTCTCATTTAGTGGCCTCACAGTGGCCGAAGATTGGATTTGATGTGACTTTTAGTACACACTTGTGAGCGTGATCTGGTAATTTCCCTTCGCTTGCGTCTGACTTTCCCGTCTTAAGCTAACATACGAGAACAAACATAATATGCAAAATTGCAAGGATCGACCTCCTTGCATGAAAAGTCAACAACACTTTGTTATTTTCTCATTGTATAGAAACCTAAAATGTGACAGCAGCCCACAGGGTTATCTGTGTTCGTACACACCGAAGTCTGTTCACTCGAAATCGTTCTGACAATTATGTTTTATGTTCAAAGATATGTTTAAATTCAAATTCCAACGACAAAAAAAAGAGAGATAGATAGAGAGAGACAGACAGAGAGACAGACAGAGAGACAGAGAGAGAGACAGACATAGAGACAGACAGACAGACAGACAGAGAGACAGACAGACAGATAGACAGACAGAGAGACAGACAGAGAGACAGACAGACAGACCGTCAGACAGACAGACAGACAGACCGTCAGACAGACAGACAGACACAGACAGACACAGACAGAGAGAGACAGAATCAAATGTAAAGCGAACTGTTTAAACCTGTTGCGATAATTAATGTACAGTTCTGTAAAAATAAACTGTACTCTTAGTGCCCGACCCGACTCCCCAAACCTACGTCGCGGTTATCTGACGCTCTCTCTACGTCGTGCCTCTGCGTGCCTCCATTACAGAGAAATGGAAGGTGAAAATCTTTGTGTCAGTTTGACTCTTGATTTTAAACAAGTCGCGTAAAGGCGAAAATACAACATTTAGTCAAGCTGTCGAACTCACAGAATGAAACTGAACGCTATGCAATTTTTCAGCAAGACCGTATACTCGTAGCATCGTCAGTCCACCGCTCATGGCAAAGGCACTGAAATTGACAAGAAGAGCGGGGTAGTAGTTGCGCTGAGAAGGATAGCACGCTTTTCTGTACCTCTCTTCGTTTTAACTTTCTGAGCGTGTTTTTAATCCAAACATATCATATCTATATGTTTTTGGAATCAGGAACCGACAAGGAATAAGATGAAAGTGTTTTTAAATTGATTTCGAAAATTTAATTTTGATCATAATTTTTGTAATTTTATTTTCAGAGCTTGTTTTTAATCTAAATATAACATATTTATATGTTTTTTGAATCAGAAAATGATGAAGAATCAGATGAACGTAAATTTGAATCGTTTTATAAAAAAAAATAGGCCTATTTTTTTTTACAATTTTCAGATTTTTAATGACCAAAGTCATTAATTAATTTTAAGCCACAAAGCTGAAATGCAATACCGAAGTCCGGGCTGTAAAAGTTGTTTCAATTTGTTTCCATTTAAAACGTCCGCTACTGGCACCTCAGTCGGACCATACATAACACTCTGAGAAGTAACCAAAGTGTTTTCTTTTAAAGTAATTTGTAACTCTCCGCTCCGCACGCCAACCAAAACAATTCCTGGGAGACGCCTACATCGTTCGGAAAAAAAAACCCCACAAAAAAACTGTTCCGAGCCAGGACTGAACTAGAAAGGGTTTCCATGACCACGGACGTAGCTTTGTCCGAGGCTGACCACGTGGTCAGGTTGACCAATGGCAACGCGACCCTTTTACGGCCTCTCTAGTGTCCAATGTGTGTACTCTATGACCCCTTGAAAACTTCAGCGATTGGTGTGAAGTGTACTCTTTAGAGAGGATGAGTTCAGCGGTTAATTGCTTTTAACATACTTACCTGAACAGGTTATAGGCCATTATCTCGAGATGCCTTGCTTTCGGCAACAGTTCTTTGAATCCCTCCCTCCCTCTCTCCATCTTCTCTCTACCAGTCTGTTTCTCTCTTTGTTTCTCTCTCTTTTTCACACTTTTCAACCATTAACTATTCATATTCATCTGCATAGTGTAGAGCAGTCCCTAATTGGGCGACAGTCGGCTGTTAAAAGGAAAACACATAAAACAAACGAAAAAAAGAACACTTTTGTAAGCTTACTACATTACTTTTGAAAAAAAACATCATTGGGTTCATTTCGCGTCGTTTTGCTTTCGTCAACAGGAAGTTTTT